>NC_140588.1:843651038-844116038 GCF_964204655.1 Triturus cristatus | reverse complement strand
CCAATAATCAACCTATGAACTCTGCTCAAGATGAGTAACAGACTGCCTCTGTACAAAATAAGATACCAAAGAAAGATAAGAAAAATGGAAGGCTCAATCAGACACACAAGAAAAACTATTCAAAAGCAAAGGGCAGCTACAAAGAATACCAGGCAATGTTTCAAAAAGACAAAAGAAAAATTGCCAGGATAATCACTGATGGGGCCGAAGATGCCACCTGCCAAATCAGTGCTGATGAAATCTTCCAATACTATAAAGACAGAATTGAAAAAGAAAACAAGAAAAATCCCAAATTCATCCCAATTGACCGGATACCAGATGAATGGGAAATTGGAAGTCTGTGTAAAGAAATTATACTGCTCGAAATACCTAAAGCCTTCGATGAATCAGATTTAAAGAAAGAAGTGGGGCCTGATAAGATTGGTCTGAATGACTTTTATAAAGTGCATAGCAGGCAACCAAGACTGCTGCCCAGAATCTTATCGTCTTGGTTATCGATGAGAAGAGTACCAGACAGTATTAAAAAGAACCGGTCAATACTAATACCTAAGAATGTACCGATTAGCGAACTCAAAAAGATAAGTAATTGGCGTCCAATTACAATCGGTACGGCATTCATGATGTTGTTCACGAAAATATTAACTAAAAGACTCACATTTTTCATTGAAATAAATATGAGACAAAAAGGCTTCATGAAGGTGAGAGGTTGTCTAGAAAATCTGACTCTTCTGCAAAACGTTATAAAAGGGTCACGAAAGAACAGAAGGTCGTTGGCAGTGGTGTTCGTCGATATCTCAAAAGCTTTTGACTCTGTCAGCCATGGTCATATTCTACAGAGTCTTGAAAGACACAGAGTTCCATCATGCATCAGAGACATAATAAAAGACTTATACACTGACTCAACAACATTTTTCAAGGAAAAAAACAATGAAGAAACTCCAGAAATAACAATGAAGTCAGGAGTTAAGCAAGGTGACTCTTTATCCCCACTGTTGTTTAATATTGCCATGGATCCTCTGATCTGTGATCTTCAGAAAGACGGCAAGGGTTTCACATTCGGCTCCAATGATCTCATTAAGCAAATCACCGCTCTTGCCTTTGCCGCTGACATCGCAGTACTCAGCAACACCTGGGAAGGAATGAGTACAAATATGTCTTTCCAGTGCTGCCTTACCTGGATCGGGGGACCTGCTGCTTGCTCCCGGGTGTACCTGCCTTCCAGCCGCTCCTGGGGTCCTGACGCTGTGTGCCTCCCCTGCCGCCGCTTCATACCATCGCGCGGCCACTGCAGGGGGAGACTACAGCTCCGAGGTTGCTTAGCAGCCAACTGACGCTAATCTCGCGCCCGGAGGCGCAGAAAAGGGAGAGGCTCCCTCGGTGGAGTGGGTGTCTTTCCAGTGCTGCCTTACCTGGATCGGGGGACCTGCTGCTTTCTCCCGGGTGTACCTGCCTTCCAGCCGCTCCTGGGGTCCTGACGCTGTGTGCCTCCCCTGCTGCCGCTTCATACCATCGTGCGGCCACTGCAGGGGGAGACTACAGCTCCCAGGTTGCTTAGCGGCCAACTGACGGTAATCTCGCGCCCGGAGGCGCAGAAAAGGGAGAGGCTCCCTCGGTGGAGCGGATGTCTTTTCAGTGCTGCCTTACCTGGATCGGCGGACCTGCTGCTTGCTCCTGGGTGTACCTGCCTTCCAGCCACTACTGGGGTCCTGACGCTGTGTGCCTCCCCTGCCACCGCTTCATACCATCGCGCGGCCACTGCAGGGGGAGACTACAGCTCCCAGGTTGCTTAGCGGCCAACTGATGCTAATCTCGCGCCCGGAGGCGCAGAAAAGGGAGAGGCTCCCTCGGTGGAGCGGGTGTCTTTCCAGTGCTGCCTTACCTGGATCGGGGGACCTGCTGCTTGCTCCCGGGTGTACCTGCCTTCCAGCCGCTCCTGGGGTCCTGACGCTGTGTGCCTCCCCTGCCGCCGCTTCATACCATCGCGCGGCCACTGCAGGGGGAGACTACAGCTCCCAGGTTGCTTAGCGGCCAACTGACGCTAATCTCGCGCCCGGAGGCGCAGAAAAGGGAGAGGCTTCCTCCGCGTCGTGGAACACGCGCGGGCGGCGCCGGACGATGCCCGGACAAAGGGCGAACCGTCTGTGGCCGTCAGGGGCCGAAGGAAGCCGGACCGGGCCAGCCCCCTGACATCTAGTGGGAACCGTGAGTACCATCTATAATTCGTTCCTAATACTAACACTTGACCATTATGGCAGCCAGAAGGGGTTTAAAACCGACACCAATAGGGCTTGTAGCTGGGACTCTAGACCAATTCATCACAAGAGCATCATCGGTATTGGAACGTGAAATTGTAATGATGCAACGTCATTTGTCCCAGGATCCGGTCTTCCTAAGGAAATCTTCCCTGGGCCCCGTTGCACAAGCATGTTCACATAATCCTCCCCAGCTAAATACAGCTATCGAAGAGTTTCCCACTAACTTATATCCTACTGGAAACAATTTACTAGATCAGGTGGATGGGTCAACCCAACTACTATGTGGACAGTCCATAAATACAATACCTGCCCAAACCGAAGTGAGTATAAATACTCTGAACAAGACAAGATGCAAAGAGGGTGCTATCCCGAAAAGGAAGAGGGCTGGTGCCTCACTTCGGGGTAGAAAACCTAAACAGTCTAAATTTAACACCCAACCGGAACCCCTCATCGTAGATAAACCCGAGTTTGGCCCCCCTGTGGCTTCTATAAACAGCCCTGTTAAGAATGGCACAGACTCTATATCCACATGCTCCCTCGACCTAGATTTATTGGTGGGAAAACTAAGTATGGTTCTATCTTCTCTTATTCAGCCTGTGGAGCAAAAACTGAAACATTTAGATGATAGACTGGGAAAAATGGAGGCACTGCTCGTGGAAAATATGGGTCTTCGAAAAGATCTTTCTGTTATTCAAGCCCAAGTCAAAGCTCTGGCTACACCAGCGAATGTCTCGCAGTCCCAACATAAGCCAACACTTATTACTGCAAATGATCAACTCACATCGACCATTACACAGGGGCCAATTCTGAGCTCTAGCAAAACCGGCCCAAAAAATGACCCCACAGTTGTGAAAAAGGCACAGCACCTGCTATTGGCAAACTCTGTAAATATCGATACTTCAGGAAAGGAGTCCTCAAACCAACTCGGGGAAAAAGATGTTTCTCGAGACTTACCATGCATCAACTTACCCCCCGGACTGTGCTCCATATGTGGTTATCCTAACTGGGGTTCCAAAGTTGATGAACACTAAACATTGTATGAGGAACTCAAGAATAAGACAATGCATTGGTTGAACACCCATAGACCCTTGCCTAGATCCATTCAAAGTAAAATCCTGTTTGTTAGAAGGGTGGGGTGGGTGGGCTGCAATCCCAAAAACGTGGTTGGGGACTGTGTAATTATTAATTTTGAGGATTATAGGGCTGTCGATTATGTATGTAGCAGGTACCAGACAAGCCCTAATACAATCATTAAATCTTTGAGGTTAGACCATTTTTATCAAACAGATCATGCTCACCATGCCTCCAACCATAGGAGCTACGACTCATGGTTCCAGCAAGAGGACTCCTGGCATTATGTAGATAGAAGTAGGGGTGGACAGGTTAGGGGTGAAGTGTTGGGCTTTCCAATAAACAATAGATATAGTCTGCTGGATCAAGTGGATTGACTTCATATGCCCCCCAGTCCCCTATTGGTCCTTCGAACAGATGTTAACAAAAGGGAAGAAGGTCTGAAGATTATCAGGAGGGATCATTTGGGGGTGGCAAACACCGTAATTAACTCTTTACCCTCTACTGAAGCAAGAATGATCCCTAAGGAAAAGCTTTATGCAACCTCAGAGGAGCTAGGGGATGGTCCACCTCCCCCTGTGATTGATAATTCTATCCCCGTGCCGCAACACCAGATTGTCCGCGCGCACTTGGACTGGCATCCAGCCGGTCCTGGGGTGCACGGTCTTGCTGGGTTTGGCCATGAGGGAAGTTCTGGAAATAAGCAGGCTATGACAAAGGGGACCTTAAAATTTTTATCCTGGAATATAGCGGGCCTCACATCTAACTTAGATATCCTGGATTGGTGTGCATTCGTGGATTCCCATGGGATCTGCTTATTCCAGGAAATGTGGGCAGTAGGTCCCACCCATAGATTGGGTTATGTAAACTTTGCGGAACCCGCAGTAAAAGGCCTGAGAGGCAGACCGTCAGGGGAGCTGTGTATATGGGTGGGTGTCCATCTTGGATTCACGTTGAAAAGACTAGAAACAAATAGTCCTTATCTCACGTGCATCCTGATATCTCACAAAGAAACACCAAAACTGGCACTCATCAATATATATTCACGGCCAGTGCGATCGGGTGGAACATCTAATACCTTAGATAAACTAACCATCCTATTGCACTTGCTTGGGGGTGATGTTGCCTTGTTGATCGGAGGAGACATCAATTGCCATTTTGAACCACTACAAGGGGTCCCTCCGATCACAATGGAAGAAGATGAAATCTGGTCAGTTCCGCCCCTAATGCCTATCCTGTAAAAAATTGGACAGCTCTAGTCCTTCAGTTGACTTCCCTTACCTATACGTTCTCTATCAGAGCCTGTAACGGTCGATTCCAGAGTGACACCCCAGCCCAGTATACTTGCAGTGGCATGGGGCATGCATCTGTAATAGATTATTTTTTGGCTAGTTTGGCTCTGTGGCCCAAAATTATAGATCTTAGCGTTCCCTTTCGCATTGAAAGTGACCATAATCCCCTGATAATTGAGATGGACTTCCAACTAACCAGGGAGGACAGTGCTACGATGAGCACCCCAAGTAGTGATTTAAGAATAGTGCAAGGTGGGAGAAGAATCCGATGGGCGGCTGTGAAATCGTCCAGTGAATCCATGGCAATATATCGAGATGTAATCCCCCTGCTCGAAAGGGCAAATCCTACCCCTATCAATTCCTTGTATATTGATATGGGTGAACTTACGGGTATCCATAGTGAAATGGTCGCAATATTAAAGGACACTTTCTATAAGATAGGTCTTGCTAAGCCGAAACCTTGTAATGATGGGAACCCATGGTTTAATAGGTGCTGTAGGGACGCGAAAGCTGCATTACTGTTGGCCCTAAGCCAAGGCAATAGATTTTGTGTTACAGAAGCCAGGCAAGCATATAAGAAAATGCTAAAAAACGCAAAATTAGAATGGGAGGCAGATCGTTGGTCTGCATTACATCTGCACTTGTGGCAAAGGACCCAAGGTCATTCTGGAATCTTGTCCACACTGGAAAATCAGAAGGCAGGTCTACAATCGCCCCAAACATTTCCGAAGAAGCATGGTCCTCTTATTTTAAAGATCTTTATTCTCTCTCCTCTACACTTATAAGTGAAGCCCCTCCGAGCATATTGGCTCCGAATCCTATGTGGTCAGTACAACCATTCACTTTGGTCGAAGTCCAGTCGGCCATTTCAAGTATTCAGCCAAACAAAGCACCGGGACTTGATAGGATCCCAGGTGATTTATATAGAGAAGAACCGATAGTTTGGGGCCCATACCTCCAGGTATTATTTAATGCGATATTGCAGGGGTTACCACTTCCAAGTACTTGGCTGGGGGCGGAGATAATTCCAATTCATAAGAAGGGTTCTCCGCTTCAACCCTCTAATTATAGGCCTATTAGCCTTATTGATGTGACCCAAAAAATGTATGCCAGGCTCCTGTTACAACGTTTACAGGCTTGGTCTAACGATAACAACATCCTGACGCCGCTTCAGGCGGGATTTAGGGCCAAAACATCAACAATAGACCAACTATTCCGGTTGCAAGTCCTTCACTGAAAGCATGTGGTCTTGGAAGGGGGTAGTCTATATCTTACATTCGTCGACTTAAAGTCCGCATTTGATATGGTGGACCGGAACCAGTTATGGACCATTTATTAACAATGGGGGTTCCGCCATATTTATGCCATCAGTTTAAGATCTTACATGAAGGCACCTTTGCTAGAGTTCGTTTTGGTAGGCAAGGTCAGTTAACTAGACCATTCCCGATTGAGAAAGGCATTAGACAGGGCTGTGTGCTTGCCCCGTCCCTGTTTTCCCTCTTCCTCAACGGGCTTATTGAAGACCTCTTTTCCATAAAAAACATTGACTCCCCCAAATTGGCTGCCCAATGATTTCCCGCACTAATGTTTGCGGATGACACGTTGCTGCTTTCTAAATCCCCAATGGGGATGCAGCGGGTGTTGAACCAGTTTTCCAAATCCTGTAATAAAAGAAACCTGGTGGTCAATATAAATAAGACCAAGTACATGGTTTTTAATGCCAATACTGTTAACTGCCCTCATCCAATGATGGAAGGCAGACCCCTCGAAAGGGTTCCAACTTTTGATTACTTGGGTTTAACTTTAAATGACAAAATGGGGTGGGGTCCTCAACTGGCCAAGGCCAATTTAAGACTAACCCAAGCAGCTGGGGGTATCCTAAAAGTGCAGAAGAATTGTACTCACAAAATATTAAGCGCCCCCCTTGAAATCTTTAGAGTTCAAGCCAGGGCATCATCCTTCTATGGGGCGGAACTCTGGGGACATACACCAGCAAGCGACCTATCTATAACAGAAAATAATTTTATAAGGCAACTACTGGATTTGCCAAAAAGCACTCCCTTGGCCCCGCTCAGATTGGACTTGAATATTCGCCCGATTGCAGACGCTATTGCTGTTCGGCCCCTACTTTACTGGAAGCGCCTGTGGAGCATCCCTGAGCTGGTGAATTACAAGGAGGAGCTCAAAGTAGTCATGGCTTTATTAGGATCTGGTAGGATCCCTTGGTTAACATTTGTAAGACAATCACTTACATTGACTGGGCTCGAGGAACTCTGGCTAAACCCCGAGGTCTCTTGCCCAGCCATTTCTAAGAAAACCATGACATGTGTTGTAAAAGACTTCAATTTAAGGAATCTCTTTCGCTCAGTAAAAACTTCAAGCTTAACTGACATCTTTTTGGACGTTAAGTCCTCTTACAGCTTTGAGCCGGAGATTGATGTAATACAACCCACTTTAGCGAAGAAGCTCTATTTGCAATTTAGATATGGCTTTTTGCCTTTTTACTCTAATATTGATAGGTGGAAAGGGGGTCCGGCACGTCCCTGCCCAGGTTGTCGAACTGAGGAAGAAACTACTGTACATGTTATCCTTTTCTGTCCAGCATATGCTAACATTAGGAGGAAATGGATAATTCAGTTGTGCAAAAATCTGGGTGTAAAGCAATATTTTGTTTTTTTTAGGATTCTAAAAACTGATACTAATGCAGTGATTGTGTCTGCAGTAGCCACATATTTGCTTTCTTTGTGGACAATTCGAAGGAACCTGATAAATAACACTGCTATATATCTGCACTAAGTCTACTGGATAATGAGAGAAAAGATTGCACTTTATTTTTCATAATGATCATTGTTTTAATAATTTTAGAATTCTGGATAGTATTTAAATTTTTTAACCTTTTAAGAATACGTTCAATAACCATCTATACAATTGTGATTATATGCATGAATTGGACTGACTGACTCACTGTATTGATTGTTTTATTTTTTATGTGCTTTTATGGTAAACCAAACCACAATCAAACTTGATTGAATTGAATTAAAAAAATTGAACAAATCTGAAAATCATTGAAAATTCAGTAAAACAACAGCATTAAAACTTAATGTGAAAAAAACACATGGATTTTATATAAGTCACCATAAAGATAAGATCCTGTTTCACAACTGTAAACCATGGCAATTTGAAAAACAAAACATTGAAAACATTCATCCAGGAAAAAGTGAGAGATACCTTGGACTGAACTTTGATCCACACACCGGCCATTCAAGCAACAACAAAATTAATGAGGTTCTTGTTGACTGGGCTCAAAAACTCGACAATCTACCACTTAAGCCCACACAGAAAATAGAAATATTGTGTCAATATTTGATCCCTAAACTGTCATTTAAACTGGAAATGACAGGAACAGAAGCTAAAACTTTAAACATTCTGGATCAAACAATTAAAATGTATGTCAAACATTTTCTACACCTACCTGCATACACATGTGATGGTCTCCTGTATTCGAAAAGATCCTTTGGGGGCGTCAGTATACCAAAGTTATGTACGACAATTGGTCTGAACAAAGTTAATAACTTATTGTATCTCAGGGAAGCTCCAGATCTGTACATAGCTCAATCATTCATGTATGCAGGAGAAGTAATCAATGAAAACATTTATAGCATCATCAAAACACACAAACTCAACATTTTAGACTGTAGATTTCTGAGTCATGAATTGAATTTGGTAGCAACATATGATTGGAGGAAAGAGGAATTTGAGAAATGGGCAAATCTCCCTGTCCAAGGTGATGGTATAAAATAATAAGCAAGTAATCCAACCTCAAATTTTTGGATCAGCAAACATAATAAAATAAAAGAAAATCAATACATAGCTGAGCTGATGTTGAGAGCAAATGTTCTGTATACTAGAGAAACCATCACTAGGGGAAGAAATCATATATTTGCTACTTGTAGATACTGCAAAGATGTGTGCGAAACAATTTCACATACTTCAGGTTCATGTCCTAAAACAAAGGACATAAGGATAAAAATGCATAACAAAGTGTTGGAATTGCTAATTGATAGAGCAAAAAGGTGTGGGTGGATGACATACAGGGAATCTCATGTCAAAAATAGTCAAGGTGAACTAAGAAAACCAGATGGAGTGTTTACCAAAAATTGTATTGCTGTAGCGGTTGATGTTTCAATTCGTTATGAAAACTCACAGAATTCCCTTGAATTAGCATATGAGAGTAAAGTTAAATACTATCCGGATCTATCACAGCAAATCAAAGATCTTACCAACTGTAAAACGGTAAAATTTCATGGCTTTATTGTCGTATGTCGGGGTATTTGGCCTCAATGTAATGATGTTGCTCTGGCTGATCTTGGTCTGCAAATGTCGTTCCCATTCAAGAAGAATGTTTGCCTGACTACTTTAATGGACACTCTTAAAATGTGCCAAGAATTCATGGACAATTATATTTCAAGCCAAACACTGAGATGTACACTATCATACAGCACACATGTCACTTTTATAAAAACGTATTAGCCTAAAATGTTGATTCACTAATATTTACATGTGGTTCAACAGTCACATAATAGTTAATAGTTGACACAAGAATTAGTATAGATGTGGATTTTATAGATGTACATTTTTATAGAGATGTATTTTCAAACTAGATGTGAAATTTAGAGATGTGTATTTTTTATAGTTGTGTGCTTATATTATAATGATTTAGATACAAATGTGTACATCATGACTATTGAAACGTCTTGAATAAAATAGGTCTCAAATAACTACATACACATAGTCACTACATATTGCATTGATTATTGATGTCCTGCTAAACAGGACTGTTCGTAGACAATTTTATATTGTTGGAATAGTACTGCAGGGTGTACTATCTCTGGCCTATACGTGACCCCAGTTCCAGTGAGGACAGCTTAAAGTGTGGCTGTACTCCGGAGGGAACGCCGATTTGACGCTGATGGGGAGCATAATGACCCAGAATGAGCCACCGTGAGGTGGTACAGATAGCCAAATGCCTCGTCATCTAATTAGTGACGCGCATGAATGGATGAATGAGATTCCCACTGTCCCTACCTACTATCTAGTAGTAACCACAGCCAAGGGAACTGCCTTGGCAGAATCAGCGGGGAAAGAGAACAATGTTGAGCTTGACTCTAGTCTGGCACTGTGAAGAGACATGAGAGGTGTAGGATAAGTGGGAGGCCCTTGGGCCGCCGGTGAAATACCACTACTCTTATTGTTTTTTCACTTACCCGGTGAGGCGGGGGACGAGCCCCATGGGGCTCTCGCGTCTGGCTCCAAGCGCCTGGCACCCACCGGGCGCGACCAGTTCCGAGGACAGTGGCAGGTGGGGAGTTTGACTGGGGCAGTACACCTGTCAAATGATAACGCAGGTGTCCTAAGGCGAGCTCAGGGAGGACAGAAACCTCCTGCGGAGCAGAAGGGTAAAAGCTCGCTTGATCTCGATTTTCAGTATGAATACAGACTGTGAAAGTGGGGCCTTACGAGCCTTCTGACTTTTTGGGTTTCAAGCAGGAGGTGTCAGAAAAGTTACCACAGGGATAACTGGCTTGTGGCAGCCAAGCGTTCATAGCGGCGTCGCTTTTTAATCCTTCGATGTCGGCTCTTCCTATCATTGTAAAGCAGAATTCACCAAGCGTTGGATTGTTCACCCACTAATAGGGAACGTGAGCAGTGTTTAGACCGTCGTGAGACAGGTTAGTTTTACCACACTGATGATGTGTTGTTGCAATAGTAATCCTGCTCAGTACGAGAGGAACCACAGGTTCAGACATTTGGTGTAGGATTATGACTGAACGCCTCTAAGTCAGAATCCCCCCTAAACCGTAACGATACCGCAGTGCCGTGGAGCCTTGTTTGGCCTGGGATAGCCAACCTCTCTCGGGGGGCCGGTGTGTAGAGCCGCTCGCTTGGGGACCGGAGCGCGAACGGAAGGGGGCCGCCTCCATCGCCCTTAGTGCACCGCATGTTCATGGGGCACCCGGTGCTAAATCATTCGTAGATGACCTGATTCTGGGTCAGAGTTTCATCAGTAGCAGAGCATCTAGCTCGCTGCGATCTATTGAAAGTCATCCTCTGAGCCAAGCTTTTGTCTCTCCGTGCATGGGTGCCCGCGGATGCCCTCCATCACCACACCCAGGGGAGGGTCCCTCTGCCGCTGGGCCGGTGGGAGGGACACGGAGGGGGTAATGCAGGCCTGCGGGAGTCTGCCTCCATCATGTGCCCTCTGGCATGGGGGCCTCCCCCTCCCGTCCCTGCCCCACCGAGGTGCGGGGATGGGGGCCACTATCCCTTGCGGGTCGGCAGGGTGACCAGATGGTCTGGGCCGGCCGGGCCTCCCCTTCCTGCTGCTCCCGGGCAAGGCAAGGAGAGAGGCGAGCAGCGGCAGCACTGGGGGAAGGAGCCTTCCGAACAGCTGCCTCAGAGCACCTGGCCACCCTTCCTGGACTGCAAGGGTTGCTAGGTATGGCCCCCTCCCAGGCCATCCGGGCGCTGGGTCGTCCCAGGTCATCTGGTCGCCTGGCTGCATAACCAGATAGCCCTGCGGGCCGGGCGACCAGATGGCCCCGCAGGCCGGGTGACCGGATGGCCCTGTGGGCCGGGTGACCAGATAGCCCTGCGGGACAGGTGACCAGATGGCCCTGCAGGCCTGGTGACCAGATGGCCCTGCGAGCTGGGTGACCAGATGGCCCTGCGGGCTGGCGTCCGGGCTAACTCCAACTTTTGTCCTTCCCCAAACCTCTGTAAGCCCCCCACGTAATAGTCGAGAAAAATGGGCTTCCCGGGCAGGCAGTCGGGGAGGGGACGTGGCCTGGTCTAAACCCTCCTTGGTTCCAGATGAGGGTCCTGGCGCTGGGAACTGTGTTCCACCGTGGCCCGGGGAGGCTCTCCCTGGCCTGGCTAGGGTTCGGAAGCTGGGCCCAGTCCCGGGGCTTGTGCTCCATCCCAGTGTCCCAGGGTGCGGGAGCCCCCCATCCTGCAAGCCAGCCGAGGGTCCGGGCGCTGGGGACGGGGGTTCCACCGGGTCCCGGGGAGGCTCTCCCCTGCCTGGCTAGGGTTCGGAAGCTGGGACCGGGGCTCTTGCTCTGTCCGGCGGGCCCCGAGGGCCGGTCTAACAGATCAGTGTGTGTGCTGGTATTTTGTGGGTCAGCCTCATGGTCTTGTGGGCCAGTTTTTTACTGTTGATGCCTTTGATTTTACCCCCAAAATTTTCTGCAGTAGGCACTAATCGGTACAGTCGCCCATAACTTGCAAAACACCTATTGAGCTTGTGTTTGAAAGTTAAATCTACCCTGATTTGCAAACACGGTCTGCTTTTTAGCTATCTGTTTAACTAATGTGAGCCACTTTTTTATGTTTGAAAAGCTGTATTAGCAATTTAAAATAAATAAAGACAACAGCAATAAGTGTAAGAATTCAAATACAACTATGTAAAAAAAAAAAAGAAATTAGCTGATGCCTGGAAGAAAAGAGTAAAAGCAATTTGTGGGGTTTATATAAGGTAAAGAGGGGAAGAAAAGGGGAAGGTGGAACAGGAGAGGGGAGAGAAGGGGGAGGAAAGGAAAAACCGATGCAGTAATATGAAGAAAGAAAACAAAGAGAAACATACTAGATAAAACACTGTAAATGAATAAGTAAATATAAATACATCTAATGAGTATAACAATATATACATTAGCTTAACAGGGTGGATAATAAAGAAGAGAGACTAAAAAAGTTTCAAGGGGGTTTGACATTTTCAGAAGTTATATGCAGAGTATTTTTTAAAACAATGCAGTCCATATAGGAGGTAAGAGGCAACCAAAATAGATCCCTATTCATAAGTGGTTTGCAAGAAGAAGCAAAAGCAATATCAAGTCTATGGAAATGACAGAGTGTATTCCACCAATGCTGTATGGACAATTTGTCAAGATTTTTCCAGTTAAAGGAAATGTGTTGAAAGGCCAAAGCAAGCATCAGGTCAAAAAGAGCATGATCATGTGGAAGATAGGAGGGTATTAGAGGAGCCAATATCAATACAGGAGTTGGTAGATGCAGTGGGCTCATTGGCTATGGGAAAAGCTGCCGGGCCAGATAGACTCCCATTAGAAATATATAAGTTATTACTATCTGAAATTAAGGTAGGTATGCTTGAGGTGTGTCGGGAGGCACAAAATGGCACTGCTCCGCTATCCGGGGATGAGGCAAGCATTATTGTATTTTAAAAAAAAGAAAAACCTCCTACACTCCCAGGATCGTTTAGACGAATATCTTTAATAAATTGCGATTGTAAAATGTACGCAAAAATTTTAGCGACACCTTTATCGCATGTAATTAAGACTCTGGTTTCAGTTCACCAGCACGGGTTTGTACCAGCTAGAGACACAGTCAATCATATAAGCAGAGTAACAACATTGCTAGACATTGCCAACACAAGTAAGTTGCCATGAGGGGTGATATTATTAGAAGCAGAAAAAGCGTTTGACCGTGTCTCATGGGAATTTCTATGGGCCACACTTAGGCTGCATGGTGTAGGTGCTGGGTTTATTCAGGCTATTAAGACCATGTACAGATCACCAAAGGCACGAATATGTACACTAGGGTTAGAATCAAAACCATTAATTATATCAAGAAGAACTCATCAAGGATGCCCGTGCTCCCCTCTGCTATTTGCGATATATATCAACCCGTTCTTAAACCTATTAGAACATAGATTAAATGAACAGTTGTCAGGTCCTAGGTTGGAGCGGGTTGATATACTTGCTTATGCAGATGATATTGCAATAATTACACCGGATCCTGCAATCACATTGGAGCAGACGGAACAATTGGCAGCAATATCTGGGAGGAGTGCATGTTATAAATTGAATTTAACTAAGACACAGATAATCTGTACTGAACAAACGCAATTTAGGGATCAGAGAGTTCTGGAGGAGGCCGTATATTTGAGAATACGCCTGAATGCTTGCCTAGATACGATGGTTAAACTCAATTGGGAACCTCTTCTTAATAAGATTAATAGAGATTTGGATAGGATGGAACATTTACACTTGTCATTACTGGGAAGATGCAATGTCCTTAAAATGAATGTGCTTCCAAAGGTATTATACTTCTTAAGGGTAGTACCACTGGAAATTACAAGAAAACAAATGCAGAGACTACAATCTATCTGCAATAGTTTTCTATGGGCACAGGGGAAACCCAGACGGGCATTAAAATGTATGACTCTACCACAGGATAGAGGGGGGTGGGCAGTACCCAATTTTCAATTTTATTATTGGGCTTGTTTATTACAGAACATTGGAATCCTATTGGTGGGAACTAGTGGTGAAACTCTAGGGGATGTACCTCATATATATCAGCTACTATTAGGTGCAAGGACAGAGAGAACACTCTTTAAAATTATAGAGCCAAGTTACTATAAGAAGACTCATTTTAAAGTCCTCCAGGAAGCCTATAAGGCCTGGCGCCTAATAAAGAGGCAGCTAAATATGGGTAAAATTAACTATTATACACCCACGGATGCAGCGACACTACTTCCATCTATTTTCTTAGATAGTATTATGAATAAATGGAGAAGTAAAGGTATTACAACTTTGGGCCAGCTGGTAGACAGTAGTGGTGTTAAAACTTACGCTACATTGATAACTAACTATGATCTTCCTAAAGCGGATTTTTAAAAATATTTGCAGATTCGGGACTTCCTGTGCAGAAGGAGGGATATCTCATGTTTAGCTGAGAAAAACAATCTTTTAGAAATTGTGATGGCCCGGGGTAAAATTGGGCATATATATCAGACACTTATCGACACACAAAAGGACGATGTCGAGGTACAGAACGATAAATGGAAATTGAGAGTGGCCGTAGAAGGGAATATTTTGCAAAAATCCATTGATCTAGCTGAACAGCTTTTAATATCCTCAAATCTGAAAACCCAACAATATAAAACCATGTTTAATCTATATTATACACCGGCTAAAATGGCACGTTGGGGTGGAGTAAATGAGTACAAATGTACTCGATGTGGCGGGGAACAGGCGGATATAGTTCATATGTTTTCTACATGCTCAGAGTTGAAATTATTGATAAATAGGATACATATATTTTTAACTGAAGTCACAGGAGAACATATTGAGATAACTCCATTAGTTATGATGCTGGGGTCATAGAAAATAAAACACCTACACATGGAATGTATATATATAGATATTTCCTACATATTGCATTTGCAGTAGCAAGGTTATGTATAGCTTCACTGTGGTGTGAGAAAGAACCCCCTACATTTGCGATGTGGAGAGGCAGATTATTTGCGATCTGCAAACTCGAGACTAGTTTATATGCCATTAAAAGCCCACGGAAACGTAAATTTGGTGAGGAGATTTGGGGGGCTCTAACGGAATATCTTTCACCGACAACATAAGATTTCAGCTAATCTCCGTTGGGTTGGTAGAGATTTTACCCTCTCTTTCTAATTCAAAAACACTTACCCTTTATAGTTTTATGGGAGATCTATTGGTTAATTAGTATGTATAGATCTAGAAGAAATTTACAAGTGAACACAGTATAGGAGGTTGGGCCTTCCAGAGAGGATGTCAAACAGATAGATATATATTTGGGCTCTTGCATTAGCACTATATTTAGTAGTATTTTACTTTATGATGTGAGATATGTACTTCTTTTTTTTTTTTTTGTTTTGTTTTTGATTTTACAGTGCTCGTTTTTCTCCTCTGTCAATCTAATATGACTGTACAATGTTTCTATTTTCTGTCATGCTGAACAAGACGTGTGCTTTCTTAGGAGTTGTTTTATTTTTTCTGTATCGGTTTACTGACTTAATAAAAATAATAAAATTAAAAAAAATCATGTGGGAAAAGATCTAAAGAATCGGAAAGACTTCCAGCAAAGAGAAGAGGTATAGAATAAGGAATGGAAAGTGTAAATAAACGAGAGATATAAGAACAAACTTTTTCCCAATATTTGGAAACTGAAGGACAGAGAAAGAAGAGATGAAAAAGGTCAGCATTAGAAGAACCACAAGTCCAACAGTTAGAGTCAGTAGAGGAAGAAAAACGAGCAAGGGAGACAGGGGAGAGATAAAGTCTATGATAAAGGAAGAACATAGATTGGGAAAGAGAAGCAGAGTGAGAAATTTTTAAAGATCTGGACCAAAGTTTATCCCAGAAAGTGGTAGGCCAGTCACATCCATGATCCGACTCCCAAGAAAGTTCCAATTTGGACTTAGCGCGATCAGGGATAGGGGCAGAAAAAAAATAGTATATAAGAGAGCCTTTGGGCAGAGTAAGAAGTATATTTAGAAGGGTGTTTTGGATATCAGATGCAGAAGAATGAGGAAGGGAATAATATATGTCGAGAATAAGTGCCATAAGAGTAGTAAATCTCTGTAAAAAGGAACAAGGGCAACGAAATAAGAATTGAAATTGAGGAAAGGAGCAAGGTGGAACACCATCGAAAGGCTGATTAACCCATAAAATACCTTTTGACCTCCAAGTATTCCAAAAAATGGGTCTGTTGTTAAGTAGGATAAGAAAATTATGCCAAATAGGAGAATCTAAGGAAGATGCACGGGAAAAGGTAGAGGGATGAACTAAAGGTTACAGGAGGAGACAGGTATGTCGAAACAAGGGGATCGAAGAATGAGAATTTTTAGCAGAAAAACATATAACTTCTTTGAAGGAAAAGGGTAATAATAAGGTTTGTTCAATGTAGAGCCAAAGGGGAGAAAAGGAGGAAGGGTCCGATGTAAGCCAATGTGAGGCCTGTCGTAAAGAGAAGGATTTATGATAAAGACGAAAATCTGGGAAATTCACACCGCCATTAGATTTTGATTTCCGAAGAGAAGATAGGGCAATTCTGGAGTTGTTATTCTTCCAAAGGAATCCAGAGAGACACAAATCAATATGTTTAAAGTAAATAGAGGGAATATGAACGGGGAGCATGGAGAGAATATAAATTAAAATTGGGGCAATCATCATCTTAATCGAATCCAGCCGGCCCCACCAGGAAAGAAAAAGGGGATTCCAGGAAGTGAATAATTTCTCAATTCGAGAAAGGGCAGCAGACATATTCAGTTTAATAGAAGAGGTTATAGAATTGGAGAACCAATTGCCTAGATACTTTATTTTTTAACTATTCCAGGCAAAACCGGTGGAAGAGAAAAAATGGGGAAGACAGAATTTCGTGAGAGGGAGAATTTCAGTCTTGTCAGAATTAATCTTGTAGCAAGAAACCTGCGAAAAAGAATTATATTCAAGAAGTAAAGGAGGAATAGAGATCTCGGGGGCAGAGATGAATAAAAGGATATCGTCTGCGTAAGTAGAAAGTTTCAATTGGTGATCACCATAAGGAAACCTGGAAATAGAAACGTTGTTACGGATAGTGGTCAAAAAGGGTTCAAGAGCTAAAACGAAGAGAAGAGGGGATAAGGGACAGCCTTGACGAACGCTACGTTGGAGAGAAAAGGAAGATGAAACACGACCATTAACAAGAACCAAGGCTTTGGGAGCAGAGTATAATAAAGAAATAAGTGATATAAATTTAGGACCAAAACCATGCCAGCGTAATGACGCGAACAGAAAGGAGCAATCGACTCTATTGAAAGCTTTCTCTGCATCAACAGAGATAGCAGCTAGGGGAATAGAAAGGGAGGAAACTTTATTTAAAACATTGAGAAAAAGACGAGAATTGTCGGAAGTTAGTCTACCCTTGACAAAACCTTATTGTTCTTTACCAATAAGATGGGGCATGATAGGATCCAAACGTAAAGCAAGCAGTTTAGCAAATAATTTATATTCAACATTAACTAAAGAGATCGGGAGATAATTTTTGCAAAATTTAGGGTCCCGATCATCTTTGGGAATAAGGCAGATGGTCGCCTCTTGAACAGTGTCTTCTGTCTTACCAGATGAATAAAGTGAGTTAAAAAGTTCCAAAAGTTTAGGGAGTAACAAATCAGAAAAGTGCAAATAAAATTCAACTGAGAAACCATATGGACCAGGTGATTTACCTTTAGTGAGGGTATTCAAATCTTTGGAAAGTTCCGTAAGGGAAAGGTCATTATCAAGATCAAGGAGATTAAGATGGGAAGAAGAAGGAGGATACTTATGTTGTCTCCCGACTACGAATAGGAAACAGGGTTGGAATGACCTAAAGAGAAATCAAGGGCCGGTCTAACAGATCAGTGTGTGTGCTGGTATTTTGTGGGTCAGCCTCATGGTCTTGTGGGCCAGTTTTTTACTGTTGATGCCTTTGATTTTACCCCCAAAATTTTCTGCAGTAGGCACTAATCGGTACAGTCGCCGATAACTTGCAAAACACCTATTGAGCTTGTGTTTGAAAGTTAAATCTACCCTGATTTGCAAACACGGTCTGCTTTTTAGCTATCTGTTTAACTAATGTGAGCCACTTTTTTATGTTTGAAAAGCTGTATTAGCAATTTAAAATAAATAAAGACAACAGCAATAAGTGTAAGAATTCAAATACAACTATGTCAAAAAAAAAAAGAAATTAGCTGATGCCTGGAAGAAAAGAGTAAAAGCAATTTGTGGGGTTTATATAAGGTAAAGAGGGGAAGAAAAGGGGAAGGTGGAACAGGAGAGGGGAGAGAAGGGGGAGGAAAGGAAAAACCGATGCAGTAATATGAAGAAAGAAAACAAAGAGAAACATACTAGCTAAAACACTGTAAATGAATAAGTAAATATAAATACATCTAATGAGTATAACAATATATACATTAGCTTAACAGGGTGGATAATAAAGAAGAGAGACTAAAAAAGTTTCAAGGGGGTTTGACATTTTCAGAAGTTATATGCAGAGTATTTTTTAAAACAATGCAGTCCATATAGGAGGTAAGAGGCAACCAAAATAGATCCCTATTCATAAGTGGTTTGCAAGAAGAAGCAAAAGCAATATCAAGTCTATGGAAATGACAGAGTGTATTCCACCAATGCTGTATGGACAATTTGTCAAGATTTTTCCAGTTAAAGGAAATGTGTTGAAAGGCCAAAGCAAGCATCAGGTCAAAAAGAGCATGATCATGTGGAAGATAGGAGGGTATTAGAGGAGCCAATATCAATACAGGAGTTGGTAGATGCAGTGGGCTCATTGGCTATGGGAAAAGCTGCCGGGCCAGATAGACTCCCATTAGAAATATATAAGTTATTACTATCTGAAATTAAGGTAGGTATGCTTGAGGTGTGTCGGGAGGCACAAAATGGCACTGCTCCGCTATCCGGGGATGAGGCAAGCATTATTGTATTTTAAAAAAAAGAAAAACCTCCTACACTCCCAGGATCGTTTAGACGAATATCTTTAATAAATTGCGATTGTAAAATGTACGCAAAAATTTTAGCGACACCTTTATCGCATGTAATTAAGACTCTGGTTTCAGTTCACCAGCACGGGTTTGTACCAGCTAGAGACACAGTCAATCATATAAGCAGAGTAACAACATTGCTAGACATTGCCAACACAAGTAAGTTGCCATGAGGGGTGATATTATTAGAAGCAGAAAAAGCGTTTGACCGTGTCTCATGGGAATTTCTATGGGCCACACTTAGGCTGCATGGTGTAGGTGCTGGGTTTATTCAGGCTATTAAGACCATGTACAGATCACCAAAGGCACGAATATGTACACTAGGGTTAGAATCAAAACCATTAATTATATCAAGAAGAACTCATCAAGGATGCCCGTGCTCCCCTCTGCTATTTGCGATATATATCAACCCGTTCTTAAACCTATTAGAACATAGATTAAATGAACAGTTGTCAGGTCCTAGGTTGGAGCGGGTTGATATACTTGCTTATGCAGATGATATTGCAATAATTACACCGGATCCTGCAATCACATTGGAGCAGACGGAACAATTGGCAGCAATATCTGGGAGGAGTGCATGTTATAAATTGAATTTAACTAAGACACAGATAATCTGTACTGAACAAACGCAATTTAGGGATCAGAGAGTTCTGGAGGAGGCCGTATATTTGAGAATACGCCTGAATGCTTGCCTAGATACGATGGTTAAACTCAATTGGGAACCTCTTCTTAATAAGATTAATAGAGATTTGGATAGGATGGAACATTTACACTTGTCATTACTGGGAAGATGCAATGTCCTTAAAATGAATGTGCTTCCAAAGGTATTATACTTCTTAAGGGTAGTACCACTGGAAATTACAAGAAAACAAATGCAGAGACTACAATCTATCTGCAATAGTTTTCTATGGGCACAGGGGAAACCCAGACGGGCATTAAAATGTATGACTCTACCACAGGATAGAGGGGGGTGGGCAGTACCCAATTTTCAATTTTATTATTGGGCTTGTTTATTACAGAACATTGGAATCCTATTGGTGGGAACTAGTGGTGAAACTCTAGGGGATGTACCTCATATATATCAGCTACTATTAGGTGCAAGGACAGAGAGAACACTCTTTAAAATTATAGAGCCAAGTTACTATAAGAAGACTCATTTTAAAGTCCTCCAGGAAGCCTATAAGGCCTGGCGCCTAATAAAGAGGCAGCTAAATATGGGTAAAATTAACTATTATACACCCACGGATGCAGCGACACTACTTCCATCTATTTTCTTAGATAGTATTATGAATAAATGGAGAAGTAAAGGTATTACAACTTTGGGCCAGCTGGTAGACAGTAGTGGTGTTAAAACTTACGCTACATTGATAACTAACTATGATCTTCCTAAAGCGGATTTTTAAAAATATTTGCAGATTCGGGACTTCCTGTGCAGAAGGAGGGATATCTCATGTTTAGCTGAGAAAAACAATCTTTTAGAAATTGTGATGGCCCGGGGTAAAATTGGGCATATATATCAGACACTTATCGACACACAAAAGGACGATGTCGAGGTACAGAACGATAAATGGAAATTGAGAGTGGCCGTAGAAGGGAATATTTTGCAAAAATCCATTGATCTAGCTGAACAGCTTTTAATATCCTCAAATCTGAAAACCCAACAATATAAAACCATGTTTAATCTATATTATACACCGGCTAAAATGGCACGTTGGGGTGGAGTAAATGAGTACAAATGTACTCGATGTGGCGGGGAACAGGCGGATATAGTTCATATGTTTTCTACATGCTCAGAGTTGAAATTATTGATAAATAGGATACATATATTTTTAACTGAAGTCACAGGAGAACATATTGAGATAACTCCATTAGTTATGATGCTGGGGTCATAGAAAATAAAACACCTACACATGGAATGTATATATATAGATATTTCCTACATATTGCATTTGCAGTAGCAAGGTTATGTATAGCTTCACTGTGGTGTGAGAAAGAACCCCCTACATTTGCGATGTGGAGAGGCAGATTATTTGCGATCTGCAAACTCGAGACTAGTTTATATGCCATTAAAAGCCCACGGAAACGTAAATTTGGTGAGGAGATTTGGGGGGCTCTAACGGAATATCTTTCACCGACAACATAAGATTTCAGCTAATCTCCGTTGGGTTGGTAGAGATTTTACCCTCTCTTTCTAATTCAAAAACACTTACCCTTTATAGTTTTATGGGAGATCTATTGGTTAATTAGTATGTATAGATCTAGAAGAAATTTACAAGTGAACACAGTATAGGAGGTTGGGCCTTCCAGAGAGGATGTCAAACAGATAGATATATATTTGGGCTCTTGCATTAGCACTATATTTAGTAGTATTTTACTTTATGATGTGAGATATGTACTTCTTTTTTTTTTTTTGTTTTGTTTTTGATTTTACAGTGCTCGTTTTTCTCCTCTGTCAATCTAATATGACTGTACAATGTTTCTATTTTCTGTCATGCTGAACAAGACGTGTGCTTTCTTAGGAGTTGTTTTATTTTTTCTGTATCGGTTTACTGACTTAATAAAAATAATAAAATTAAAAAAAATCATGTGGGAAAAGATCTAAAGAATCGGAAAGACTTCCAGCAAAGAGAAGAGGTATAGAATAAGGAATGGAAAGTGTAAATAAACGAGAGATATAAGAACAAACTTTTTCCCAATATTTGGAAACTGAAGGACAGAGAAAGAAGAGATGAAAAAGGTCAGCATTAGAAGAACCACAAGTCCAACAGTTAGAGTCAGTAGAGGAAGAAAAACGAGCAAGGGAGACAGGGGAGAGATAAAGTCTATGATAAAGGAAGAACATAGATTGGGAAAGAGAAGCAGAGTGAGAAATTTTTAAAGATCTGGACCAAAGTTTATCCCAGAAAGTGGTAGGCCAGTCACATCCATGATCCGACTCCCAAGAAAGTTCCAATTTGGACTTAGCGCGATCAGGGATAGGGGCAGAAAAAAAATAGTATATAAGAGAGCCTTTGGGGAGAGTAAGAAGTATATTTAGAAGGGTGTTTTGGATATCAGATGCAGAAGAATGAGGAAGGGAATAATATATGTCGAGAATAAGTGCCATAAGAGTAGTAAATCTCTGTAAAAAGGAACAAGGGCAACGAAATAAGAATTGAAATTGAGGAAAGGAGCAAGGTGGAACACCATCGAAAGGCTGATTAACCCATAAAATACCTTTTGACCTCCAAGTATTCCAAAAAATGGGTCTGTTGTTAAGTAGGATAAGAAAATTATGCCAAATAGGAGAATCTAAGGAAGATGCACGGGAAAAGGTAGAGGGATGAACTAAAGGTTACAGGAGGAGACAGGTATGTCGAAACAAGGGGATCGAAGAATGAGAATTTTTAGCAGAAAAACATATAACTTCTTTGAAGGAAAAGGGTAATAATAAGGTTTGTTCAATGTAGAGCCAAAGGGGAGAAAAGGAGGAAGGGTCCGATGTAAGCCAATGTGAGGCCTGTCGTAAAGAGAAGGATTTATGATAAAGACGAAAATCTGGGAAATTCACACCGCCATTAGATTTTGATTTCCGAAGAGAAGATAGGGCAATTCTGGAGTTGTTATTCTTCCAAAGGAATCCAGAGAGACACAAATCAATATGTTTAAAGTAAATAGAGGGAATATGAACGGGGAGCATGGAGAGAATATAAATTAAAATTGGGGCAATCATCATCTTAATCGAATCCAGCCGGCCCCACCAGGAAAGAAAAAGGGGATTCCAGGAAGTGAATAATTTCTCAATTCGAGAAAGGGCAGCAGACATATTCAGTTTAATAGAAGAGGTTATAGAATTGGAGAACCAATTGCCTAGATACTTTATTTTTTAACTATTCCAGGCAAAACCGGTGGAAGAGAAAAAATGGGGAAGACAGAATTTCGTGAGAGGGAGAATTTCAGTCTTGTCAGAATTAATCTTGTAGCAAGAAACCTGCGAAAAAGAATTATATTCAAGAAGTAAAGGAGGAATAGAGATCTCGGGGGCAGAGATGAATAAAAGGATATCGTCTGCGTAAGTAGAAAGTTTCAATTGGTGATCACCATAAGGAAACCTGGAAATAGAAACGTTGTTACGGATAGTGGTCAAAAAGGGTTCAAGAGCTAAAACGAAGAGAAGAGGGGATAAGGGACAGCCTTGACGAACGCTACGTTGGAGAGAAAAGGAAGATGAAACACGACCATTAACAAGAACCAAGGCTTTGGGAGCAGAGTATAATAAAGAAATAAGTGATATAAATTTAGGACCAAAACCATGCCAGCGTAATGACGCGAACAGAAAGGAGCAATCGACTCTATTGAAAGCTTTCTCTGCATCAACAGAGATAGCAGCTAGGGGAATAGAAAGGGAGGAAACTTTATTTAAAACATTGAGAAAAAGACGAGAATTGTCGGAAGTTAGTCTACCCTTGACAAAACCTTATTGTTCTTTACCAATAAGATGGGGCATGATAGGATCCAAACGTAAAGCAAGCAGTTTAGCAAATAATTTATATTCAACATTAACTAAAGAGATCGGGAGATAATTTTTGCAAAATTTAGGGTCCCGATCATCTTTGGGAATAAGGCAGATGGTCGCCTCTTGAACAGTGTCTTCTGTCTTACCAGATGAATAAAGTGAGTTAAAAAGTTCCAAAAGTTTAGGGAGTAACAAATCAGAAAAGTGCAAATAAAATTCAACTGAGAAACCATATGGACCAGGTGATTTACCTTTAGTGAGGGTATTCAAATCTTTGGAAAGTTCCGTAAGGGAAAGGTCATTATCAAGATCAAGGAGATTAAGATGGGAAGAAGAAGGAGGAGGGATTTTGTCAAGATAAGTCTGAATGAGAGAAGGAGTGGGGGGAGATTCTGGTGTGAAAAGGTTTTGGTAAAGTTTAAATTCATCAAGTATTTCTTGATCTTTATGAAGAAGGGAATTATCAGAGGAATAAATCGAATCAATGAAAGTGCGTTCTTTGCGAGTTTTAAGATAATTTGCTAGAAGTTTCCCTGCCTTATTTCGACCGCCGTAAAAATGAGCACTACTGCGAAGGAGTATTGAAGAAGCATTATCAGTCCCCCACAGGCAGCCAACCTTACCCTGCATATGTGTGTAGTGGAGGATTGGCCACAGGGCCTGGCCATGGAGACCTCATTCTGCAGGGTCCTTTTTTAAAGGGGGGGGGGCCCTCTCTGAGCCGTTACCTGCCTCAGTGCCACCATCTCCTGTGGCCTCCTATTTAAACAAGAGAGCCACATGGCTCCCCTCCTTGAGCGTTGTTAGGCCGTGGGAACCTCTTGGAAATAAAGGGCGGCGCATATGACCCACTCCCAGGGCCAATTTCAGCCCCAAAGACCACATGACCCGGAGCCTTGCGCAATAAAATGTGGGTGTCCTGGGTGGAGGCCATGGGGGTAGACCTAGAGCCCCAACAGCCCCAGCCAGCTCCTTGCATACAGAAGGAGCCGGAATTGCTCCTGCCCATAATGAGCAGCTACTAATACTTTTCCCTGTGGGCTGGAGCAATGTGCTGATCTGTTTTCCTGCCCACATCTCTGTGGGCATGGAAACAGATCAAAAGTATGCCCCTAGTAGACAGGAGAACTTTTGAAGCTCCCACCTGCTGGGAGTGAGCGTGGTGAACAAACAGAGGTTTCCCTGCCTGTGCGGCTGCTAGCAGGGAAACGGCTATGTCTCGGGGTGGGGTCTCCAGATATAGCATCTGAGCCAGCCCTGTGGGATCCATGGGGCCTTTAGAGGCTTGGGGAGAGGGCTGCATGGTGGCTGCTTCCCCATTTTGCAAAATATTTGCCTGGGGTTTGGTTCATCAGGGCTCTTCAAGGCTCGGGAGGGGGGCTTGCAGCCCCTTTCTCCTTGTTTAATGAATTCAGCCCTGGGATTGGGCCTCCCGAGGCCTCTTGAGGGGCACCACTGCCCCCTCGTCACTATACAGAATATCCATGGCCCTGGCAGTGGGTTCCCCGGGGCTTCTAGAGGCTTAGGGAGGGAGGCCCACAGCCCCTTCCCCATTATGAATACAGTTATATATAGTTCATGAATGTGGTCCCGCCTCCATTTTGTTTTTTACATATTTGTTTCCCCCCATGTGGCCTAGAGGGCCAGGGTAACCCTATCCTGCCCCCATATGTCTTTATTTGTTATAGTTTCAGGACAGGGAGCTAAGACTGCCAGCAGCATTTCTCTAATTTTGCTGGCAGCCAGTCTGAGCACTCTCTCTCGCTGGAGTCTGACTCCAATTGGAGCGAGATGACCCCAGGGAAATAAAGCTGCCTGGGTGAATCAGAATGCTCTATATTCAAATTGGTGCTCCCTTGAGCGTCTCTTGAATATTTTGAGGACCCAACTCCCTAAATATACAGTTATTTTTCCCTCCTAAATTTCTCATTAACTACCGAACAGATTTACATAAGATCACAAAAAGCACACTTTGTGCCTAAGATCTAGCTTTCTGCCTAATTTGGTAATATTCCGTTCAGCAGTTTTTACTGTAGCCCATCTTAAAGAAGTATATGGAAAATGCATGGGGAATTTGTGTTTTGGGACCTCCCATTTTTTCTCACCCCCACTTGTCGGGTTACTCCAAAACTTTCCAGGAAGGAGCTGATGTAGATAAAAAAAAAATTGTGAAAGTTTTATAATGATTTGTCAAATGGGACCAAAGTCACTAGTAAACTGAAAAATGCTCTTTGTATTGAAAAACAGACCTTACTGTAACTACCTGGTGATGACCGCCACTAGGTAATATATAATTTAAATATATACATAAATACACAAATACAATGGGATGTGCATGTGTGTGTGTTTGTGTGTGTGGGGGGTCTGTGGGAAAATAAATATAAATAAATATAAATATATATTATCTACTGGCGGTCGCCAGTAGATAGTTATAGTTAGGACCGTGTTTCCATAGGAAATCCACAACATTCTATTTGGAATAACTTTGGCGCCGATTGACGAATCCTCGCGAAATTTTCAAAATAGGTGGGGCGCTCCGCTCCGCTTGTACCCTGAAAGTCTCAGGGGGGATTCGTCAAGCGGGGGCTGAGAAAAAAGGGGGGTCTCAAAACGCGTTTTTCCCATGCAATTTTCCATAGGTACCTTTAGTCCAAGGTACAGCCCAAACGGCTGAACAGAATTACTTTAAATTTGGCAAAGAGGTAGTCCTCAGGTCAGGGATGTGCCTTTTGCATATCTGGTGTCAATCCGTTCAGTAGTTCCTGGGAAAATCAAAAGTAAAATCATATATATATCTGGGCGGAGCCTAACCACACATCTCATCGTGAGATCTGATTGGCTGTCAGCACTTCATCCAAGAAGTGTTGGCAGCCATCTTGGGACCAATATACATGATAGCACCTCATTAAAAAGCCTTGTAGTTAATAGAAGATTTTAAGACTTTAGTTACATTATAAATTATTTGTTGATGGTACCATACTCATTTTAGGAATTGTGGTGTGTTCTAAGGTGATTTTACCATGTGAAAAAGCCTTCTGCTGTGATATCATGAATCATGTTTGAGAGAAAACTATTTTCTCATGCTTTTCCCACAGAGGTTTGGAAGGTGATCAATAAGCTAAACTGAGAGCATATTTTCTGTAAATTCACATTATCTTTCTCAGTCATGGGAGAATGAAGTCTGACATTCTCAGTAAAACATGTACATCCAACAAGGGCAGAGACTGTCAGTTGATTCCTTTGTGTTCTACTGCAGCTTCCCAGAGTGTTCTAAAGAACAACTAGAGCGCTAACAGTCCTACTTATGACAAAAGTAAGGCACACCTGAAGCCATCTTGGCTGGAATAAAGTGGTAACTCTTAAAACATTTAATTTAAAAAGGAACAAACTGAGGGGGTTAATTTTGCCACAGCAATTATGATTAGTGGTGCAGAAAGAAAAATTAGGGCACATTTTGACTTCTCAAATCCTCTTCTAATTCCTAAAAAAATTCTGACATGCAGATTGAAACATGCACTTTGAATACCAGGAGCAGACTTCCCTGGTGAGCAGTAGCTTTACTACAGTGATCTAATGAGCAACTAGAGTGCTAACATTCAGAATTTATGGCAAATGTGTGACACATCTGAATGCCTTCTTGATGGAACCAAACAAAAAAACTGATGAAAGTATTTCCTACTGAGGAGACTGCAGTAAATGAGGAAATTTGTAAACTTCATAACAAATAAATCTCCCAAGATGGCCACCAGAGACAAAAGAGCCCAAATGTAGCCCAAATATCACAGAGATGTAGCCCAAGTATAGCCCAATGACAGAATGTCCCAGAGTGTTCTAACGAACAACTAGAGTGCTAACAGTCTTACTTATGACAAAAGTATGGCACACCTGAAGCCATCTTGATTGGAATAAAGTGGTAACAGTTATAACATTTAATTTACAAAGGAACAAACTGAGGGGGTTCAGTTTGCCACAGCAATTATGATTAGTGGTGCAGAAAGAAAAATTAGGACACATTTTGACTTCTCAAATCCTCTTCTATTTCATAAAAAAATTCTGACATGCAGATTGAAACATGCACTTTGAATACCAGCAGCAGACTTCCCTGGTGAGCAGTCGCTTTACTACAGTGATCTAATGAGCAACTAGAGTGCTAACATTCAGAATTTATGGCAAATGTGTGACACATCTTAATGCCTTCTTGATGGAACCAAACTAAAAAACTGAAAGTATTTCCTACTGAGGAGACTGCAGTAAATGAGGAAATTTGTAAACTTCATAACAAATAAATCTATCAAGATGGCCAGCAGAGACAAAAGAGCCCAAATGTAGCCCAAATATCACCGAGATGTAGCCCAAGTATAGCCCAATGACAGAATGTCCCAGAGTGTTCTAACGAACAACTAGAGCGCTAACAGTCTTACTTATGACAAAAGTATGGCACACCTAAAGCCTCCTTGATTGGAATAAAGTGGTAACACTTAAAACATTTAATTTACAATGGAACAAAATGAGGCGGTTCATTTTCCCATAGAAATTATGAATAGTTCTGCAGAAAGAAAAATTAGGGCACATTTTGACTTCTCAAATTCTCTTCTATTTCATAAAAATATTCTGACATGCAGACTGAAACATACACTTTTAATACCAGCAGCAGACTTCAGTGATGAGCAGTAGCTTTACTACAGTGATCTAATGAGCAACTGGAGTGCTACAATTCAGAGTTTATGGCAAATGTGTGACATATCTGAATACCTTCTTGATGGAATCAAAGTAAAAAACTGAAAGTATTTCCTACTGAGGAGACTGCAGTAAATGAGGAAATTTGTATACTTCATAACAAATAAATCTCCCAAGATGGCCACCAGAGACAAAAGAGCCCAAATGTAGCCCAAATATCACCGAGATGTAGCCCAAGTATAGCCCAATGACAGAATGTCCCAGAGTGTTCTAACGAACAACTAGAGCGCTAACAGTCTTACTTATGACAAAAGTATGGCACACCTAAAGCCTTCTTGATTGGAATAAAGTGGTAACACTTAAAACATTTAATTTACAATGGAACAAAATGAGGGGGTTCATTTTCCCATAGAATATGAATAGTTCTGCAGAAAGAAAAATTAGGGCACAGTTTGACTTATGACAAAAGTAAGGCACACCTGAAGCCATCTTGGCTGGAATAAAGTGGTAACTCTTAAAACATTTAATTTAAAAAGGAACAAACTGAGGGGGTTAATTTTGCCACAGCAATTATGATTAGTGGTGCAGAAAGAAAAATTAGGGCACATTTTGACTTCTCAAATCCTCTTCTAATTCCTAAAAAAATTCTGACATGCAGATTGAAACATGCACTTTGAATACCAGGAGCAGACTTCCCTGGTGAGCAGTAGCTTTACTACAGTGATCTAATGAGCAACTAGAGTGCTAACATTCAGAATTTATGGCAAATGTGTGACACATCTGAATGCCTTCTTGATGGAACCAAACAAAAAAACTGATGAAAGTATTTCCTACTGAGGAGACTGCAGTAAATGAGGAAATTTGTAAACTTCATAACAAATAAATCTCCCAAGATGGCCACCAGAGACAAAAGAGCCCAAATGTAGCCCAAATATCACAGAGATGTAGCCCAAGTATAGCCCAATGACAGAATGTCCCAGAGTGTTCTAACGAACAACTAGAGTGCTAACAGTCTTACTTATGACAAAAGTATGGCACACCTGAAGCCATCTTGATTGGAATAAAGTGGTAACAGTTATAACATTTAATTTACAAAGGAACAAACTGAGGGGGTTCAGTTTGCCACAGCAATTATGATTAGTGGTGCAGAAAGAAAAATTAGGACACATTTTGACTTCTCAAATCCTCTTCTATTTCATAAAAAAATTCTGACATGCAGATTGAAACATGCACTTTGAATACCAGCAGCAGACTTCCCTGGTGAGCAGTCGCTTTACTACAGTGATCTAATGAGCAACTAGAGTGCTAACATTCAGAATTTATGGCAAATGTGTGACACATCTTAATGCCTTCTTGATGGAACCAAACTAAAAAACTGAAAGTATTTCCTACTGAGGAGACTGCAGTAAATGAGGAAATTTGTAAACTTCATAACAAATAAATCTATCAAGATGGCCAGCAGAGACAAAAGAGCCCAAATGTAGCCCAAATATCACCGAGATGTAGCCCAAGTATAGCCCAATGACAGAATGTCCCAGAGTGTTCTAACGAACAACTAGAGCGCTAACAGTCTTACTTATGACAAAAGTATGGCACACCTAAAGCCTCCTTGATTGGAATAAAGTGGTAACACTTAAAACATTTAATTTACAATGGAACAAAATGAGGCGGTTCATTTTCCCATAGAAATTATGAATAGTTCTGCAGAAAGAAAAATTAGGGCACATTTTGACTTCTCAAATTCTCTTCTATTTCATAAAAATATTCTGACATGCAGACTGAAACATACACTTTTAATACCAGCAGCAGACTTCAGTGATGAGCAGTAGCTTTACTACAGTGATCTAATGAGCAACTGGAGTGCTACAATTCAGAGTTTATGGCAAATGTGTGACATATCTGAATACCTTCTTGATGGAATCAAAGTAAAAAACTGAAAGTATTTCCTACTGAGGAGACTGCAGTAAATGAGGAAATTTGTATACTTCATAACAAATAAATCTCCCAAGATGGCCACCAGAGACAAAAGAGCCCAAATGTAGCCCAAATATCACCGAGATGTAGCCCAAGTATAGCCCAATGACAGAATGTCCCAGAGTGTTCTAACGAACAACTAGAGCGCTAACAGTCTTACTTATGACAAAAGTATGGCACACCTAAAGCCTTCTTGATTGGAATAAAGTGGTAACACTTAAAACATTTAATTTACAATGGAACAAAATGAGGGGGTTCATTTTCCCATAGAATATGAATAGTTCTGCAGAAAGAAAAATTAGGGCACAGTTTGACTTCTCAAATTCTCTTCTATTTCATAAAAATATTCTGACATGCAGACTGAAACATACACTTTTAATACCAGCAGCAGACTTCAGTGGTGAGCAGTAGCTTTACTACAGTGATCTAATGAGCAACTGGAGTGCTAACATTCAGAGTTGATGGCAAATGTGTGACATATCTGAATTCCTTCTTGATGGAATCAAAGTAAAAAACTGAAAGCATTTCCTACTGAGGAGACTGCAGTAAATGAGGAAATTAGGAAACTTCATAACAAATAAATCTCCCAAGATGGCCACCAGAGACAAAAGAGCCCAAATGCAGCACAAATATCACCCAGATGTAGCCCACATGTAGCCCAATGACAGAAGTGTGCAAAACACTTATTTTTTGTGTATTTGCAGTTTTATATAGTGCAGACTTGTCAGGTATTGGAGTGCTTTACATGAGCATTGGTTACATCACACAAGATCAAATTCATTCTGGTTGTAGACATGGGGAGATTAAGTGATTTGACCAGAATCACAGAATGTTGAGCTGAAGCAGAAACTCCAACCTGGTTCCCCAGTTGCAAAGTCTGCAGGTCTGGAAGTAACACCACGTCCTCTCCCCTAGGTGCAACATTTAATCAAGTGGTCAACTGGATAAAAAAACAAAGATTAGAAATAATTTAAAAGTTCTTTGTCGCTATTTGAAAACTCAGAAAATATGTCCTCATTTTAGTTTTTTAGAGCACTAACCATAATTTTGATGCAAATAAGACCCTCTCATATATGTAATTTCTAAAGGAAATACTCTAGGTATTACAGTTTTGATTACATCAAGATGACGTCAGGCGTTCCACACTTTTGTAATAAATATAGAATGTTAGCAATCTAGTTGTTCATTGGGATACTGTTGAGAGGCAGAGGCCAGGGGCACGGACTCTGAAAATTGAAGGCAGGTAGGAGAGTGCAGAGGCAATAATTTGACCACACTGGGCAGGCAGGAAGGACAGTGGCAGCACAACAGACTATGGAGGGCAGTGGAAAGAGGGGCATGGGCAACAAACCAACAATACAGGACTGGCAAGAGAGGCTGTGGCAATAAAATAGACCATTGTGGGCAGAAGGAAGAGGCAGTGGTGGTACAACCATACATGCCAACAGACCCGTTTCAGCCAGGAAACGTCCAATGTTGTTAAGCTCAAATGGGCTTTACTTGATCTGTCTCCTGTCTACAATCTCCTCTTTTTTAATGTAACTCAAAGGGGAAAATCAATACCCCAGTTTTTTTTCAAAATCTCCCTCTTACCAAGTTCAAAATGTTTGCAAGTATGGTACATTGGATCATGGTAGGCAGGAGGAATTGGGGTAGGGACATGGACTCGGATAACAGAGGACAGGAGGGACATGGAGAGGTGCACCAAACTGACCCTACAGGGCAGGCATCAGGGAGTGCAGCACAACAATCCATGGAAAGCAATAGGGAGGGACAGGACCGTGCACATGGACAACAGAGAACAGAGGGGAAAGAGGCAATGGTAGCTAGCTGACCATAATGGACAGACAGGAGAGAAAGCTGCAGCATAACAGACCATAAAGGGCAGGAGGGACGGATCAGGGGTATTACAATGGAACAGACAAGCCAGGAGGGAGGGAATAGGGGTCTGCACATGGAAAAAGAGGGCTGGGTCAAGGGGGCAGGGCAGGAGCAGCAAGATTACCATAGAGGTCAGGCAGTATGGGCACTAGAAACAAGACACACCATGGAGAGTAACAATGAGACTATGATGTCATACACACAGACTATGGAGGGAAGGTGGGAGGGGGCAGGGGCAGCTAGCTGACCACACAGGGAAGGTGGGAGGGGCCATTGCAGCACAGAATACCATGCATGGCAAGCAGGAGGGTTAGTGGCAGCACAATGGCTATGATGGGCAAGAAGGAGGGTGCAGGGGCATGCACAAAGGACCATGAAGGATAGAAGGGAGGGTCATGACCTGGGCACAGACAAGAGAGTTCAGGGGAAGGGGCCTCACAACAGACCGCACGGGGCAGGCAGGAGGAGCAGTTACAGCACAACATACCAGGGAGGGCAGAAGGGTGTGGCAGTAAAATGGACCATGGAGGACAGGAGGAAGGGGATAGGGGCATGGCATGTGGACAGGCAGGGTGGAGGTGGCAGGGACAGGTTACAGTCATCTGACAATGCTAGGCAGGTGGGAGGGAAGTGGCAGCTCAACAGAACACGCAGAGTAGATGAGTGGCAGGTCCATGGGATGGAGCAGGGGCATGCACAAAGACATCGGATGGCAGGGGGAAGGAGAATAGGGGCAGCAAGCTAAGCACAGAGGCTAAGCAGGAGGTCAATGATGGGCCATAGAATTGGGCAATGGAGGGCAGGAGGAGTGGACTGGTACATCATGCTAAATGGAGGGCAGTGGCAGCACATCAGACCATGCATGGCAGGAGGGAGGAGGCTAGTCCATGGATTCAGACAGCAGAGGATAGGGAGGAGGTGGATGGGGCAGCAAGCTAACTGTTCAGAGAAGGTGGGTATTAGGAACTTTATTGTTTTTAAAATGTGTGTCTGTGCGAACTACTTAAAATATGAACAAGTATGCAGCATAATCTCACTTTTATTCAGGAAGAAGAGGACGTTTGTGACTGTGACTCCGGGCTCACTTGGCAGAAACACCCCCTGACCCTCCACCCCCATCGCAAAATGTAATGTCCGTGAAATGGGTAGGTGGACGCAGTGTTATATAGAACATAGTCCTGAGAGCACGATTGAAAATGAAAACTAGATATAGTATATGGTATAAACTATGCACCAAAAAGTGTGATATAAGATGAACCGGGGCGTGAAATATAATATGCAATACATTGTGCGCAATGACAGATTCATTGGAGAGTGCGAGATAGCACAAGCACTAGCTCGTGCTATGCGATATGCGCCTTGGAGTGTAATATGCACAGGGCAGTGTTGTGTAACCTAACTAGTCTCTAAAGTTGTAATATAAAATATGTGCTGGGGAGTGTAACGTTGCATATGCACTGTGACAAAGATATGGATCCCAGATTGTAATATGTATGGCATAGCGCTGTGCGTTGTAATATAGGCATCGAGGAAGGCACATTAGATGGGGCAATATAAACCGTGCGAAGGCAAGTGTGGCACGACATATTCACAGGGTGGTGTTACAGTGCACATGGGCTAGAGAGTGTCATAGCATATGCACTAGCTGGTGGAATATAACACAGTGGTGTGAGGCACTCGGCGGGCACTGGTGGGTGTAACACAGCATTGGGCTCAGCCAGGAGCACACTGTGACTCTCAAGTGAGGTTCGTCTCCTTTCCAGAGAGTAAAATAAAAAGTATTACACATCCGGCGGTGGATGTGTGTTTTATTAACCGTGAGGGGGGTTTCTTGCATAGTTTGGTCGAATTTTTGTGGAATCCCCTTTGAATGGCTTGGTGTGCGTGTATATTAAATGTGCCCGTCAATAGCTACCCATGTTTGTATAAATAAACAACAAGGGTGTCTACTTGGAGAGTACCCACCGGCGGGGGCGCCGGGATTATGCACGGTAGGGCGTCAGACACGTCAGAGCTTCACTAGCGGTGTGAATACATTCCATGTGGATTCATTCTATGCATAGTTGCCTTTTAATGATTATCACGCAAATCGTCATGGTGATAGGTACATACGGTTTGTCCAGCATGTCCTAAGTGTTTCTATAAATATATCTTTTTAAAAAATAATAAAAAACAAAGGCCGGCCCTGGGGGATGGGGTCCCCGGGGCCATAAGTGGCCTGAGGAGGGGGGCAACGCAGCCCCCTCCTAAAGAATAATAAAAAAAAGGCCTTGACCCGGGGGTTGGGGTCCCGGGGCCGATTAAGGCCTTGGGAGGGCCACATTTTTTTGACGTGTGCAAACACGCCCTGTGGCGCGTTTTAAGAGGTAGTTTTAATCACCTGCCCTATTATATACTAGGGGCTTACAGAGGAGGTCATGCTGATCACAGGGGGACCCCAACGCAAAGTGTTACCTAGTGTATGTAGGTGTTTTCACTGTATTCTGAGTGTCTTTTAACATAGCACTGGCTGTAGGACTGGTTAATCAGACTCAGTTAACACCAGTATCCATCTGAAAAAGTTGAGGGTACAGGATGATTTTGCAACAAGGCTTCTTTCTGTTCTTCTGTTTGTTCTTTCTGCACGTTATCCTTCTTCCTGCACTTTTCTTCGTCTTTGAGGACTTCTGTTGCTTCTTTCTGCATTACTTTTTTTTCTGTCTGTGCGTTTTTTCTTCTTTCTTCACATGTCCTATCTCTGTAGCCATAGTTAGAAATTAGCATTTAAAAAACCTTAGAAATTCACTGAAAAAACATAGGTTTCAGGGGCGTTATAGTTAGCTGGACTTTTCACTCCTATAAAAACCATTGAAATTCCCCTGTTATAGTTAGTTCAGCTAACTATAACTCGCGCGCCCGCAATGCACTGCTGATGACGTCACATATTACATCACTCATGACATGGTCATTGACATCACTCGTGACATCACTGATGACATCACTGATGACATCTCAAATGACATCACTGATGACATCACTGATGACATCATCCAGTGAATGTGTGTTTTTCTGAAAATTACATATGTTTTATATATGTATATCTCAAGGTCGATGGAAGAATAAATGGGTATATAAGTGTCTAAATGGATGATTTGTTTTTGAAAAATAGATTGTATAACTGACTGATTAAGTGTATCTTAGTGAATACATGGCTTAGTTAGTAATGTTTAAATATGTAAATATCTGTATCAGTCTCTCACTTTGTGTATAAGTGGCTGCATGGATTGGTGAGTAGCTACATGAGTGTCTATTTAGGTTATTAGTTGGTTTTTTGAGTATCAGAATGAGTGTCTGTATGGTTTGGTGGGGGTATTACTTAGCACATAGGTGCATGAATGAGTGCCTCACTGTTTGTATGTGTTGAAGACAGCATGTGTGCAGGACTGTATGGGATGATGAGTGTGTGCATGGGTGTGTTAGTGAGTGAATGACTGTCTCAATAGTGTCTTTATGAGTAACTACATATGTTTTAAACTAGTATATGTGACTATTGGTGTATATAAGTGAGTATATGTGAGAGTGAGAGATTGGAAGAGTTCCTGAATGAATAAGTATGTGTTTCTATAAGTGATTGTTTAAAAGACTAAGTATGTGTAAGTTTCTGTAGAAGTAAGTGTGGTGGTGTGTCTATAACTGTATATGCAAGTAAATGGAAGTTTGATTCTTTATTAGCATGAGTGACTGTGTGTGAGTAACTATGGATGAGTGGCGTTGTGTAACAGGATGTATAGGTGTATCAGTACATATGATGAGTGAGTATATGTATGAGTGACTGTATAGGACTGTTGGTGAATGAGTGGATGTGTATGTGGATCTTAGAATTACTGAATAGGTTGTTGTATCTGGTATTGGTATATCCATTGTTTTGAAAATGTTAGTTTCTATTTTTGAATGTGTGTATCAAAGGTTATATTAGGTGGAGAGTAGGTCTGCCACTCTATCACAAGGATGATGTCATCAGTGATGACATCAGTGATGTCATGAGTGATGTCACTGACCATGTCATGAGTGATGTAATATGTGACGTCATCAGCAGTGCATTGCGGGTGCGCAAGTTATAGTTAGCTGAACTAACTATAATGGGGATATTTCAATGGTTTTGTACGAGTGAAAAGTCCAGCTAACTATAACGCCCCTGAAACCTATGTTTTTTTCTGTGAATTTTTAAGGTTTTTTAAATGCTAATTCCTAACTATAACGTGCCTGAAACCTATGGTTTTTTCAGTGAATTTCAAAGGTTTTTTAAATGCTAATTTCTAACTATGCCTACAGAGATAGGACATGTGAAAAAAGAAGAAAAAACGCACAGAAAGAAAAAAAAGAAATGCAGATAGAAGCAACAGAAGTCCTCAAAGACGAAGAAAAGTGCAGGAAGAAGGATAATGTGCAGAAAGAACAAACAGAAGAGCAGAAAGAAGCCTTTTTGCAAAATCATCCTGTACCCTCAACTTTTTCAGACGGATACTGGTGGTAACTGAGTCTGACTAACCAGTCCTAGAGCCATTGCTATTATAAAAGACACTCAGAATACAGTGAAAACACCTACATACACTAGGGAACACTATGCATTGGGGTCCCCCTGTGATTAGCATGACCTCCTCTGTAAGCCCCTTGTATATAATAGGGCAGGGTATTAAAACTACCTCTTAAAACGCGCCACAGGGCGTATTTGCACACGTCACCTCAGGCCCCGTCCCCTCCCTTCCACACTGTGAAAACACGCCCTATGGCCGTTTTAAGTTGGGAGATTAAGTCCCCTTGAATCCTGAGGGTCCCTAGGGGCAAAATAGCCCACTAGGTAAGTCCAGTAAGTGCCATTGCAGAGAGGTGTAAAAAGGGCCACGGCATGCACCACCTCTCTGCAACGCAGAGCAGTGGCGCTTACTGGAAGCACCTGGTGGGCTAGTTGGCCCCAGGGTCCCTCCGATTTGAAGGGGAATTATTTCCCCAACTTAAAACGCACCACAGGGCATGTTTGCACACGTCACCTCAGGCCCAGTCCCCTCCCTTCACCACTGTGTAAACGCGCCCTGTGGCTGTTCTAAGTTGAGAGATTAAGGGGCATATGTATCAACCGATTTTGTATTCTCAAACGCTGCGAATCGCAAAAAAACAGCGTTTGCGAATACAAAATCGCAAAAGGAGATGTATGAGGAATTTCAGCCTCGCAATCTTAAGGAATCGGTAAATTTGCGATTTCTTAAGCTTGCGTAAGCATTTAAGAAATCGCAAATTGCGATTTCTTAAATGCAATGTAACACGCACCCAAGTTGTGCGATTTCTCCTTAAGAAATCGCAAATTACCACCAACTTCAAGTTGGTGATAAATTGCGATTTCTTTGAAATATGCTCTTTTTTGCATATTTCAAAGTGCCATGTGGTGCACATACATGCCCTTAGGGCATGTATGTGCGCCATATGTGCACAGATGCTGATTTCAGGGGTGCATCAGGTTGTCATCATGAAACCCTTGCACCTTTGAAATTATTCTCAATTTGCGATTAGCAAATAGCGAATCGCAAATTGAGAAGGACTTCCCATTCATTGCTATGGGCCTCCTGGCCCATAGGAATGAATGGGAAGGTATTCCTTAATTGCGATTTCGCAATTTGCTAATCGCAATTAAGGAATTTTAAGAAATCGCAAATGTTTTGCAATTTTTTAAATACATCCCGTTTTGCAATTCTCAAATAGCGATTCTCAATAAATCGCTATTTGAGAATCGCAAATGGAGATGTTGATACATATGCCCCATGGTCCCCTTGAATCCTAAGGGTCCCTAGGGTCAAACTAGTCCACTAGGTACCTCCAGTAAGCACCACAGAGCTGCGTTGCATGGAGGTGTAAAAAGGGGCGTGGCCTCAGAACACCTGTCTGCAACGCAGCTTCCTGGCGCATACTGGAGATACCTGTTGGGCTAGTTGGCCCTCAGGGTCCCTCAGTATTGAAGTGGAATTAATTCCCCAACTTACAACTGGCCAGGGGGTGCGTTTGCAGATTGCTGCAAGGAGGGGGCATGGCCTCCGGCGCGATGCCGGTCTTTTATTTATTTTATTTTTTTAAGAAGGAGGGCTGTGTGGTCCCCCTTCTTTTTCTAATTTATTGGCCCTGGGGACCCCATCCCCCAGGGCCTGCACCCTAATTTCTTTTGTTGAAAAAAATAAATTTGGGGCCCCCTCCCAAGGCCTTAATCGACCCCAATCCCCGGGTAATGGCCTTTTTTAAAAAAAAAATCTTTAGGAGGGGGGCTGCGTTGCCCCCCTCCTCAGGCCACTTATGGCCCCGGGGACCCCATCCCCCGGGGCCGGCCTTAGTTTTTTAATATTTTGTTAAAAATATTATGAATAGAAACACCTAGGATATGCTGGACAAACCGTGTGTACCTATCACCATGATGATTTGCGTGATATTCATTAAAAGGCGACTATGCATACAATGAATCCATGTGGAATGTACTTACACCGCTAGTGAAGCTCTGATGTGTCTGACGCCCTACCGTGCCTAATCCCGGCACCCCCGCCAGTGGGTACTCTCCAATTAGACACCCTTGTCGTTTATTTATACAAACATGTGTAGCTATTGACGGGCAAATTTAATACACACGCACACCAAGCCATTCAAAGGGGATTCGACAAAAATTCGACCAAACTATGCAAGAAACCCCCCTCACGGTTAATAAAACACACATCCTCCGCCGGATGTGTAATACTTTTAATTTTAATCTCTGGAAAGTAGACGAACCTCACTTGAGAGTCACAGTGTGCTCCTGGCTGAGCCCAATGCTGTGTTACACCCACCAGTACCCGCCGAGTGTCACACACCTCTGTGTTGTATGCCACCAGCTAGTGCGTATGCTATGACACTCTCTTTCCCATGTGCACTGCAACACCACCCCGTCAATATGTCATGCCACAATTGCCTTCGCACAGGTTACATTGCCCCATCTAACGTGCCTTCCTCGATGCCTATGTTCTAACGCACAGCGCTATGCCATACATATTACAATCTGGGATCCATATCTTTGTCACAGTGCATATGCAACGTTACACTCCCCAGCACATATTTTATATTACAACTTTAGAGACTAGTTAGGTTGCACAATACTGCCCTGTGCATATTACACTCCAAGGCGCATATCGCATAGCACGCGCTAGTGCCTGTGCTATCTAGCGCTCTCCAATGAATCTGTCATTGCGCACAATGTATTGCATATTATATTTCACGCCCGGTTCATTTTATATCACACTTTTTGGTGCATAGTTTATACCATATACTATATCTAGTTTTCATTTTCAATCATGCTCTCAGGACTATGTTCTATATAACACTGCGTCCAACTACCCTTTTCACAGGCATTACATTTTGCGATGGGGGTGGAGGGTCAGGGGGTGTTTCTGCCAAGTGAGCCCGGAGTCACAGTCACAAACGTCCTCTTCCTGAATAAAAGTGAGATTATGCTGCATACTTGTTCATATTTTAAGTAGTCCCCACAGACACACATTTTAAAAACAATAAAGTTCCTAATACCCCCCTTCTCTGAACAGTTAGCTTGCTGCCCCATCCACCTCCTCCCTATCCTCTGTTGTCTGAATCCATGGACTAGCCTCCTCCCTCCTGCCATGCATGGTCTTATGTGCTGCCACTGCCCTCCATTTAGCATGATGTACTAGTCCACTCCTCCTGCCCTCCATTGCCCAATTCTATGGCCCATCATTGACCTCCTGCTTAGCCTCTGGGCTTAGCTTGCTGCCCCTATTCTCCTTCCCCCTGCTCTCTGATGTCTTTATGCATGCCCCTGCTCCATCCTTTTTGCCCACCATGTTCCATGGACCTGCCAATCCTATCTATTCTGAGTGTTCTGTTGAGCTGCCACTCCCCTCCCACCTGCCTAGCATTGTCAGATGACTGTAACCTGTCCCCGCCACATCCACCCTGCCTGTCCACATGTATTGCCCCTATCCCCTTCCTCCTGTCCTCCATGGTCCATTTTACTGCCACACCCTTCTGCCCTCCCTGGTCTGTTGTGCTGCAACTGCTCCTCCTGCCTGCCCCCACGCGGTCTGTTGTGAGGCCCCTTCCCCTGAACTCTCTTGTCTGTGCCCAGGTCCTGACCCTTCCTTCTATCCTCTATGGTCCTTCGTGCATGCCCCTGCACCCTCCTTCTTGCCCATCATAGCCATTGTGCTGTTACTAACCCTCCCGCTTGCCATGCATGGTCTTCTGTGCTGCTATGGCCCCTCCCACCTTCCCTGTGTGGTCAGCTAGCTGCCCCTGACCCCCTCCCACCTTCCCTCCATGGTCTGTGTGTATGCCATCATAGTCTCACTGTTGCTCTCCATGGTGTGTCTTGTTTCTAGTGCCGATCCTGCCTTACCTCCATGGTCATCTTGCAGCCCCTGCCCTGCCCCCTTGTCCCCAGCCCTCTGTTTCCATGTGCAGACCCCTATTCCCTCCCTCCTGGCTTGTCTGTTCCATTGTAATACCCCTGATCCGTCCCTCCTGCCCTTTATGTGCTGTTATGCTGCAGCTTTCTCTCCTGTCTGTCCATTATGGTCAGCTAGCTACCATTGCCTCTTTCCCCTCTGTTCTCTGTTGTCCATGTGCATGGTCCTGTCCCCTCCCTATTTCTTTCTATGGATTGTTGTGCTGCACTCCCGTCCAGCATGCCCTGTGTGGTGTATTGTGCTGCTGCAAACCCTGATGCTGGCCCTGTAGGGTCAGTTTGGTGCACCTCTCCATGTCCCTCTTGTCCTCTGTTATCCAAGTCCATGTCCCTACCCCAATTCCTCCTGCCTACCATGATCCAATGTACCATACTTGCGAACATTTTGAACTTGGTAAGAGGGAGATGTTGAAAAAAAACTGGGGTATTGATTTTCCCCTTTGAGTTACATTGAAAAAGAGGAGATTGTAGACAGGAGACAGATCAAATAAAGCCCATTTGAGCTTAAAAACATTGGATGTTTCCTGGCTGAAATGGGCCTGTTGGCATGTATGGTTGTACTACCACTGCCTCTTCCTTCTGCCCACAATGGTCTATTATACTGCCACAGCCTCTCTTGCCAGTCCTGTATTGTTGGTTTGTTGCCCCTGCCCCCCTTTCCACTGCCCTCCATAGTCTGTTGTGCTGCCACTGCCCTTCCTGCCTGCCCAGTGTGGTCAAATCTTTGCCTCTGCACTCTCCTACCTGCCTTCAATTTTCATAGTGCGTGCCCCTGGCCTCTGCCTCTCAACAGTATCCCAATGATTGCTAACATTCTATATTTATTACAAAAGTGTGGAACGCCTGACGTCATCTTGATGTAATCAAAACTGTAATACCTAGAGCATTTCCTTTAGAAATTACATATATGAGAGGGTCTTATTTGCATCAAAATTATGGTTAGTGCTCTAAAAACTAAAATGAGGACATATTTATTGAGTTTTCAAATAGCGAAAAAGAACTTTTAAATTATTTGTAATCTTTATTTTTTTTTATCCTGTTGACCACTTGATTAAATGTTGCACTTAGGGTAGAAGATGTGGTGTTACTTCCAGAGCTGCAGACTTTGCAACTGGGGAACCAGGTTGGAGTTTCTGCTTCAGCTCAACATTTTGTGATTCTGGTCAAATCACTAAATCTCCCCATGTCTACAACCAAAATGAATTTGATATTGTGTGATGTAACCAATGCTCATGTAAAGCACTCCAATACCTTACAAGTCTACACTATATAAAACTGCAAATACACAAAAAATAAGTGTTTTGCACACTTCTGTCATTTGGCAACATGTGGGTGATATTTGTGCTGCATTTGGGCTCTTTTGTCTCTGGTGGCCATCTTGGGATATTTATTTGTTATGAAGTTTCCTAATTTTCTCATTTACTGCAGTCTCCTCAGTAGGAAATGCTTTCAGTTTTTTACTTTGATTCCATCAAGAAGGTATTCAGATATGTCACACATTTGCCATAAATTCTGAATGTTAGCACTCTAGTTTCTCATTAGATCACTGTAGTAAAGCTACTGCTCACCATGGAAGCCTGCTGCTAGTATTAAAAGTGCATGTTTCAGTCTGCATATCAGAATTTTTTAATGAAATAGAAGAGGATTTGAGAAGTGACTCAAAAGGTGCCCTAATTTTTCTTTCTGCAGCACTAATCATACTTTCTATGGCAAAATGAACCCCCTCATTTTGTTCCTTTTTAAATTAAATGTTTTAAGTGTTACCACTTTATTCCAATCAAGATGGCTTCAGGTGTGCAATACGTTTGTCATAAGTAGGACTGTTAGCGCTCTAGTTGTTCTTTAGAACACTCTGGGAAGCTGAAGTAGAACACAAAGGAATCAACTGACAGTCTCTGCCCTTGTTGGATGTACATGTTTTACTGAGAATGTCAGACTTCATTCTCACATGACTGAGAAAGATAATGTGAATTTTGCAGAAAATATGCTCTCAGTTTAGCTTATAGATCACCTTCCAAACCTCTGTGGGAAAAGCACGAGAAAATAGTTTTCTCTCAAACATGATATCACAGCAGAAGGCTTTTTCACATGGTAAAATCACCTTAGAACACACCACAATTCCTAAAATGAGTATGGTACCATCAACAAATGATTTACAATGTAACTAAAGTCTTAAAACCTTCTATTAACTGCAATGCTTTTTAATGAGGTGCTATCATGTATATTGGTCCCAAGATGGCTGCCAACACTTCTTGGATGAAGTACTGACAGCCAATCAGATCTCACGATGAGATGTGTGGTTAGGCTCCGCCCAGATATATCTATCTTTTTAGTTCTAATTTTCTCAGGAACTACTGAACGGATTTACACCATTTAAGCAAAAGGCACGAGTCTGAACTGAGGACTACCTCTTTGCCAAATGTGGTGTACTTCCCTTCAGCAGTTCGGGCTGTAGCTGCATGGGGAAAATGCGTTTTGGGACCCCCCTTTTTCTCGGTCCCCGCTTTATGAATCACCGTGAAATGTTCAGGATAGGAGCGGACCGGAGCTGGCCAAAAGTTTGGAAAATTTTGCGAAGATTCGTCAATTGGCACCAACGTTATTCCAAATAGAATGTTGCGGATTTCCTATGGAAAATAGATCCTAACTATAACTACCTACTGGCGACTGCCAGTAGGTAATAATGATGCACACACACACAAATACCATTGTACGCACATACCATGTTTATATCCTTGTTCGGACTATATGTGGATACCTGCCTTAGAAGGGACTAACCTTGCCTGGTGCTCTAAAAACAAATTAATTTCACAAAAATACAGGATCCTGCTTCATATTTGCAAATATATCTTTATTTAATCACACGTACAGAACCATCCTTATGAGGACTTGAACAGCCATGTCAGGACTTACTCCAAAATTGACATTTGTGATAGAATGCATTCAGCAAATGGTTAAATGTTATTTTTCATTGCTGTGCCTAAACCACATGATAGTTTATTCATATTTGAATATGTCCTTCTGTCCTAGGAGAGGTACACAACATGGGTTTGTATAGTAACACATTTTTCATAAAAAAAAGTAGCATATAAAGTCCATGGAAAAGGGATTTATGGATATTTAGCCTATTGCTACGTGCTGACAAATGTTAAGGTGTAAGGAAATGACACATATTTAAATTGATTTACAGGCCTAACATACTGCAGTTTGGTCGAATGGGAAAACCTGGTGGATATTACCTGGTTCTTTTTCATCAACTTCACCACTAGGCATCATCTTTTTCATATGACTGTGTAGTACTACTGTCCATAGATTCATTTGACTATAGTAATGCTCCAGAACTGCCAGAGAGAATTTGTGGTGAAAGGATGTTCAAGGTTCTGCAGAGATTATAGTGATGCCCAAGTCACCACAGACAAAGAAGTCACAACAGATATAGAGTGTGATTATATTCGTATTCAAGTCCCCACATAGTTAATGTGTGATTAGAGTAATATTCAAGTCCTCACAGAAATTTTCTTGAGACAGACTGTTGCTCTTCTAGGGAGACGTAAAAATGACCCTCAAAGAGGGTAAAAAAGATCTTGTCAAGGAAGGAGATGTTATCTCCTCCTGGCAGGATGGCCAGAGTGGATGTGAGCCCAAAAGATCAGCTTCAAAGTGAAATCAGGCTTTGAAGAGCAAATGGTGATCACATTAGAAAAGGGATGGGCAGAAAGGAAGAAACTGTTGCTAAACCAACTTTCCAAGGAGTGTATGGCCCCCAGGTAGTCACACCTCTGGGTTGGGCTAGGGAGCTCCGTATACTGAGAGAAGAGTCCTGCCATGTTGAGTGGTAAGCATAATTCAATCTGGGCTAGCCAGATGCCATATTTCACAGGAAGTCATTCTCTGGTGGAAGGGAACCTGGTAGCCCATTGCCTGGTCAGTCGCCATATTTCCCTATGCTTGTACAGGGCATACAAGTGGCCTGCTATTCCATACAGCTGCCAAAGAGAGGCTTGGCCAATGAAAGAACTGCATCTGCTTCCTTGTGGACTAGTAAAGAGGGAATCATGTCTGTGGTAGGGGTGGGCGGAATTTGCGGAATTAACTTCCGCAAATTATCGCGAGAATGCAGAAAATCTCGTCAAACACGCCGGAAATATCGCGAAGACGTGGAAGTTTTTTGCCGCCTGTTCGCGGTATTTTTTGCGTGATCGCGGGTCGCGAACTTACCCATGCGGTTGCTCACGGGCGCGGCCATCTTGTTTTCACTTGTCCCGCCCTCTGGCGATGTTTACTTCCTGTTACGGGTCGCGCAATGCATGTTCGCGGTCGATATTTCCTGTTCGCGACCGCTTTTTCTTGATCGCGTTGCTTTTTGCTTGCTCAGGGAGAAAATATCGCGCGAACTTGCGCACGTGGTCGCAATGGGCGCGGCCATCTTGTTTTCCACTCTATTGCATGGTTCTGGGGCCTGATTTTCAATCCACCCTAAATCTTTTCAATCCTTTGTTTATAGCCACTTTTTTTGGATCTTTATTACTTATTATTTCTCTAACTATTTTCCTGCCTCTATATTTTTGGTTTTTGTCTACTTTTTTTTTGTTTTTTAGCTACTTTTTCTCTTTGTATTGCCAGCTATTTATTTCCTTTACTCCTTTATTTATTTTACCTTTTCTTTCCCGCCCCGTCCCCAGAACCATGTCCAAGGGCAGGGCTGTTTGCCGGCGCAGCCAGAGCCGCGACCGCCTTCCTTGCGGAAGGCGGCGCCCACAAGGGGTGCATGCACGGACCTTATTTGGGGAGGCGGAGTTGGCTGCACTAATTTTCTTTGTGCAGCGCCACCTCCCCTCAACCCTGGCAGCAGGTGGCAGGCCTGGGTCCGGGTACGGCCTCCGGGAGCGTCGGCAGCGGTGGGGGAAGGTGCGCCGGGCAGTGTCGCGCATCTCTGGGGTCCGGCGCACCCAGGCACAGCTGACGCACTGGTGGTCCGACATCCTGGACCGTGAGCAGGACCTGCTGGACCTGCTAGGAGTGGAGGTCCCGGGGCTTGGTGAGTACCTATTTAATTATTACAACTTTGTGTCTGTTCTTCTGCTCTATGTTATATATTGCGAATATCTTTTTTTCCTTCCAACCAGCTAGAATGTTGCTGCTTACAATACATTCCAGGTTAATAACGTTTAAAAGTCTTCTGTGATTATGACACAGGTGCTCTTCTGCGCTACTACTAATCTTACTTGTTTGCAGCTTTGCGTTTGCGCTTGCTTAGCGTGATTCTTTACGAGTTTATTTTAGAGAAATTAAGTTACGTAATGCTACAGTGACTCACGTCCACTCCTTACTTTGTCCTGTCACTAATAGATAGGGGCGGATTGATACTTAGGTTTAGGTACTTTGTATGAGCTTCTAATTGGTTAGTGGTATGCGTGAGGCCCCCCCTCACTCAGTTACGTGACGTGCTGCTAGTACGGCAGTCTTTAGAACCTTTTCTAGTTTGTTCAATGAGTGGAGGTAGGCTTTGCAGTTACTTAGCAGTAGCAGATCAGCATCAATCAAACCAAAATTTGGTGTATACAAAAAATGTAGTCATGTTCATGTGTCCTCCATGATTGGATCATACACATGGTTGAGGAATACAGTGGAAATGCATACTTAATGTACAATTGGCATGCCTGGAATAGGTGGGCTAGGTTGGGTGGTACGTTGTACTAATACTTAGGCTTACTTGTAACTTAGTTTTCTGGAATCAGAATGGAAGAATGGATTACTGTTGATAAATAGTAACTTAAGTAGTCGAACTGCGAATCCCACGATATTACATGTTGACCAGATGAGATCGGTCAATGTAGTTATTGCAATTGTTGTTTACATAACTGTTTTTTGACCGTTGTTGAAAAATATTGTATTTGTTTGACACCATCCATCAATGTTTGTCTCTTTCTTAATTCTTATATCTCTCCTGTCCATCAGCACCCAGGGGCAGACCGACAGGGACTGGACAGTCGGCGGGACAGGAACACCACCAGGAGGACACCGCTGAGGGCTCCTCTGCTGGCCCCAGTAAGTCTTCTTGTTTTTAATAATATTTCTTATTCCATAACTTTTACTGCCCCATTTCTCCCGAACTATAGTGTGTTTCCAAATGCTATTTTTTTACCACCAATTATCCTTCGATCTGTACGGTTTCAAAAAACTTATCCCTGCCTCCGCTATGATGATTGAGTACTACTACATACTATCAGTCTGTCTGTCTGTACTGTAGTAGCTAGTCTTGCCCAGTTGGCCAGTGCCACTCTTTGTGAAAGGTTGTAATATAAAACTCATATTCACCAGTAGCTCGTACAATCCGTTGGGTCGTTGTCTTGTACTACTTTTTACTCTTATTGATGTTGAGGCTTTGAAAATTCACAGCAACAACAGCCCTACCAGATTTCGTAATATTTTGATATGATACCCTATAGGACATACCACTGTTGTAGGGATCTTGCACATACATTTGCACCAGAAAATAGGATGTTGGTGATGGTAGGTTGGACCTTCCTTGCACACCTCAATCAGAAATTCCGCACCCACCACAATTCCACTGCTTGACTATAGTACTGTCTTGTCACCCAGAACATAACACACCCAACCTCTGCCGTGGAAGCAATTCACATGCACACCCTTACTTTAATTTGCTCACTCGTGTAAGTTAGTCCACTCCACACCAAATACCACGAAGTCTATGTAAGTTTAAAATGTTTATTTCAATTTGAGAAGGTCTGTACACTGTTTTCTTAGCAGCACCAACCGGCAAATCAATAACATTAAAACAATATACATTGTTACACCTATACAGTTGGGAATTAAATCATGATAACTGAACAGTGGTGGAAGGCAGCACCACCATCCCATAGCAATTTAGTTTATATACATTTATAAATGAAGATGTGAGTGAGGGGACCCCTCACCTCAGAAGAACCTAGTACTGGTAGTTGGTGCATCGTTCAGAAGCTCTGGTTCGTAGAAGGGAATCTTGCGTCTGTAATGCGAAAAAAGAAATGGTGTGCGTTAGTATATTGCAACTTGCAAGCATTTCTCAGCCGTGCCAAAAAGTGTAGCATCTATGGATAAGCAATATGGACTAACAGTAACAGTAGTACACCAGTTCTTCCTAAAAAAGTGGCTTGTTAATGTTTGTTGACCGCTTGTACGCAGCGCGTAGACTAGACAGTAGCAGTGTGAGGCAGGTCATGTGGGCTCAAAGGTGTCTTAAGAAGCTGCAAGGTAAAGGTAACGTCACATGTGCATGGCTAGGGCTAATCAAGCAAATGCTACAATGATCATATAACTTAGTGTCTACTCTACTACTACCTGATTTGTACTAGTGATGTATGTTAGTATTAACTCATTTTTCAACCTTGCTACTGATCAATAGGGGGGAGGTGTGTGTGTCGCCTAATAAATGTGTAATGTTTTCTAGGCGCACTACCGACCACCATTGCTGGGGCCAGCGAAGGCGACGCCGAGGGCGAGGATGCGGCAGTTGCAGATAGCAACGGAGGGGGAGTGGCAGCACCAGTGGCAGGCGGTGGTAAGTTAGATTCATAATCTTTAACTATTGTTGAACTTGACAGCACACTCACTGCAAAGGTGTACTGTATGTATATTAGGGGTGGGCGGAATTTGCAGAATTAACTTCCGCAAATTATCGCGAGAATGCAGAAAATATCCGCAAACACACCGGAAATATCGTGAAGACGCGGAAGTTTTTTGCCGTCTGTTCGCTGTATTTTTTGCGTGATCGTGGGTCGCGAACTTACCCATGCGGTTGCTCACGGGCGCGGCCATCTTGTTTTCACTTGTCCCGCCCTCTGGCGATGTTTACTTCCTGTTCCAGGTCGCGCAATGCATGTTTGCGGTCGATATTTCCTGTTCGCGACCGCTTTTACTTGATCGCGTTGCTTTTTGCTTGCTCAGGGAGAAAATATCGCGCGAACTTGCGCACGTGGTCGCAATGGGCACGGCCATCTTGTTTTCCACTCTATTGCATGGTTCTGGGGCCTGATTTTCAATCCTCCCTAAATCTTTTCAATCCTTTTTTTTGGATCTTTATTACTTATTATTTCTCTAACTATTTTCCTGCCTCTATATTTTTGGTTTTTGTCTACTTTTTTTTTGTTTTTTAGCTACTTTTTCTCTTTGTATTGCCCGCTATTTATTTCCTTTAATCCTTTATTTATTTTACCTTTTCTTTCCCGCCCCGTCCCCAGAACCATGTCCAAGGGCAGGGCTGTTCGCCGGCGCAGCCAGAGCCGCGACCGCCTTCCTTGCGGAAGGCGGCGCCCACAAGGGGTGCATGCACGGGCCTTATTTGGGGAGGCGGAGTTGGCTGCACTAATTTTCTTTGTGCAGCGCCACCTCCCCTCAGCCCTGGCAGCAGGTGGCAGGCCTGGGTCCGGGTACGGCCTCCGGGAGCGTCGGCAGCAGTGGGGGAAGGTGCGCCGGGCAGTGTCGCGCATCTCTGGGGTCCGGCGCACCCAGGCACAGCTGACGCACCGGTGGTCCGACATCCTGGACCGTGAGCAGGACCTGCTGGACCTGCTAGGAGTGGAGGTCCCGGGGCTTGGTGAGTACCTATTTAATTATTACAACTTTGTGTCTGTTCTTCTGCTCTATGTTATATATTGCGAATATCTTTTTTTCCTTCCAACCAGCTAGAATGTTGCTGCTTACAATACATTCCAGGTTAATAACGTTTAAAAGTCTTCTGTGATTATGACACAGGTGCTCTTCTGCGCTACTACTAATCTTACTTGTTTGCAGCTTTGCGTTTGCGCTTGCTTAGCGTGATTCTTTACGAGTTTATTTTAGAGAAATTAAGTTACGTAATGCTACAGTGACTCACGTCCACTCCTTACTTTGTCCTGTCACTAATAGATAGGGGCGGATTGATACTTAGGTTTAGGTACTTTGTATGAGCTTCTAATTGGTTAGTGGTATGCGTGATGCCCCCCCTCACTCAGTTACGTGACGTGCTGCTAGTACGGCAGTCTTTAGAACCTTTTCTAGTTTGTTCAATGAGTGGAGGTAGGCTTTGCAGTTACTTAGCAGTAGCAGATCAGCATCAATCAAACCAAAATTTGGTGTATACAAAAAATGTAGTCATGTTCATGTGTCCTCCATGATTGGATCATACACATTGTTGAGGAATACAGTGGAAATGCATACTTAATGTACAATTGGCATGCCTGGAATAGGTGGGCTAGGTTGGGTGGCACGTTGTACTAATACTTAGGCTTACTTGTAACTTAGTTTTCTGGAATCAGAATGGAAGAATGGATTACTGTTGATAAATAGTAACTTAAGTAGTCGAACTGCGAATCCCACGATATTACATGTTGACCAGATGAGATCGGTCAATGTAGTTATTGCAATTGTTGTTTACATAAGTGTTTTTTGACCGTTGTTGAAAAATATTGTATTTGTTTGACACCATCCATCAATGTTTGTCTCTTTCTTAATTCTTATATCTCTCCTGTCCATCAGCACCCAGGGGCAGACCGAAAGGGACTGGACAGTCGGCGGGACAGGAACACCAGCAGGAGGACACCGCTGAGGGCTCCTCTGCTGGCCCCAGTAAGTCTTCTTGTTTTTAATAATATTTCTTATTCCATAACTTTTACTGCCCCATTTCTCCCGAACTATAGTGTGTTTCCAAATGCTATTTTTTTTACCACCAATTGTCCTTCGATCTGTATGGTTTCAAAAAGCTTATCCCTGCCTCCGCTATGATGACTGAGTACTACTACATACTATCAGTCTGTCTGTCTGTACTGTAGTAGCTAGTCTTGCCCAGTTGGCCAGTGCCACTCTTTGTGAAAGGTTGTAATATAAAACTCATATTCACCAGTAGCTCGTACAATCCGTTGGGTCGTTGTCTTGTATTACTTTTTACTCTTATTGATGTTGAGGCTTTGAAAATTCACAGCAACAACAGCCCTACCAGATTTCTTAATATTTTGATATGATACCCTATAGGACATACCACTGTTGTAGGGATCTTGCACATACATTTGCACCAGAAAATAGGATGTTGGTGATGGTAGGTTGGACCTTCCTTGCACACCTCAATCAGAAATTCCGCACCCACCACAATACCACTGCTTGACTATAGTACTGTCTTGTCATACCTATTAGGTCTCGGAACCCTCCCCCCAAGATAACCAACAAGTAGACAACCCAGAACATAACACACCCAACCTCTGTCGTGGAAGCAATTCACATGCACACCCTTACTTTAATTTGCTCACTCGTGTAAGTTAGTCCACTCCACACCAAATACCACGAAGTCTATGTAAGTTTAAAATGTTTATTTCAATTTGAGAAGGTCTGTACACTGTTTTCTTAGCAGCACCAACCGGCAAATCAATAACATTAAAACAATATACATTGTTACACTTATACAGTTGGGAATTAAATCATAACTGAACAGTGGTGGAAGGCAGCACCACCATCCCATAGCAATTTAGTTTATATACATTTATAAATGAAGATGTGAGTGAAGGGACCCCTCACCTCAGAAGAACCTAGTACTGGTAGTTGGTGCATCGTTCAGAAGCCTTGGTTCGTAGAAGGGAATCTTGCGTCTGTAATGCGAAAAGAGAAATGGTGTGCGTTAGTATATTGCAACTTGCAAGCATTTCTCAGCCGTGCCAAAAAGTGTAGCATCTATGGATAAGCAATATGGACTAACAGTAACAGTAGTACACCAGTTCTTCCTAAAAAAGTGGCTTGTTAATGTTTGTTGACCGCTTGTACGCAGCGCGTAGACTAGACAGTAGCAGTATGAGGCAGGTCATGTGGGCTCAAAGGTGTCTTAAGAAGCTGCAAGGTAAAGGTAACGTCACATGTGCATGGCTAGGGCTAATCAAGCAAATGCTACAATGATCATATAACTTAGTGTCTACTCTACTACTACCTGATTTGTACTAGTGATGTATGTTAGTATTAACTCATTTTTCAACCTTGCTACTGATCAATAGGGGGGAGGTGTGTATGTCGCCTAATAAATGTGTAATGTTTTCTAGGCGCACTACCGACCACCATTGCTGGGGCCAGCGAAGGCGACGCCGAGGGCGAGGATGTGGCAGTTGCAGATAGCAACGGAGGGGGAGTGGCAGCACCAGTGGCAGGCGGTGGTAAGATAGATTCATAATCTTTAACTATTGTTGAACTTGACAGCACACTCACTGCAAAGGTGTACTGTATGTATATTAGGGGTGGGCGGAATTTGCGGAATTAACTTCCGCAAATGATCGCGAGAATGCAGAAAATCTCCGCAAACACACCGGAAATATCGCGAAGACGCGGAAGTTTTTTGCCGCCTGTTCGCGGTATTTTTTGCGTGATCGCGGGTCGCGAACTTACCCATGCAGTTGCTCACGGGCGCGGCCATCTTGTTTTCACTTGTCCCTCCCTCTGGCGATGTTTACTTCCTGTTCCGGGTCGCGCAATGCATGTTCGCGGTCGATATTTCCTGTTCGCGACCGCTTTTTCTTGATCGCGTTGCTTTTTGCTTGCTCAGGGAGAAAATATCGCGCGAACTTGCGCACGTGGTCGCAATGGGCGCGGCCATCTTGTTTTCCACTCTATTGCATGGTTCTGGGGCCTGATTTTCAATCCTCCCTAAATCTTTTCAATCCTTTGTTTATAGCCACTTTTTTTGGATCTTTATTACTTATTATTTCTCTAACTATTTTCCTGCCTCTATATTTTTGGTTTTTGTCTACTTTTTTTGTGTTTTTTAGCTACTTTTTCTCTTTGTATTGCCCGCTATTTATTTCCTTTACTCCTTTATTTATTTTACCTTTTCTTTCCCGCCTCGTCCCCAGAACCATGTCCAAGGGCAGGGCTGTTTGCCGGCGCAGCCAGAGCCGCGACCGCCTTCCTTGCGGAAGGCGGCGCCCACAAGGGGTGCATGCACGGGCCTTATTTGGGGAGGCGGAGTTGGCTGCACTAATTTTCTTTGTGCAGCGCCACCTCCCCTCAACCCTGGCAGCAGGTGGCAGGCCTGGGTCCGGGTACGGCCTCCGGGAGCGTCGGCAGCAGTGGGGGAAGGTGCGCCGGGCAGTGTCGCGCATCTCTGGGGTCCGGCGCACCCAGGCACAGCTGACGCACCGGTGGTCCGACATCCTGGACCGTGAGCAGGACCTGCTGGACCTGCTAGGAGTGGAGGTCCCGGGGCTTGGTGAGTACCTATTTAATTATTACAACTTTGTGTCTGTTCTTCTGCTCTATGTTATATATTGCGAATATCTTTTTTTCCTTCCAACCAGCTAGAATGTTGCTGCTTACAATACATTCCAGGTTAATAACGTTTAAAAGTCTTCTGTGATTATGACACAGGTGCTCTTCTGCGCTACTACTAATCTTACTTGTTTGCAGCTTTGCGTTTGCGCTTGCTTAGCGTGATTCTTTACGAGTTTATTTTAGAGAAATTAAGTTACGTAATGCTACAGTGACTCACGTCCACTCCTTACTTTGTCCTGTCACTAATAGATAGGGGCGGATTGATACTTAGGTTTAGGTACTTTGTATGAGCTTCTAATTGGTTAGTGGTATGCGTGATGCCCCCCCTCACTCAGTTACGTGACGTGCTGCTAGTACGGCAGTCTTTAGAACCTTTTCTAGTTTGTTCAATGAGTGGAGGTAGGCTTTGCAGTTACTTAGCAGTAGCAGATCAGCATCAATCAAACCAAAATTTGGTGTATACAAAAAATGTAGTCATGTTCATGTGTCCTCCATGATTGGATCATACACATTGTTGAGGAATACAGTGGAAATGCATACTTAATGTACAATTGGCATGCCTGGAATAGGTGGGCTAGGTTGGGTGGTATGTTTTACTAATACTTAGGCTTACTTGTAACTTAGTTTTCTGGAATCAGAATGGAAGAATGGATTACTGTTGATAAATAGTAACTTAAGTAGTCGAACTGCGAATCCCACGATATTACATGTTGACCAGATGAGATCGGTCAATGTAGTTATTGCAATTGTTGTTTACATAAGTGTTTTTTGACCGTTGTTGAAAAATATTGTATTTGTTTGACACCATCCATCAATGTTTGTCTCTTTCTTAATTCTTATATCTCTCCTGTCCATCAGCACCCAGGGGCAGACCGACAGGGACTGGACAGTCGGCGGGACAGGAACACCACCAGGAGGACACCGCTGAGGGCTCCTCTGCTGGCCCCAGTAAGTCTTCTTGTTTTTAATAATATTTCTTATTCCATAACTTTTACTGCCCCATTTCTCCCGAACTATAGTGTGTTTCCAAATGCTATTTTTTTACCACCAATTATCCTTCGATCTGTACGGTTTCAAAAAGCTTATCCCTGCCTCCGCTATGATGACTGAGTACTACTACATACTATCAGTCTGTCTGTCTGTACTGTAGTAGCTAGTCTTGCCCAGTTGGCCAGTGCCACTCTTTGTGAAAGGTTGTAATATAAAACTCATATTCACCAGTAGCTCGTACAATCCGTTGGGTCTTTGTCTTGTACTACTTTTTACTCTTATTGATGTTGAGGCTTTGAAAATTCACAGCAACAACAGCCCTACCAGATTTCTTAATATTTTGATATGATACCCTATAGGACATACCACTGTTGTAGGGATCTTGCACATACATTTGCACCAGAAAATAGGATGTTGGTGATGGTAGGTTGGACCTTCCTTGCACACCTCAATCAGAAATTCCGCACCCACCACAATGCCACTGCTTGTCTATAGTACTGTCTTGTCATACCTATTAGGTCTCGGAACCCTCCCCCCAAGATAACCAACAAGTAGACAACCCAGAACATAACACACCCAACCTCTGTCGTGGAAGCAATTCACATGCACACCCTTACTTTAATTTGCTCACTCGTGTAAGTTAGTCCACTCCACACCAAATACCACGAAGTCTATGTCAGTTTAAAATGTTTATTTCAATTTGAGAAGGTCTGTACACTGTTTTCTTAGCAGCACCAACCGGCAAATCAATAACATTAAAACAATATACATTGTTACACTTATACAGTTGGGAATTAAATCATGATAACTGAACAGTGGGTGGAAGGCAGCACCACCATCCCATAGCAATTTAGTTTATATACATTTATAAATGAAGATGTGAGTGAAGGGACCCCTCACCTCAGAAGAACCTAGTACTGGTAGTTGGTGCATCGTTCAGAAGCTCTGGTTCGTAGAAGGGAATCTTGCGTCTGTAATGCGAAAAAAGAAATGGTGTGCGTTAGTATATTGCAACTTGCAAGCATTTCTCAGCCGTGCCAAAAAGTGTAGCATCTATGGATAAGCAATATGGACTAACAGTAACAGTAGTACACCAGTTCTTCCTAAAAAAGTGGCTTGTTAATGTTTGTTGACCGCTTGTACGCAGCGCGTAGACTAGACAGTAGCAGTGTGAGGCAGGTCATGTGGGCTCAAATGTGTCTTAAGAAGCTGCAAGGTAAAGGTAACATCACATGTGCATGGCTAGGGCTAATCAAGCAAATGCTACAATGATCATATAACTTAGTGTCTACTCTACTACTACCTGATTTGTACTAGTGATGTATGTTAGTATTAACTCATTTTTCAACCTTGCTACTGATCAATAGGGGGGAGGTGTATATGTCGCCTAATAAATGTGTAATATTTTCTAGGCGCACTACCGACCACCATTGCTGGGGCCAGCGAAGGCGACACCGAGGGCGAGGATGCGGCAGTTGCAGATAGCAACGGAGGGGGAGTGGCAGCACCAGTGGCAGGCGGTGGTAAGTTAGATTCATAATCTTTAACTATTGTTGAACTTGACAGCACACTCACTGCAAAGGTGTACTGTATGTATATGTATACTGTACAGTTGTGAATTAGGGCCCCATTAGGATGGTGGGCGTATTGCCCCCGCCGGGCCGGCTGGAATTCACTGCCGTCACCGCAGGGGCAAACCTCCCGCCATCCCTGTAGAAAATATTCAGACATGTCCAGGCGGAAAAGGGTTCAATATGGCGGTGGTGTCTCTCTCACCACACCGGCAGCCATATAATCTGCATTTTGGAATGCCTTTGCGTGGCGGCATTGCCGTCCGCCACGGAAAGGCATGCACACATTGCAGAGTATGCTTGGGGGCCCCCATGGAGGGTACCTACCGATGCTATGGTACCCCCCCGACTTTCAAAGCAAAACGTGACAGGCTCCGTGCGAGGCCCGTCATGTTGTGCTTGGAAAAGCAGCACAACATTTTAGCATTGCTTTCAGCAAAGCCAACCAGAATTTAAATTTAAAAAAACAGGGTGCGCCCGCCACTGTGCCGGGCGCATCATCCTAATTAATTGTCCCCACGGGACCCCCACCCTTTTTAGCAGTCGGATGGCGGGCGGACAAAGTCCGCCCGCTATCCGATGTCGTAAGTAAGTATGAGTTCTTGGGGACGTTTGAAGAGTGAACTAGAAGACTAGAATTCCCTTTAATTGGTATAGGACTAGGAGCCGGAGTATTGAGTAACCAATGTCCTCATCTATCTGATTTCAACTCCGCTTTGAAAGTTTTATGGAGAAGAGCACCTGAAAAGTGTAAGACAGGTGGAAGGAAGAAGGAGTGCGACATTTAAAATGTTATGTACTACTGTGCTTTATTTTATAGTGCTACTCTACCATGCCACTATGTGTATAAATAATTACCTTGTCCTACTGTTTTATTAAGACTATATTTTACAATTGTCTTGTTTTTTTCTTTTTGATACACAGCAACTCCGAAACTCAACCGTAAGGAGTTGGCCACCAAGGCACGGCGCCGGAAGCTGGAGGCAATCCAGCAGGAATACCGGTGGCTGGTGGTCCTAGCCGAGGAGGAGGAGGAGGCTGCTGCAGCTATTGAAGCCTCCTCCAGTGCCCCGGGCCCCAGCCACCGCCCTCCAGCGGTACGGCGCCGCCGCCGGACGACTGCCCGCCGCCACCGTGTCATCTCCGGTGCCCCCCCACTGTGGCTGCAACTGCCGCGGCCTTAGACGCTGCGTCGCCCATTTAGAGGACCAGATGCGTGTCCTCCTCCAGTCCGGCCCACCAGTTAGTTCCTGTCACTGCCCCTTTTTTAATTCCTGTTCGTTCTTCACTCGTTTGGGCGTTCTCTACTTCTATGGACAGTCGTTGGGGTTAGGGTGGTGGGTGGGTCAGCTTTTGTGGGTTTAGTTTATTTGTTAGGGTCAATTAAATATATTTTTCTATGTTACATGCAATGTTGTTAATGTTTTGTAGGTGGGGTAACTGTTTTACATCACACTGTTTCCTTGCTGGTGCATGGCCGCCCATAGCGTGTGTTTGATTTCAATAATTTGCTGACTGTATAAGACACAAACAGATAGATGCGACACACCTCACTCATTGACTGGTCCTACTATGCATTCTTTGGAGTGGTGTTTGAAACTGAAATCATTGACAACATGTCCATTATTAATTCTGCCTCCCCCAAACTTCTCTCTTACCGGTGTTTGATGTTTATGTCCAACTGTGGCACAGCACTGGCTGCATGGTGAAGATGGTTTCCTTTTTCATACATGCCATGATTGGGGTGGTGGTGGTGGTAGTATAGTAGTAGTAGTATACACTGGCAGGGTGGCAGCATTTCCAAAAAAAGAAAAGGAGATAGTCAATAGCGTTTGAGAGACTGTTAGAGGAGTAGTTGAATGAAGTACATCACAGAAATTACCGAGCCACAATTATATGCTCAAATATTTGACAAAAAAACTGAATGCTGGTTATTATGAGGATAGCCTACTAGACAGAGTTACAAACTATAGTTTTGTCGACTCGAGTCACTTGACTATGCCTACAGTCTAACAGTTAGTGCTGTATATGAGGAATGACAACAAACAAATCCAATCAATGCCGGCAATTCATGCTGAGGTATATGTTCCTTTGTTAAATAAAATAACCTCTGAAATATCCTACTCCTGGGTGGGCAAGCAGAAGAAGATCATCGCTCTGCATTGAAATTGAAGTAGTGTTGCTTTCACCACATCCGCCAGAGCAAGTGTGTGATTAAGTATTGGTGTACATTCAATTTAGTTACACCTCGACAATAAGTCACACAGCCCGGGGGAAGAGGGTTAGGGTCCGTTGATTGGATGGGAAGGGGGATTTTGGGAAAGGTTTGACATAGAAAAACAGTATGCATACATAGACAAACAAACGACAACCATTGAAGACTACCATACCATATCCATTCCATATGTTAAGGGAGAAAAAGGCAATGCATGTATGATGATGAGACCCGGATTACATACACTTCTATTTCTTGTTCTGTTCCGGCCTTAATACTTTAACAGATAGCAAATAGAAATTTTAAATATTGGTAGTGAAGAATCGTAAACACAGAGCAAACGTAATGATGATTGATAATAACAACTCCAAGAACACACTGTTGTAAAGAATGTATACAAGATATTAATCAAATTATTTAAAAGAAGTGAAAAGTGGATACTGTTACTGTCTTATCCTGGTCAAAAATGTGGACTGGTTTTTTGCATCTCGGCATTCCTCTTGCTCCTCTCGTCCATCAATCTTGGGTGTGTCGCCTCGCCACTCGCCACTGCCCGGCTGGAATAAAAAGGTGATTGATTGGTAAGGTAATTAATATGCATTGTAATGTTTTACAAAGTTTTGGACAAGGCCCGGCATGTAATTTTAGATTGAAAACCAAAGGGGATATTCAGAAAGAAAGTGAAAACAAATGCACAAGTGATGGTGTAGTGCAACAAGAACACTTTCCGAGGTGGCATGTATGCATATGCATCATCTCTACTGTAGTCTGTTTCCAGCATAGACCTTCAACAGTAACAGGAGAGATCAGGCCCACAGTGCTTACCATTAGCACATCCTACGTTAACACTTTAGAGTCCTTTTTTTTTCTCTCAAAGAGTTGGACAAACGCAAAGCACATTATCCATTCCAAACATAGCATTTTACAGTTAAAGTTAGTAAAATCAATGCACTGCAGTCATCCCACCGCTACACTCTATTCAACTTCTACAAAGACATTTGGGTGTGCTGTGGTTGTTGTTGACGTGTTTACCTTTAGGCATTTCCGTTTTATGCCACTCATGAAACATCCTCCTGACTTCATCATCAGCTCTGATACTTCTACTGACTGACTGGAGATCGGCCTGCAGTACAAGCGTAATTTTTATGACACAACAAGAGTAGAAATATAAATATTACTGACTTGAGTCATTCTTTATTGTGTACAGAAAGATAGATTACCACTAGTACACTTTGACATCACTTTGTGCACAACAAACAACGCAAACACAAAGACCAATAGCTCAGAGTCAGGTGTCCAATGCATGCCATTAATTGTCATCATTCATTACCTGTTCCTACTCATCTTAAGTTAACGGGCCGTCTCTTTCGCCATCATCATGATGGACGGTGCTGTTAAGTCACAGTCATTTGCATTGCGCAGATTGAGTGAGTCCCCTTCCTGTATTGAATTAAAAGCAATGTATCACCAAGATGCAGGAGAAGTACACATTTCTTGTTTGCCAGAAGGGGAAAATTAGTAATTACTAGTGTGTTCTGTAGAAAGTTGATTAGTGGCAGTGCACAATTACATCAATTAATGCGCAACACACACCACAAAATCTACATCATTCAGTCTGCCATTCTGCGGCCAATGCATGGCATCAATCATTACCTGTTGCATCTCATCTCGTTAACGCTGCAGGCCGTCTCTTTCGCCATCATCATGATGGACGGTGCTGTTAAGTCACAGTCATTTGCATTGCGCAGATTGAGTGAGTCCCCTTCCTGTATTGAATTACAAGCAATGTATCACCAAGATGCAGGAGAAGTACACATTTCTTGTTTGCCAGAAGGGGAAAATTAGTAATTACTAGTGTGTTCTGTAGAAAGTTGATTAGTGGCAGTGCACAATTACATCAATTCATGCGCAACACACACCACAAAATCTACATCATTCAGTCTGCCATTCTGCGGCCAATGCATGGCATCAATCATTACCTGTTGCATCTCATCTCGTTAACGCTGCAGGCCGTCTCTTTCGCCATCATCATGATGGACGGTGCTGTTAAGTCACAGTCATTTACATTGCGCAGATTGAGTGAGTCCCCTTCCTGTATTGAATTAAAAGCAATGTATCACCAAGATGCAGGAGAAGTACACATTTCTTGTTTGCCAGAAGGGGAAAATTAGTAATTACTAGTGTGTTCTGTAGAAAGTTGATTAGTGGCAGTGCACAATTACATCAATTCATGCGCAACACACACCACAAAATCTACATCATTCAGTCTGCCATTCTGCGGCCAATGCATGGCATCAATCATTACCTGTTGCATCTCATCTTGTTAACGCTGCAGGCCGTCTTTCGCCATCATCTTGATGGACGGTGCTGTTAAGTCACAGTCATTTGCATTGCGCAGATTGAGTGAGTCCCCTTCCTGTATTGAATTAAAAGCAATGTATCACCAAGATGCAGGAGAAGTACACATTTCTTGTTTGCAAGAAGGGGAAAATTAGTGTGTTCTGTAGAATGTTGATTAGTGGCAGTGCACAATTACATCAATTCATTCATGCGCAACACACACAACAAAATCTACATCATTCAGTCTGCTATTCTGCGGCCAATGCATGGCATCAATCATTACCTGTTGCATCTTATTTTCAGTTAATGGCCAGTCTCTCTCGGCTCTGAATGAGGATAGCTATAGAAGTCATCAGATTCATGGTCCACTTGTTTTGGAAGGACGAGGAAAGTTTGAATTTGTTGTTACCATCATCCAATCATCATTCATGAGGGAAATGGAATTGACCAGGAGATGCAGTATGATCGAGCGGAGGAGCTGGATTCTGAGGACTGTAGTGTCAAATGGCAGACACCTGAAACTTGTATCTTAAATTAGAAGAGTAGAAGACGGTGATAAAGCATTGGTTGCGATTCACAAGTTTATAACCGGAACGACAGACACAAAAAAAGGGGGAAAAAAGAGAGGAAGACAGTAAGTGCGAGCCTAATTGTCAGGGAAGTATAGCTCGTCTTCAAACTCTGGGGGATCTTCCAGTAGTAGGTAATCATCTGACACAATACTTCCGTCACCTGAGCCGCTGTCCTCATCTTCCTCTGTTGATTCATGCATTGTGTAATTCGGTGGTATGAAGTGCTGATTCATTTTGATCATTGTTAACCTCTCCACGTTTTTGGGAGATAGACTGGTCCTTCTCAAGATTACAATGGAACCAGCAGCACTGAAAACACGTTCGGAAGAGACACTTGCGACAGGGCAAGCCAGATAGCTTATCGCCAGCCTGCTGAGCTGTGGCCATTCAGACCTTTTCCTATACCAATACTGCACTGGGTTTTGATCAACGTACACCTCTGTTGGGTCGTCCAGATAGGCCTGGACCATCCGCTCAATGTTCAGGGTTGCTGCTGGTAAGCTTTTGTGCTGTTTTTTCTGTGCATCAGCACTGTGCTTAAGGCCCATCTTTACATACCAATCTGATAATGATTGTACTCGGCCGAATGATCCAGTTATTGTTTTTGTAGTCGATGGTGATGGTGAGTGTTGCGATTGTGAGCCAACCGCACTGCCCTCAGCCAACGAAGTTGCACTTGATTCTGCATGGCCTGCTTCAGTATCAGTACTTGTTGTGGGTTGATGTGGCGGGCTTTTAATTAGCAGCCCTTCGTTTTCAAACTTGATGGCTGCTTCAGCTATACAACTTTTGTAGCGGGCAACATCAGTGTCGGAAAAAGAAAGGAATAGTCCTAATTTTGCACGTGGATCCAGAATTGTGGCACAAATGTAATGTTCTTGTGACAAAATTTTATTTTGTATCCTTACATTTTCTGATAAGCGCCTGGATAAGCTCTCCACCAAGTCATGGGCTTGCCTTCTGTCCTCTACACCTTTGTAGGATTCAGACACATTATTCAGCTCATGCTCTAGCATTTACAACAATGGGATAGCTTGGCCCATTGTACAGTCCTCCTTGCTGACTTCACGTGTGAAGACCTCAAAAGGAGACAGCATCTCAGTCAGGCATTGAATTAGGGTCCATTGCTCCCTCTGAAGGGTCATGCCTTTAACACTAGCATCACTGCTTCTGTACCAGACATATTCATTGAGTGACCTCTGCTGTTCGTACAGACGATCAAGCATGTAATACGTTGAGTTCCAACGTGTTGCCACCTCCTGGATGAGTGCCTTGACTGGCATCCTACGCTCACGTTGGAGGATCCTCAGCTGCTTCCGAGCTTTAAAAGAATGGCTGAAATGATTGCATATTCTTCGGCAGATGGCCAGTAAATTGCTTACTATGGGTTCTTTTTTCAGAAAGTCTTGCGCTATAATGTTTATGCAGTGTGCCAAACACGGAACCCTGCAATAGGAACCAAGTTCCATGGCCTTAAGTACATTACTGCCATTGTCTGTGGCAACAAAACCAATACCAAGCCCTCTGGGCCGCAGCCATTCCAAAACCTTGGTGCAAAACTCTTCTAAAATGTTTTCAGCCGTATGAGATTTCTCCATGGCGAACATGGCTACAGTTGCATGTTTCCGAGTACCTTCAAAAATCGCAGCTGTGTCAACAACACCTTGTGCAGATAGTTGATCTCTAACCCCCACAAAAGAGATCCAGTGTGCAGTGATGCACATGTAATCTGTGGCTTGGCAACTGGTCCACATGTCTGTTGTCAGGTGGATATTGTGCACAGCACTCTGCTGCAAACCGTGACCAACCAATTCCAGCACATCATGATGTAGTGCCGGAACAGCAATTCTTGCGAAATAGGACCGGCTGGGAACTTTCCATTTCGGGCAGATGGCAGACACAAATTCAAGGAAACCCACCCCTTCCACAAATGAAAAAGGAAGAAGGTCCAGCGCTAACATTTTAGCCAGCTTCGCATTGTACAATCGTGTTGTTGGGTGGTTGCGTTGGAACTGCCCCTCCAACCTAAACATGCTGTCAATGGTAGGCTGGCTTACTTTCCTTAGTGGTACCATTAACCCACTAAGGCTCAACGACACAGATTGTCTCATTGAGGTACTCGCCGGTCGCCTTGGTGTCTCTCCCACACTCTGAGTATGGCTCTTACTGCGGTGCCACTCTGATGTTACTGAGGAGGATGTGGGCGTTACCACTGCAGTGACTGCACTACTGGAGACAGGGCTAGAAATGCCTCCCTGTTCTTCACCTGCCACCACAATAATATCGCTCCCTGATTCCTGACCAACTTCAAAGGGTTTAGTTTTCCTACTTTCTTTTAACTTACATAGGTGATCCTCCCACACGATAGTGTGGTGTATTCTGAGATGACTTGCTTGTCCTCTGGTACCATAGTTTGTACCAAGCTTACCACGCCGAACACCTTGCCGACAAATTGCGCATATAGCAACGTTCTCCTCCTTGGCGCTAACAGAAAAGAAGTCCCAAACTGGGGAGGAGAACTTTCTGGCACTGCTGGATGTGCCACTTTCAACACCAGATGAACTTGAGGGAGTGCTTGAAAATATGTGACCCTGTCCACCTACACTGTAACTTTTACTACCACTTCCTACTGAGATGGTTGAGCTGGATGTAGGTCCCTGCCGGGCCTTGGAAAATATGGCAGCTGGAGGTAGTGGTGGTGTAACCTGTGTTGGTGAGATCCGTGCTACATCCCGCTCAGTAGCAGCCTTTCTGGATACGGTGAGAATGTCGGTCTCCAATCCCTTTGGGGCGGGAGTAATGTGCGTGATGACTGGCTCGTCTTCATCAACACCATCACCCCCCTCTTCTACATCTACCTCCATAACTCGAAGTTTTTCTGGGACCTTCCTTTACAGAAGCAATGTCTTGTGGCGTACTTCACTCTCAGACCGAGCTGGTGGAACCCAAGTGTCATCACGATCATCAGAAGCGGGGCTTGAAGAAGAAGATGATGGACTAAGCCTCCTTTTCCTTGCTGGTGGTCTGGAAGACAATTGATCTTCTGAAACAGTGGTTTGACTTCGCTCCACTTTGTCTGCAGGAAGCTCGATTTCCTGAAATGCCCCTACGTCAGGAGCAACAACTACTATGGTGGGCTGTTGCGGCGGCTGCTGCTGTTCTGGTTGCGGCGGCTGCTGCTGTTCTGGTTGCGGCAGCTGCTGCTGTTCTGGTTGCCGCGGCTGCTGCTGTTCTGGTTGCGGCGGCTGCTGCTGTTCTGGTTGCGGCGGCTGCTGCTGTTCTGGTTGCGGCGGCTGCTGCTGTTCTGGTTGCGGCGGCTGCTGCTGTTCTGGTTGCGGCGGCTTGACACTGATATGCTGAGTTTGCGCCTGCGTTGAACTTGATTGTGTACTACTTTGCGGTAATGACATTTCTTCAACATCGCTGCCCGTTAGTAGACTGGCTACCTCTGCGACAGTAAAGCCCTTGGGCCTAGGTTGGTGGGGTTGCTGGACCGCTGTGCTGGTCCCAGCTTGGTTCCCGGACAACGCTTTGGTGCCAAAAAAAACCTTGGCCGGCACACCACCAGTCGTGGTTAATGGCACTTCCTTTTTCTGTTCCTTCTTCTCACCAGCAACTTTCTTGGTACTGGACCTGGTACCTTTCTTTGGGGCCATCTTCTTCCGATGTCAGGCAGGAGGCAGATGCACAACAAGTTCTGGTCACACGTGGGCGTGATGCGCAGCAGGACCTCTGTCTGGCTGGCAGTACAACGGGTAGCCAGGTGATGCCGATGACACCTCCTACTCTGTCTTTTGTGCACCTAAAAGCAAAGAAGACAGGAGAAGAACATCAGTGAAATGTTGCATTTGTTTTTGTGGTTCAGTTACTTAGTACTGTACTAGTGCAAACAAAAGATAGTCTACCCATTTATGACTTTTTTTTTAACTAGAGCTATGTTATACTACTAGTACTGTGTACAGCCACACACTACACTCTCAGGAAGGTGATGTCTAAAAATTCAACAGATCACATAGAAAACACTTGATCAATAAAGCTGTGGCTACCTGCTCTGATCCTAGTGGATGAAAAAGCAGGCCTGTTGGCAGACAAGGCCAGGCAAGCTTGCAGGCCTAGGCCTCAAAATGGCCACCAGCCACGTGGCCAGGCCCAACAACATCAGCAAGGCCACCCCAAAAAACACACTTCCCCAACTCAATCCAATGCCATCCATGCCCTAAATGATGTCTAAATTCACCAGAGCACACAGAAAACAGTAGATTACTAAAGCTGTGACTACCTGCTCTGGTAGCAGTGGATGAAAGCAGGCCTGTTGGCAGACAAGGCCAGGCAAGCTTGCAGGCCTAGGCCTCAAAATGGCCACCAGCCACATGGCCAGGCCCAACAACATCAGCAAGGCCACCCCAAAAAACACACTTCCCCAACTCAATCCAATGCCATCCATGCCCTAAATGATGTCTAAATTCACCAGAGCACACAGAAAACAGTAGATTACTAAAGCTGTGGCTACCTGCTCTGGTAGCAGTGGATGAAAGCAGGCCTGTTGGCAGACAAGGCCAGGCAAGCTTGCAGGCCTAGGCCTCAAAATGGCCACCAGCCACATGGCCAGGCCCAACAACATCAGCAAGGCCACCCCAAAAACACACTTCCCCAACTCAATCCAATGCCATCCATGCCCTAAATGATGTCTAAATTCACCAGAGCACACAGAAAACAGTAGATTACTAAAGCTGTGGCTACCTGCTCTGGTAGCAGTGGATGAAAGCAGGCCTGTTGGCAGACAAGGCCAGGCAAGCTTGCAGGCCTAGGCCTCAAAATGGCCACCAGCCACATGGCCAGGCCCAACAACATCAGCAAGGCCACTCCAAAAAACACACTTCCCCAACTCAATCCAATGCCATCCATGCCCTAAATGATGTCTAAATTCACCAGAGCACACAGAAAACAGTAGATTACTAAAGCTGTGGCTACCTGCTCTGGTAGCAGTGGAGGAAAGCAGGCCTGTTGGCAGACAATGCCAGGCAAGCTTGCAGGCCTAGGCCTCAAAATGGCCACCAGCCACATGGCCAGGCCCAACAACATCAGCAAGGCCACCCCAAAAAACACACTTCCCCAACTCAATCCAATGCCATCCATGCCCTAAATGATGTCTAAATTCACCAGAGCACACAGAAAACAGTAGATTACTAAAGCTGTGGCTACCTGCTCTGGTAGCAGTGGATGAAAGCAGGCCTGTTGGCAGACAAGGCCAGGCAAGCTTGCAGGCCTAGGCCTCAAAATGGCCACCAGCCACATGGCCAGGCCCAACAACATCAGCAAGGCCACCCCAAAAAACACACTTCCCCAACTCAATCCAATGCCATCCATGCCCTAAATGATGTCTAAATTCACCAGAGCACACAGAAAACAGTAGATTACTAAAGCTGTGGCTACCTGCTCTGGTAGCAGTGGATGAAAGCAGGCCTGTTGGCAGACAAGGCCAGGCAAGCTTGCAGGCCTAGGCCTCAAAATGGCCACCAGCCACATGGCCAGGCCCAACAACATCAGCAAGGCCACCCCAAAAAACACACTTCCCCAACTCAATCCAATGCCATCCATGCCCTAAATGATGTCTAAATTCAACAGAGCAAACAGAAAACAGTAGATTACTAAAGCTGTGGCTACCTGCTCTGGTAGCAGTGGATGAAAGCAGGCCTGTTGGCAGACAAGGCCAGGCAAGCTTGCAGGCCTAGGCCTCAAAATGGCCACCAGCCACATGGCCAGGCCCAACAACATCAGCAAGGCCACCCCAAAAAACACACTTCCCCAACTCAATCCAATGCCATCCATGCCCTAAATGATGTCTAAATTCAACAGAGCAAACAGAAAACAGTAGATTACTAAAGCTGTGGCTACCTGCTCTGGTAGCAGTGGATGAAAGCAGGCCTGTTGGCAGACAAGGCCAGGCAAGCTTGCAGGCCTAGGCCTCAAAATGGCCACCAGCCACATGGCCAGGCCCAACAACATCAGCAAGGCCACCCCAAAAAACACACTTCCCCAACTCAATCCAATGCCATCCATGCCCTAAATGTGCTTGAAAATGAAATATATTCAAAAAACAAAAGGAACAGTTGCTTCATCATGCACACACACACCCATGAGGCCATGCCCATGGCTAGCTCGGGCCTACCACTACAACCCACAAACTTTTTAAAAAAAAATTAAAAAAAGGAATGATGATAATTAATTAATTATCTAAAATAAATTGTAGTTACACAAAAACTGCAATGCCCACAATCAAACACAACAACCACTTACTTGTAAAATATCCTATTCCAAAAATCCTGAAATCCAATTGCAATGATGCAGCAGACAAAAAGAGTGATCTTTCCAGCTCCAAATCCAAAGGCAGAATGAGCAGGAGATGGACAAAGCACTGGGAGGAGCCTGCTGGACAGGAACAGGAAGTTGGAGATTCTGTGTCACTTCCTCCCTCTCTCCACCTTGTAAAAAAATGACTCCTTGCACAAAAAAGGAAAGACAAATGTGAATGTAAGGAGTTCTTTTCATCCAAAATCAGTATTTGCACATGGTTTCATGCTGCTAGAGCCGATATTCCTCTCCAAATTGTAAATTTTACGTTGTTGAGTTCACGAGCTTCACATTACTTCCTCCAGCGTGTCGAAAACGATATGATCGCGTTCTCTTCTTTGTCCCTGTCGCGTTGGATATGACGTGTTCGCGGTCTCTTTCTCCTGTTCGCGTTCGATTTCATTGTGCCCGCGTCCTCATCCTCTGGCTCACGATGTAGAATGACATGTTCGAGATCTCAATCTTCTCATACTCGCGCGGTGCATGATCGCGAGAAGAAAGACTTGATCGCGCGACAAGTGACGTGATCGCATGAAAAATGACTTTAATGCGGCCGCGAACTCTCGCGAGACAGCGCAAAATGGCTACCAAAATTCAACATCTCGTGGAGAACGCGACCGGGTCAAGAAAACTTGTCGGAGAACGCAGGGATTCAGGTAAGGCGATCGCGCGCGAGAATGTATTGTTTTACAGCGCGAGCAAGAAAAAAATTATCGCTAAGCTGCGGAATGCGCAAATTTTGACATTTTCGCACTTTCCGCGGAACGCGAAAATGCCAAAATATCGCAATTTCCGCGAACGGAACGGAATTTTGGCCCAGGCCTAGTCTGTGGTGCCCTGAATGTGGAATTGTTTCCCACATGTGCCATACAGAGGAAGTGACTCCAAGAAATCATTTGGCTGACCCCCAGCACCAAGAGGTTTGAGTGCGAATGGATGCCAAAATGTAGCCGGGTAGACCAAGTCCTGATTCTCAAAAGTTGAACCAGAGTCTACTGCACCTGAGAGAATTGTCAACGTACCATTTGGTCAGCCTGCAAGGAAGGAATCAACAACCAGAGGAAACTGCTAGTTTTGCTGTAACCAGAGATCAGTAGTCCTGTGGCAACTAGTCTCATGCTGTATCCTGCCGAGCTTTGTGTGAGATTCTCCCCAGAGGCCAAACTCAATCCGCCAAAAGCTCCAGGACCAAGGGAGTGGGCACACTGGGTCAGCATGCTCAGCATCCTTGAGCATCTTCAGTTCCCTGTTTACCTTGCATCAGGGCTACTCTATTGACTTCAGAGGTGGTTAACCCAAAGGGTTGGCACTCAAAACAGTGCATTATAGCTGTGTTCTTATGAACTTACTTGTAGTGGCTAACCCTAAACCGTCATTACAGTAGATTTTATTGATTTATTGCATTGAGTGAAAAGCAGTGATTTAGTGCTGATTGAAAAATGCTGTGCACCGTTGTCATTCAGATGTCGATTTAAATGTAAAAATACAATGTATTTTTTAAAATTAATGTTGAATTTGTATTGTGTTTCCTTTTCTTCTTATTTACAGTTTTTGTACTTAATCCCTTGCTGCTAGCCGTCCCCCTGTGCTAAGCCTTTTTTTGTCTATTTGGCATAGTTTCCACTTAGGCCCCTGTAACGTTTTGTCCATATAAGGTATCAATGTCAAAGTTATGCCCTTTTTCTCCAACACCCTGAGGATTCTAAAGGTACCCAGTGTTTGAGAATTCCCATGAAGGGTACCCAGAAATTAGTCAAAATACAGCTACATTTTGTTATTTCCAAAAATGGGAAGAATTTGCTGCAAATGAAAGCGTCTGTTTTTTCCCTGCAAATGGCATCAACAAAGGGTTTGTGGTGCTGAATTCAGCATCTTCTCAGCTTTTAGGGACAGTCAGACCTTTATCAGAAAACCAATATTTTCTATACAGTTATGGCATTTAACTGGCACATACCCTATTTTTCCTATTTTTGTGCTTTCAACCTCCTTCGAGTTAGTGGTAGTAATGTGTATGAAACCAATAATGGATCACAGAAAGCTATACATTTCTGTAAACTAGACAGCATTTTTAATTAAGTAAGGGGTCACTTCTGTAGATCCTTAGCTTTCTTTTAATCAGTTGAAAAAACAGCCATTTGTGCCAACGTTTTCACCTGTAACTTCTTCTAAATTTAATTTTCATTTTTTCGCTTCTTCTAAATATAACAGATTTTTTTAAGCAATATGCCGTTACACCCACTACACCCTTCAGGTTGTAGGGATATATAGAACTTGCAGGTATATGAAGAACCTGAGGAACCCAGAGCCAATAACTGATCGGCGTCATGCAATGGTTTTTCATTGTTTCCTGGATATACTGCAATTCATTTGCTAAAATATAAAGAGTGAAAAATACGTACCAAGGAAACCAATATATTTACCAAATGGGAAAAAAATATAGAGTTTATAAGCAGTGTGTTTTTGCATATCATCTAAATTGTGGGTACCCATACACGCATGTGAATTGGAGGTCATTTTTAAAAATGACTTATTTTTTCACGAATTGTCTTACATTTGGAAGACAGAAATGCAACGGAAGTCAATTGGTAATATCACTTGTTCTACTATTCTATTTTCCCCTAAGTCTCCCGATAAAAATGCTACCTCACTTGTGTAGGTAGACCCACTGTCTGCGGCAGGAAGTTGCCTAAAACACGACACATGAAATTCTTCCAGTGAAAACAGACACTTTTTTTGCAATGTGTCCAGCTGTGGATTTTAAACCCTAGCTCAGCCGGCACCTTGGGAAAACTAGCAAACCTATACATTTTTGAAAACCAAACACCCATTTGAAGCCAGGATGGGGTGACTTGTGTGGCTCTCACCAGGTTCTGTTACCCTGAATCCCTTGCAAATCTCAAACTTTGCACACAAAAAAAACACATTTTCCCAAGAGTTCTGTGATGGCAAGTTCTGGAATCTGCATGGATACACACATTTCCACACACCCCACATTACCCAAAGTCTCCCTATAAAAACGAACACTTGTGTGGGTAGGCCTAGTGCTCACTATAGGAAACGGGCCAAAACACAACATGGACACACCACATTTTTATGTTAAAAACTGATTCATTTTTTGCAATGTGCCTAGCTGTGGATTGGGAACCCTAGTTCTGCCAGCACCTAGGGAAAACTAGCAATCCTATACATATTTGAAAACTAGACACCCTTGGGACTCTATGACGGGGTAACTTGGTGACTATCACGAGGTTCTGTTACCCAGAATCCCTTGCAAACCTCTAACTGTGTCAAAATAAACACATTTTCCTCACATTTCTGTGATGGAAGGTTCTGGAATCTGAACGAATCCACAAAGTTCCACCCACCCCACATTCCCCAAATTCTTCTTATAAAAATGGTGCCTCATTGGTGTAGGTAGGCCTAGTGCCTGTGACAGGATCGTGAACACACCACATTTTTACAGGGAAAACTGACCCTTTTTTTGCAAAGTGCCTAGCTGTGGATTTTGAACTCTGGCTCAGCCGGCACATAGGGAAACCTAGGAAACCTATACATTTTTGAAAACTAGATACCCAGGGAAATCCAGGATGGGGTGATTTTGTGGCTCTCACCAGGTTCCGTTAGCCAGAATCCCTTGCACATCTCAAACTTTGTAAAAAAAAAAAAAACACATTTTCCTCACATTTCTGGAAATTCTTTAATCTGCGTGGATCCACAAACTTTCACTCACCCCGCATTCTCCCAAGACTCCCAGTAAAAATGGTACATCTCTTGTGCGGGTGGGCCAAGTGCCCAATGCAGGGAAGGGCCCAAAACCTATTGTGAAGACATCAAAATTACCTAGACACCTGGGGGAGTGCTGGGAGGTATTGCTTGCTCGGACTATCTAACGTTTACCTAACCAGAATACCCTGTAAACATCAAATTTAGATGAAAAAATCACCTTTTTCTCGGATTTCTGTGTGGGAAAGTTGTGGGATCACCTGACTGACACACATTTCCTACCACCCAGTGTTCCCCCAGGTCTCCTGATAAAAATGGCACCTCACTATTTTGGGTGGGACAAGTACCTGCAACAGGGAAGGGCCTGCAGGGGATTCTAGGTAGGAAAATGTTGGGGGGGATCAACGCAAGCCATACTTTCCTGGACTCCCCTGGGTGTCTAGTTTTCAGAAATATGTGGGTTTGGTAGGTTTCCCTAGATGGCCGACGAGCCCGGGGCAAAAAACCCAGGTGACCCCCTCTTACAAAACCAGTTTATTTTGTGATAGGTAGTGTGATGTCTCCACAATACATTTTGGGCCCTTGCATGTCGCAGATACTTCGCCCACCCACACGAGTGAGGTACCATTTTTATCAGGAGACCAGCACGGAATGCTGGATGGTAGGAAAATGGGCAGATGGGCCTAAAAATAAAGCCAAAACATTCACTCTCAAAAGGGGCCTCTCCTCAAAACCAATAACATAGTGAAACCAACATCCATGGTATCTGGTGGCTTCTGCTCCCCTTGGGAGTAAGTGGGTCCAAAAGCATAAGGCTCATCTTCCCCCAAGGGGGGCAGTAACAGCCCCAAAAAACACCCCAAATAAGGGGAGCGACCCTTGCTAAAGGTGCCACTCCCCAACATAGCCAAAAATAAGCTTTGTGGGCAAATGATTCTAAAGTCATAAGGCTGATCTGCCCCCAAGAGGGGCAGAAATGGCTAAAATAATTACCCAAATAAAGGGGAGTGCCCTTTGCCCAAGGGGCCAATCCCCAATATCACCAACATTAATCTAAAAGAAAATCCCAATAGGGGACAGATGTGCCTGAAAACAGAAGGCTGATCTGCCCCGAAGGGGGACAGAAATGGCCAAGGGGCCATTCCCAAACATTGCAAAAATAAATTTAAAATGAGATCTCTGGTGTCTGGTGGCTTCTGTCCCACATTGGGGCAGATGGGCCCAAGACAGGCAGAAAGAGCCTAAATATTTACCCCTATAAAGTGGAGTGACCCTTGCCTGAGGGACCACTCCCCAAAATCCCTGGTGGCCTAGTGGCTACTAAAAACTAAACCGCAAACCGCTCTGCCCCCCAGGACCGATACAGGCAACAGAAATGGTCCCCAAGCCGAGCGACCCTTTCCAAAGTGGCTGCTCCCCGCACAATGAAATTGATGCAACATTAAAAAAATCCCTGGTGTCTAGTGGGCATTCCTGCAGCACGATTGCGCCTCATGCATGATCGTGCAGCAGGAATGCTCTAAAGAGACATCAGAGGAAAGGAAAACCTTTTCCTTTCCCACGATGCCTCTTTGATTGAAAGCCCCTTCTCCCCAGGGAGAAACTTACCTCTGTCTCCCTCGACAAACTGGTAGCAAATGGCTTTCAGTGCTTCCGGTAGCCTCTAATGACGTCAGCATGTGGTGATTGCGAATGTCAGTAGATGAAGTGGAGGGGAAGAATGGCAGCGGAAGGGTTTCTGCTGCCAACCCTTGTGTGGGCAACAGGAAGGGAGGACCATGGGATGAGCACCAGCGCTTCCCCCATGGGTGGGTGCTAGGACGGCTGGCAGCCTTCGGACGCACACACCCACTGGGGAGTCGGACTACTCCTAGCCGTCTGACGCACACAAGAGGTTAATGCTATACACTTGTTCCCTTCATTAAGTATCACTACTCAGTGCCACAGCTACCTACTGAGCTAAGATTTTACAAACTATAATGGCAGAACCTGATACAGAATAGTGTCATTATGGCACAGTGATGTCCCATAACCAGACCACATAATAATCCACATTCCTCACACTTCTTAATCCAGTGCTTCATGCTCTCATGGTATGGGAACATTCCTGACACAAATGAGCCCATGTTAATTTTGAGTCTTTCATAAAATTAAAATCTCCTTTTTGGTAAGCTAAATTTCATTACAAGACCGGAGGCTACCATTATGCTTACACTTTTAATGCGTCACCAAGCAGCAGCCACATACATCACAAAGAAATTGTTCCAAATAGAACATTAACAATAATAAAAGGCATGAGCCCACAGCATTCAGCCTCTTTTAAATCGCGAAAAAACAGGATAAGTTTGTTAAAATCCTTTGAACTTTAGGGAATGAAGAGAACATCTTGATAAAACGTAGGACGTCATTGAAGGAAGGATACCGAAGATGAAGAAGAAGAAAGCTCGAGTCCAAAATTCATTAGGGAACATCTGCAAAAGAGAGAGTCACGTGAGTAAAAAATTGATAAAGTCAAAGCAATCAAAGAAATAATGCAAGTATAACAATCGCATCGAGTCAAGACTTCTCACAACATCGGAGAAGCGTGCCGCATCAAGAAGAAGATGACATCTTAATTTCTTTGCACCAATCAAAGAAATAATGCAAGTATAACAATCGCATCGAGTCAAGACTTCTCACAACATCGGAGAAGCGTGCCGCATCAAGAAGAAGATGACATCTTAATTTCTTTGCACCAAAATTTCATTGCATCACTGCGTTGCTCGCCACATCACCCCGGAAGCGCAGTAAGGAATCAACACATCACCATCTTTGCAACACTTTTGTTGCCCTGCGTGTCGCATCTAAAGGTATATTCACTCAAAGTGTCACACTTTAAGATCTAAAAAGAACTAAGGCAACTCTACCATTTTTAAGTAACAGTATTGTGGATTTTTGTCATTTATGGTCTTGTGTTAAATCTATATAAAGAATACTTATTTTTTATATAAAACTCGTGTGGTGTCCAGCTGTAGTGTTGTCACTTGATTACTGTATTTGTTCACAAATGCTTTACACACTGCCTCTGAGATAAGCCTGTCTGCTCGTGCCAAGCTACCAAGGGGGTGAGCAGGGATTATTTTAGGAGTGTACCCCCTTACCCTGACTAGAGGCAAGGGTCTCTATTTGTCACAAGTACCTACCTGTGCCAACTAAAGACTACCAAATCTAACATCCATATTTTCCTCTTACATTATCTTAAACATCAGGCTTTCCTACACATTGTTGTATATCTCTCACCACCATCTTCTAGCTTTTATCGCCCTACTCTCCCATCATTTTCAGTTGTCCCTCCAAATTTGTTTCTCTCTCCTGATTGAACCCTGTACTATAGGCTGGCAAGACAGAGAGTTTATTGGGAGGTTCCCTAGCCAGGAGCTCAACTTAGTTCTAAGAGCCAAAACAAAAGTAGAGCTGCCCTCTTTCTCTTATTTTTGCTCTGTCTTGCTATCTCCCCTGTCTTTCTTTCACACTATTTCCTTCTTTTATGATGCCATATCTCACTGTATGTCTTTCAACCCAAACTTTACGACTATGATGAGGACACTCAAATAATCCTAAAGTTGAAAAGCCAGACAAACCCAGATTACAAAAAGACTTGGTAAGTTCTTCTGAGCTGTCACTCAATGGATGCTCAGTAACCACCTTAAAACTTCTCTTTCAAAAGAAGTGAAAACTGGGGGGTATATTCCCAAGAACGTGTGATAACTACCGCAAGAGTAGCGTAACGCAACTTTCAATATCGCAGCCCATCGCGGGAAAATAACCCAGTGTCAACGTGCAATTCACAATAAAGCAGTAGCATGCGATAGCCACCAGATAACGCGGACAATGTCCGCAATACAACCACTCCGACTGAGATAAAAACACAAACCACAACACCAGAAAACCTGCGATGAGCCCTTCTGTGATGAGGAAAGCAGAGATAAGCACATGAACAGCATACGGAAAATAACACTGACCAAAATGCACCCTGGCCAACTGCAGAGGACAACATGCACACCACATCATCCAAGAACCGGGGAAAGACAGAACCCACAGGCACACCGCATGAAAGAGACCAGTGGCAGACAAATCTGATCCCCTGGAGCAACACACCCACTGTGCAGCATAAGCACATAAGCAGAAGTGCCCTTCGACATTGGCAATATCCTGGTACAAACAGCAACCCCTCCACAAGTGAACACAGGACACACCTGGACTGGCAAATGTGCACAACCAGGCAAATCACATCCATAACCCCAGGCATATGTAACATGACAATGCACAATTCCAAACAACAACCTGCAAAAATGTTTAATTCACACATGCAGTGCAATTGGACATCTCCTACAGTCCCATGATTGCCACGGACCGACACAATGTGACGTGCTCATGAGAAGTAGGTGTCAATGATGTAGTTCCTATGGGCCATTCCGACTGCAACTGCAGTGGGATGTGGTCCAGTTGCCCCATCACCATCATCATTGTTCGGTACAACTGGTAATGGGATCCATGGGGCACTGGTGAGAACACAGATGTTGTGCAACACACAACATGCAACAATCATCTTGCACACAACGTCCGGGGTGCACAGGAGCTTCCCACCTGTGCCGTTCAGGCACCTGAAACATGACTTCAACACGCCAAACGTGCATTCAATGATGCCCCTGGTGCGTATGTGGGCCGCATTGTACTGCCTCTGGGTGGGTGTGTTCGGGTCTCGGAGGGGTGTCATCATCCAAGGGCAGAGTGCATATCCTTGATCACCTGTGACAGTACAGAGAGAAAAGAGTCAAAACTTGGTTCGGCAGGATGTGATGGCAGGCTCACCAAGTGATGCCTGTGCTGTGTCTGGGGTGAGTGTAAGCCAGCCCTCAGGGAGTAGCCCTGGATGACCATGGAGTGGTGTAGTCGTGTCTGGTAGGTTGCCGTGTAGTCTGACATGTCGAATGTAGCTTGGTCACGTGTGCATCCCCAATGATGTGCTTTGTGCATTCTTGGCTGTGGGATGTGTGGTGTGTTGATTTGGTGCTTACCAACAAGCAGTCCCATTCCATAAGTGCCATCCTGGAAGCGCTGGTTGATGATGGACTGTCGGAAGATAAATGAATCGTGCACACTGCCTGGGTCGTTGCCGATGACATTGGTGAAGAGTCCCTGGTTGTCTGCTATTGACTGCACATTAATAGAATGCATGTGCCTTCTGTTGCGGAAGTGGTGTGCAGTATCCACAGGGGGCACAAGTGGAACATGTGTGTAGTCAATTGCCTAAAAACGGCCGGGAATCCGGCTATGGCGTAGAAGCCTTGCTTTGTCTCCAGTTGTTCCTGTACAGTGTTGGCGAAGTGAAGGTACTGAGGTATGAAGCTGAGGATGGAATCCAGGACAGGTGTGATGAACATTGATAGGGCTGGCTGTGAGACTCCTCCGACTCTGGCAGTTGGTGGTTGGAAGGTACCAGAGGCCAACAGGTGCAGCACAGCCAGCAGCTTTGTCTGTGGTGCGATGTTGGTCCTTCACTGTGTTGGGACCGTCAGCCTGTGGGTGATGTGGGTCATGATGCAGAGAATGGTTGTCCTTTTGAGCAGTGGGCAATGACTTCCGCGGGCATTAGGTCTGTGAGGGTGGCGCATTTTTGGTAGGTTCGCTGCCTTACTCTACGCTACCAATGTGGTGGTCCGGGGGGGCGGGTCTTGTTCCTGTGGGGGTGGCAGTCCAGGGGGTGGTAGCGGTGGGTGTTGTGGCCCTGTTGGGGCTCTGAGCTGCATGATGAGTAGCTCCATGGCGTTGTTTGTTCTTCGGGTATGGCTGTGTGCGGGACTCCGTTGCCTACTGCAGGTAGGAGTCTGTCTTTACACCTGCTTGCGGCAGGTGTTAAATACCAGCGGCCACCACGGCTTATCTCCAGTTTTTGGTTCGCTTCTCAGTTCTGTCAGTTAGTTGTGAAAGTGGTGGTGTTGTTTTTTTGTGTGTTTTTGCACGGGTACGTCTACTCTGCATCTCATTAGAGTTAGTTGGTGGTGTCCGTCGTGGTGTTAGATTTTTGGGCAGTTATCGCGGGAATACTGGCGATGTCTGCGGTTTGCACCTGCTTGTGAATGGGGTGTTAAATTTGTCTCCACTTTTGTTGCGTTAAGGTGGAGATAAATTGGGGATAAGTCCTTGTGAATATGCCCCTGGGTGTGATAATGAATGTCAGATTTGCCCTGGTCCCACAAGTAAGTCAACTCACAAGATATACTTTTGATGCATTTTTATTCACCTAGGATTTCCACATAAGCTCCAGGCTACCATAGGCCTTGACATAATGTCAAAATATGCACAGAAACTTCACCTAAGGCCCCATTCTTACTATTACAAAGTCTGCAGGAAAAATAAAATGAGGCTTAAAGGCAACTACTTCACCTTCACCCAATGAGACATCTCACAAGTCTGACCAACATATCGAATTGACATCTAAACAAAGGCATGGACACCACAGAACTGAGGATCTATTTAATTATTGTTTTACTAAACCACTTTTATCCAAAGGATCATACCCACCTTAGAACAGGTACCTAATATCCTAAGGATGGTAGGCACAAGCATATGCACAGCAATATTTAAGTCTCCTTCACCACTGAATATTTAAATATAGGAAGCTTTTTCTGTTTGGTGGACTTGGTGGAAATATGATGTGGCACTTGCTTTCACTTGGGAGTTTTGACTTTCCAATAGAATTCACAAGTTCTTTAGGTAGGTTGTGATGCTCATGCGCTCTCCATAGAAGATGAGGAGGTCACAGGGTGTCAATGTTTTTGAAATGGAATGATCAGCCTAAAACTAGAATTTCAACTCTTTAACCATTTAATTTGAATTTATTGTCCACGATCCTCACTCTTCATGCTTTTAAGACCTTTACAAATGGTTTCCAATTGTTTAAGAAGCTCTGTGAATGTGTGTCTATGATATATGAGTGCAATTGAAGAGGGAGAGAGTGGGAGTGAGAGACCCATTATAGATTTTCCGAAGTTGTTCAAAGATGTGTTAAGGTAAACGCAGAGATTGCATAAAATGATGTTTGTGTTAAGGTAGCCATGAAGATAGTGTAAAATCGTATTGGTGTTGAGGTCTGACAGACATGGTGTGTAATGATATTGAGGTTAAGGCGCCCACATCGATTTAATCTCTTGTTTATGTTGTTTTCAGAGAAGTGTTGGAAACCACAAAAGTTAGCTTCAGAGTGATTTATATATAGTTTTGGTGGCTAGGATGTGAATGACGAATGTGACAGGTACGAGTATTCCTAAAGCAAATAACAAATAGTAAAAGATGGCTAAGCCTAGTAAGACATTTGACCTATTAGGTTGTTGTAGACTGGTTTTAGTCATCTAACAATTTGGGTTGGTGTATAATTATATTGGTGTTAAGGATTCAACAGAAAGCCACCCAGGTCTGTGAATGCATGTGCATGAGCATAAAGTAAACTAAATATTAAAAAAAAGAGATTTAAAAAATAAAAATGCACATTGGCCCACCAACTAATGGCAGTTTGGAAGGTGGGTTATTGGGAGTGGTTGGTAGGCACCTAACACCAGCAACAGGGCCACCAACTGTACTGGGTCCTAAATCCGGTATCTATAAATGAGTCCCTTGCTCAAGACTTGGTGGCTGTAACCGAGCAATAAGGCTTAACTTAGGAGACAGGCATGTAAAGCATTAAAAAACACCAATACAGTAAATAAGTAAGACACAACACACAATAAAATTCCCACATCTGTTCATGAACATAGGGAATATTGTTATCTTTAAAATGACACCAAAACTATGAATATCCAATTTAGGGAACAGGAGAAATTATTTTTTTAAATAATAGACACTTTCTAGTGTTTAGAAACCAATAGCACCATTTCTGGACATCTGGTCATTCTTGACAGGTACATAGTCACAGTTTGTGACTGACCACGATGGAGCCTTGCTTGGATACTCCACTCGCTCAAAATGTTACCTTCAGATCTAGAAACCTTTCTGGAGCTTTTTCAGCTGAGGGCCCTCAATGCACTCTACCAGTCTGGATTTGCTGAGGGTTCACCGGCTTGACTTTCAGGGAGCTTGTGGTCAAACTTTAGAAGTCGGCCCTCCAGAGCTCTTCAGTGGGATAGACCTGGAATCCACTCTGGGCCACTGTTAAAGGTGGTCGAGTCGGTCACCTCCTTGATCTTTTTCCAAAAAGTTTCCCAAACTTTCCCCAACTTCTGATAGGTTCCAAGTGTCCAGAAAACATATCCAAGAGTCTGGAATTTCCTAGATGGTCCTTGACAGACCAGGGCTTCACTTTCCACAATGCACTTGGCCAACCCCTTAAAACTCCACTGGAAGCACTCCAGGAGAAGGACTCTGGCTGGAGAAGGGTAAGTTAAGCTCTGTTAACCTGTAGCTGCAGGGAGTCCACTCCTTAGTCCTTGAAGCCAGGTAAACTCCTCAGAGCTGTAATCCCAGATAGTGCTGCCCATATGCTTTTGTGTTTAACATAGTAGAGCCCAGCACTCAGTCAGAGTCAGCTATCACCAGTTCCATTCAGCACAAAAAAAGGGGGTGAACAGGCCAAGAAGGGTGACTTTCTAACATCCAGTAAAGGGAGCTAGTTTCTGAGTGTAAGACGACATTAGGCTTGAACAGAATGCGGTGAACTCACAAGAAACAAATCACTGGATGTAGTGGGCCGAACCACTGCCCATGATGTATGCTTTGGTTGGTAGAACCGAACGACCCGACAGTAGAAAAAATTATATTTTTTTATAAAATCAAAATTTCTTGGCTAACACCAGACCTAAAATGATGCACACTCTTGCCTTACACTTCTTTTCTCAAGTTGGCGCTCTGAAGATGCATGTATGGTACAACCAGACTAATTTTATGAAAATAATAGACGGAAGGCTGAGTTCATGTCTGTGTGCCAATGTGTATATCATTGCTCTTCGAGACTGGTGCGCTTTACAGTTTTAATACTCTACTCTTTGCTCTCCCACTGCCTTCTCTAAATTCATGGGTCGAAATTTAAAGATTTGCTTCTGTCAAGTGCAGGACAGACTTACTTCCTCAGAAATATATTGAAGGATTGTTGGAGCAGCGGCACAAAACCAATATATACTTCTTTTCATCTGCTGCATATTTTACCATATATATACAGCATGTTGAATAATATGAAGCAAAGCAAGAATGTTAAATTTCAAGTCGTTGATAGAAACATATTATTGTGGAAGGACCGGAATGTTATTATTGGTTTATCCGAAAATACAGTTTCATGAACTGCCTGTGTAAAAGTATAACTCTGAGATGAAGAAAGTCCAGTTTTATTTAAATTGTGCATACATAGAACTAATATATTGTTTTTTGATTGAGCAAAGAACCACTTTTTTTTTTTAGCAATTTTTGTAAGAGAACATTTCTTTTAATGTCCTTATACTTTGTCTCAGCGGCACGAACCTTTCTCCTCCTCCACAGCAAAAAGGAAACAAATCTTCTTTTGTGTTTATTAGGTTTGAACACTCCCAACTGGTGCTCATGTAAAGCGCTCTGATACCTTTGTGTCGAGTTTGCGCTAAATAAAACAAAAAAACAAAACAATCATGGGGCATATTATCAAGAAACGGCGTTAAAAGTATCGCCGCTTTAGCGGCAGAAAACTGCAGCTAAAGCGGCGATAATGGGCTTGATAATATGCCGCAGAGAATTCCCATAGAAGCCCATGTTGACATCAGAACATGGGCTTTTATTGGAAATCTCAAGGGCATATTATCAAGCCCATTATCGCCGCTTTGGCGGCAGATTTCTGCCGCTAGAGCGGCAATAATTTTAACGCCGACCTTGATAATATGCCCCATATTTACAAAGGCTAAAATAAAAAAGGCAATAAACACTTGAAAATTGAAAACTATTCTCAAAGTTTAATCGTAAAACTCTGGAGCAAAAACGGTTAAAACGTAAATATAATTCAAATTCGAATGTTGCCTATATAAAATAATTAAAAGGTTGCAATATTCTGTATTGCTTCTTTAAGTGGAAGTGAAAGCATTGATGGTAAAGCAGAAATGAAATGGAAGTCAATTATTTACTTGTTTGATTCTTAAATATGTTACTTTTTTTATTACACAAAAATATTCTATTGACATTGGTAAAAAAGTGCAATTTGTATTCACAGTGTTTTTAATCTTTAATTGCCTACATATTAATTATCTAGTTAGTAAGTGGTCAAATATTTTTCTATCATTACATGTATAATCACTTCAGTAGCGAATCAGTTTATAGATCGGATAGTCGCGCGAGTTTACTGCATAATGTGTTAAGGATAGTAAGCTATTGGACAAGTCTTCTGTGCCATAGCTAACAGTTTTGGAATAGTAAAAATATAGGGGCAGATTTACAACCCCCTTGCGCCACTTGTGCGTCACTTTGAACATGGAAAAAGTGACGCAAAAGTGGCGCAAGGGACTTGTAAATCTGCCCCATAGAATTTTGCATGGCCCTTGACACCGCAGTCGGTGCTGTTTGTAAGTAATACACATGTCAGTAGTTACTTTAGCCCATTGTATTGTCCACAGGAGAATGAAAGGGTGAGTCAGCCCTCTTTAGATCTGAACTTGTGATGTGCACTTACAGCGACAGACTATAGGGCAGATTTATGTTAGACTTGCGCCACTTTTACGCCGCCGTTGCGTCACTTTTGTGACGCAGCGGCGGCGTAAACCCTGCGCCACGTTGCACCCCATTTACATCATGACGCATCTATGGAGATGCGTCACGGTGTAAAGCCCTGCGCCACATTAAACCTGCATCAGGTTTAATGTATGCAGGGTGGGCGTTCCATCGGAAAAAGCCTCGGAAAAGTGACACAGTGAAATCTACAAGATTTCACTCAGTCACTTTTCCGACGCTGCTGCGTCAAAACCTTGCACCTGCTTGAAGCAGGCGTAAGGCATGACGCAGCATGTTAGGTATGGGCAGCCCCTAAACATTGCTGGAGTTGCGTCGTGCTTGCGACACGACTCCAGCAATGCGCCGCCCTTACACCATCAGATGCGTCACGCATCTGTTTATCCTTGCGCCACGATGCGCTGCATTGTAAATGCGGCGCATCTGTGGTGGCACAAGGGTAAACTTGCATGACGCATCTTTCCTGGCGCATCCCTGCTGATTTACAGGGATGCGCCAGGAAACATAAATCTGCCCCTATGTCTATAAACTGTGTCAAACATCACTGTAGCCTTATCTCATCCATGGCCATTGCAGGCTATATTCTGTCCAGGAGTTTTCCAACAAGGTCTGCATTGATGTATTAGGTGTGTGTATTGTGACGTTAATGCGAGCCCCGTCTAACCTTCAGGCTTTGTTACATTAATTTCCTCCCGATTTTTGCAGTTGCAGAGAGTGGGCAAATTCTACCCACAACATCCACAAAAGCGCAAATTATTTTCATAGAAACAGTGAAGTCACTTGGACTGATTGAAAAGAGAACAGTAATGGAGAATCCAGTGTGAAGACGACAGATTTACAATTTCTGCATCTAGTGCACAGCTGACCCTGGGCGAAACCAAACTTGCAATCCTTCCCATTCTTCGTCTTTCATTATCTATGGGGCATATTATCAAGACAGGCGATAAAATTATCTCCGCTTTAGCGGCAGAAAAGTGCCGCTAAAGCGGCGATAATGGGCTTGATAATATGCCCTTGAGAATTCCCATTGAAGCCCATGTTCTGGTGTCAACATGGGCTTCTATTGGAATTCTCTGCGGCATATTATCAAGCCCATTGTCGCCGCTTTAGTGGCAGTTTTCTGCCGCTAAAGCGGCGATAATTTTAACGCCATGCTTGATAAAATGCCCCTTAATCTTGTCAATAATGCTGGTGAATAAAGCATCCTATTTATTTCAATTCAATGAGTGATCAGTTTTCACTTTTTAATATTTGCAGACACTTTATATTTATTGTAGCGCTTTCTTTAGCATCTTATTTATCTTAGTCTATAGACATTGTTGATTCATATTTTCTTAGCTGTTCAGTGGAGTAACGATTTGTTGTAGGGACACCTCTACTTACAGTTTGTGTTGCTTTTTTTTAAAGAATTTTGGCATACTGGCCTAATTGATCCAGCCAGGACATTGAAGAGGAGAAGGGGTGAAGGACTGGAGAGTGCCCTCCACAGATACCTAGGCGAGACATCCCACTAGAGGGCCAATAGGTGAATGTGTGATGCTACGATCTTCAAGCAAATGACTGCCCTGTGTTGTTGCTTGCCCCGTTTCTGCACCAGGTTGTGGGGGGTTAAATGTTACATTGCCTCTAACCATTTTCAATCAATCTTTAAGCGGCTACAAGTCAGAAAAACTGCCTTCGGGATGTTATAAGCATGTAATAATTCATTGTACTGGATTAATCCTTGCATTGAAATCTACTCGTATCAGCATCAAAACTTTGCCATTATTATTAATACAATTCTGTAGGTGATCTAAAAACAATTCAGTTGATCCTCTACATGTAATCTTCCTCTCACTGTACATGCACTTACACCATAATGAGACTATCGAAGTTACCTAGGAAAGTCATCACTTATGCCAAGAACTTTGTGAACACTCTATGGGCTGCCTTGAGGATTAAAGGAAGCATCCAGTGCTGACAGTAATGAATTCCTTACTGTGAAATAAGGAAGCTTCCTGTAGTCCTGCACAGTCAGGCTTGGGACAGGGCTACCGCCAAAACCTGGGCCAGCGTGACTATCTTGAGTTTCAGGTAGGAAGGAAGAGTTTGAGATCATACAATATCACCCATATTTCATGTATATTCTACTCTTCAAGGAAATGACTAGTATGAAACAATCAGCCCTTTCTGTGGCTGGGCAGTATCTAACTCACTCACCACGTCCAGAACGCTATGTGATAATGACTGAGCCAGAAGTGACCTGGTTGGAGATGATGGAGATGATTGTGGAATGTTTTGAGCGTAGCCATGAAGAAACTACAGAGAGGACCCAGACATTAATAGTGGCCCAATGATTGTAGAAAAGTGCAACACTTCCACCCCTTAGACTGGTGTTGAATGGAGGAAAATGAGGCATAGGAAATACATATTGTGACTTACTAGTCTCTTCTGAGGCCTTTGGTCATGCATGGGCTTCCACCAGAGGCGCCTCTTCTTCAACTAAGAGGATGATCTGGAGGAAGAGAATGAGCTGCTGGAAGGTTCATTCTAGCCTTGAAAATCTAGATCGTTTTTGCTGGCTTCAAGGAGAATTTGAGCATCAATGGATCTAGTTGGCTAGACATCAGTTAGTGGCTTTGCGTTCATTTTCTTGTTGTAACACCTCATTCATTAGTGGGTGTAAAGGATTTTTGCCATCTAATGCTAAGTTAATGTCCGTAGCCAAGCACTAATATTTCAAGCCGGAAAACGTCAGCCATTCCCATCAAAAAGACTGGTAGAGCTGCTATACGAAGCCTCTAGCTTCTGCACAGCTAATTCTTTGCCCCAACTGAGCATGATCTTGAGCTTCATGGAGTGCAATGAGGCATAGCGGTTAAATCCATGCCAAGTATGGGAACAGTAGCACTCACTGATTGCACCCGCAGTGTTCTGTGGGCATGAGAGTCCACCAGACTGCGTATTCTTTCTGTAGTCTCCTATCTTTAAAAAGAGTGATTATTAGGGCTACTGGAGTCATAGGGTGTGGAATGTCCACCTAGGAAATGGTCCTCTTAAAACCAAGGAAGTGATCCTTACTCATATATGCTTCATTGCCACCTATATTCCCGTGTGTTCTAACTTATTTCAGTTGTGAGTTTTCCAGAACTTTCTCTGCCCTGTATCTTATATTGTATTGCCGTTTGTACTCACATTAACCATTAATATCACACCATTGAAATTAGTGTCTGCTCCACAGTGAAGAATGTGCTACTTGGCCATGACTTCCTCACTGATCACAGCTTTCATTTTCTGAACTAATAGAAACTTGGTTTAATGAACGATCTGAATAGGTCATAAATAACATTTTTCCTATTACCTACAAAGCAAGCTTTACTAGCCACTCCACTATCCTATATTCCAAAAACCAAATATGCAGAGCATGAACACCTAGATCTGTTATAACACAACAACTTCCAAACTCATTTCCAAGAACAATGTAAAGAGCTCCAAATCTATCGGAAAAGTACCCCTGCACTTGGGATTTCAACATCCACGCTGATTAAAAGCCAGCACTAGTCATGAACTTATCAACCTCACAAACACCATCACAGAAACAGCCCAAACCATGCCGCAGGTGAAACCTTACACTTATTTGCAAATACAGTCTTAATATCACACACATATCTTGGTCTGATCACAATTTGATCCCTTTCTGCACACCCAGACCTCCTCAACTCAAGCCGACTGAATGCATTAGTGCCTGAAATTACAAAATTCTCAATGACAAAAACTTCTGCCTTACCTAACCCTCACTAAACACCAGACATACGCTAATGGAACATCCCAAAACTATTGTTAATAATTATCAGAAGAAACTATAGCACACTTTAGACATCCTTGTCCCAATGAAATGCAAAAAACCTCTGTTGCAGATTTACAAATAGAATTTCTAGTTCATACACAAAAAACGGTCCAATAAAACTGAGACAAATGATGTCCGGGTATATCCCGACCAGGCATCTAAGATCAGCCCAGCAACAGCTTCTTAGGACAACGAGAGCGAAAAGAGCCAGGTGGGGGGGGGCAGATCATTTGCCCACCTGGTAGCAAAAATGTGGAATGCCCTCCCATATAAAATAAGAATTCTACCCAAGGAAACCGTTTTCAGGAAACATCTTAAAACGTTGCTGTCTCCCTTGTAGACGCCCTATGGATAAGAGCTTGTAAACAGTACTCTTTAGCACTGGGAAACCCTCGGGCAGCCATGCGCTCTACAAATTCTTAAACTTAAACTCAAACCAAAACTTCTCAAACAAAAATGACACATTTTAGAGAGTAAATGCAATAAATCTATCGTACCAGGAGACAAACAATTGTGCAAATCCCATTCCTTATATCTTCAAAAGGAAATCCGTTCCAACATGTTAACTTATTATAAAGATGTCCACAAAACAACTCTTCATAACTTATAAAGATTTGACAATTCAACCTAGCATCTCCACTACCTCACCCTTAGAAGATTTTTGCAGCTAATGGTGGGGTGTACGACAAATGCAGTGAGTGCGCATTACTGTGCTAAGATGGTTCCAGGGGTGTTCTCCTTGAGAATTTGTTTTAAAAATGAGGTCAAATGGTGCATTTACCAGAACAAATTCATTAGTAAACTGTGTCAACAGAAATATTTTTTGCACACACTTTCAAAGGTACATATATAAGATATTTCGGAAAATACCTGTTTTGCCAAGCAAGCCTCAACTTCCTTCCCCAGGAGTGTGGGTGGAGCCAAGAAGCCTTCGGGTGGTTATTTCCATCATGAAACACACAAAATGTTATGAGAGAAATGCTTGCAAATAGTCTAACCACTTCTAATTGCACCAGTAGCATTCCAAGGCATCGTTTTTTGCCCTGATTAGACATAGCCAGATCCAAATAAGTCTTGGTCCAGCTCCAATAAAACAGCCCAGTCCGAGCTGCAAAACCAGGCTCTCTCAGAGTACGATCCACCAGGAAACCAATCTCTAAAAAGAAGCCATCCCCTGAAATGAAGCATGCTCATATTTGATTCATCTAGAAAGGCAGAACAACAGCATCACTGTTTGTTATAGTATATTCGGTCGAGCTCTTCTGTACTGCATGCCAGTGCAAGCTTTAAGTGGTTTGTATTCTTTCATCCTCCACCACCTTCCAGGTAGATTCTCAGTTATAGCATATGATTGATGACCTACTTAGAAGTTGTAGTCTAAACAATGAAAGAAACTGAAATGTAAAAGTGTTGCTAAATCTATATCAGCAAGGGTTTTTTGACATGTTTAGGGAAATTGAGCAGCAGAATGGTGAAATGTAAATTTGGCATTCCTTTCCTCAAAATTAGCCTAGAGAAGATGGACCAGCAAGACTCCTGGGGCTGGTAAAGCATGGTGGACACAATGAACATAATACAATTCTCTGAGTAGCCCCTGGCTCCTAATGTAAAAAGGTTTGTGTAAGGGAAAATGTTGTATCCTGTACATCAAAATCTATCTTTTTCATTGTATTTCTGATATTGCAGGCTTTTCTTTGGGTCAATCGGGGTCCTGGAAGTGTCCATGAACAAGTCTTCAAAGTCTAAATTCAGTAGCAAAATGTGGAAGGCAGATGTTCTCTCTATTTAATTGAGCAACTTGCCTGCTTCTAGGTATTATTATTATTAAATGAAATTTGTAGAGCGCACTGACACCATGGGTTTCCTGGCGCTATAAGACAAAGGTGATACACAATCTGGGGTTAATGCAGGGTTAGCAGGGTGGGGGAAAGAGAGAGGTTTTGAGCAGCTTCCTAAAATGAAGGAGGGAGCTGCTCGATTTGATGATCAGGGGAAGGGAGTTCCAGAACTTTGGTGCCAAAAGGGCGAACCTTCGTCCGCAAATTTGTTGGTTCTGGTTTTGGGTATGACAAGTGATTTAAGATGAGCAGAGCGAAGATTGCGATTTGGACAGTAGGGAGTGATGAGGGAAGTCAGGAAAGCAGGGCTGGGGCAGTGGAGGGCTTTGAACGTGAGGCAGCCCAACTTGAAGGCCACCCTCTGTTCTATGGGCAGCCAATGTAGTTTATGCATCAGAGGTTTGGCAGATTGCCATTTTGGAGATTTGAAGATGATACGAGCTGCTTGGTTTTGGACCACCTGAAGGCGGTGGAGAAGGGTTTTGGGAAGTCCGTGGTAGATGCAGTTGGAAAAGTCCAAGCGAGAGAGCACAAGAGATATGATTACTTGAATCAGAGCAAGTGGGGGGAGCAGGTGACTGACCTTCCGGATCTTTCTGAGTTGGAAGGAACAGGATGAAATCACGGAGCCGACATGAGGTCGGAGAGAGAGTTCGGCGTCGATAGTCACGCCAAGACTTTTTACAGAGATCGAAGGGGTCGGTGGGAGGCCCGGTTCAGTGGGCCAGAAAGAGGGACTGGAGCCCGGGAGAAGAAGCTCGGTTTTCCCGGGGTTCAGCTTCAATTGGTTGGAATTCATCCAATCTTGGATGTGGAGCAAAACGGAGTGAAAGTTATCTATCGCATTGGGGGAGTTGAGTGGAAAGATGATCTGCAGATCGTCGACATAGTTATAAACTGTGATGTCCCAGTTACGGAGTGAGTGGAGTAAGGGCCGAAGGTATAGAATAAACAGTAAAGGTTACTGGGAGGAGTCCTGGGGAACTCCGCAGGTTGTGGGGGTCTTGGGTGCTGTGTAGGGGCCCAGCCGGACGGCTTGGGTTCTACCAGACAAGAAAGACCGGATCCAGCTGAGGGCAGGGTCCTGGATGCCAGCCTGTTCGACACGGTTGAGCAAGATGTTATGGTCAACCGTGTCAAACGCGGCCGAAAGTTCCAGGAGAACGAGGGCCTGGGGGGTCCCTGAGTCGGCATTTCTCCTCAGCGTGTCGAGAACAGCTAAGATGACGGCTTCAGTAGAAAATGAAGGCCTGAAGCTGGCCTGATTAGGCTCCAGGTAGCAAGAGGTCTCAATAAAGTTGGATCATATGTTTCCCTATTCCTGTGGATAAGAAAACATTTTTTCTTACTGTTTCTCCCTTTGTAGTGTTTTTTTGTGCATCCATCATATTGAACAATTTTTTAATGTTTTTAATTGGTTTAATTTTGTGTTGTATGAATTTTCGATTGTGTGAAGCCACATGATTATATTTTTAATAAAATACATTGATTTTTTCATATGAAAACCTGACTGGGGATTACCTTTGGTGTCTTATACTGGTGACAGATTGGGTGTAGTTGTGAATGTGTGGATAGAAGATCATTTGTGCCAAAAGGGGAATTTTCACTTTGACTTTTGTCTACTTGGTGCTCCACCCCTTTTGTGGTACGGGCCCCTCTTTTCTCGTTTTAACAACCTTTAGAAGTGTCACTTGCAAATTCAAATCTGTTACCTATACAGAGGATTTTCTGAAGGACCCAACAACGGCACACAAAACATGACTCCTTCTAATGTGCATGCAATGCAAATGGTAGCAGGGGTTTCATTCAGGTGGTATGGAGGTGCTGTTTTGTGCTTTCAGAAGCATTAGGTTTTTTTGTGGTACTCACGCTGAAGGGGCACTCTTGGCCATTCTGGATCAGCTTGAAATCAGCAGGTACATGCATGTATTACTTAGTTTAAGTCATGCTCTGGCTTGGAGGTACACAGCCTGAAACTAGTGTATGACAGAGGCATTGGCCAAAGACAATAGGGTCTTCCGGGGTAAGAAATACAGATTTTTGTATGTCAAGATCTACAAGACTTGTGGCTGCCCTCGAAAACATGGGCACATATGATAATTCACTTGTTTGTAACTTGAGCCAAATCTCCATGTACAGCTGTATGTCAGATCCAAATGTTGTTCTTCTAATGACTGACTTTGACTGTTATGCCTCAGTTTTACACACATGTATTTGCTCAAAATGTCATTGACCTCAAAAATAACATTCACCACACTGTGGTTGATTATTGTGACTATTACAAATAGCAATATAAATGGTTTATTAAAAAGAAATAGGGGTTACTCTTCCCCTTCTCTCTTTGGAAAGAGATTAAATACGGGTCTTGATGGCAGTTAATATTAAAAGATTTCAGGTGTGGGAGGGCCAGTAATGAGTTTGCAAACTCCCACAAATACGGAAGTCTTCAAGCTCAACAAAAGAAATTGGTTCTGCTATACCTATATTCCAGAAACAAGGACATTTTATGAAAATGTTAATCATGAATCCAAAGGTACATGACACTCAGCCACTCTTTTTGTGTTGTAAATGCATGCCTATTCCACTATATACTCTTGACTAGGTGCTGACATGCATTACTGGACAGGCTCTGCTTTACCGTGGGGAGTACTTTGTGAAAAACTACTGAATTTAATTGTGTCCTTTGTGGAAAGTTTTTTGGGGTTGCATATGATAAAAAAAGTGGTGCTGTTATCTTGACATTGCTAGAATGTGCATGCATGAGTAGTGAGTGTAAGAAACAGAGTCAAGGCTAGAATACATATACTTTATTTTGATTTGTTGTGTGTGGCTGGAAGGGTGTGATGTACAAGTGTGAATTATGAGGTTAGTGTTTTGGCTTTGTCGATTGGTCAGCTTCAGTCATGCCTGGAGAGGAATGAAATGGGGAACATGACAGATGTCTATGTGGTCTTGTATCCTCCTTCATATCGACTGAGTTCTGCTTTTAGGGTTAGCATGAGTGACAGAGGAACAGCTCACAGGGATGCACTGGTTACATGTAGTCAGGATCTATGCTGCATGGAGTCCACACAGAACCGAAAGAAGGGCAGTTTGTAGCAGACTGGTTCGGGAATCGGGAATGGGGAATGGGGATGGTGAGCAACTATTGGGAGGAAGATGCACGCTGAATAATGGCACAGATATTACTTGATACAAATATTGTGTTAAACACTTGAAAAATTAAGACTGATTTCCAAATGTGAATTTGCAAAGTTATCAGAATGAAAATAGACTGTAAATAGCTTGGCCAACATGATCAATTCTAAGTCTAGAGTGAAGGTGTTAAGGGTTCTGAAACATCAATTAACATTTATGTACCATCATAGAACTTTTTTGGTTCTGATAGAATTGGCAACTACCATGTAGGTGAAGGTGTCTAAGAAGCTGTTAATGAAACAATGTAAGTGAATATTGAAGCAATAGGGAATGTCCACTATTGGCAAGTTGAAGTCTAGCTAAATGTTTTCATTCTGTCATCAAAATCAACACTGATATAATTCTTACGTTCAAGTTATGAATACTCATTGGAAAGATTTAATAACATAGTTAGACATGGAGGGGGCTATCTGAAACCGTTTTAGGAAAAATAGGTGAGAGAGGAGCAAAGCACTTAAGACTTTAAGTGGTAACAGGTCTTGAAAGGAAAAGTCTAAAACGCATCCCACTGAAATGAAGCAAATTAAAGGCTTTTTTATGCTGAACTAATCCGAGAGCACTAGATGAAAGGATACAACTGTGATTTTCCACTATTCCAAGAACATAATGTGTGCAGGGTGCATCAACAAGCACAGACACACTTATGCACAATGTCTTTTCATAACAGAATGACTCAAATAAAGTCTTACTAGTAATGCTCTCATCGGGTTTAACAATTACATAACGAACACCTATTTGAAATTCGGATCCATCCAAGAATACAAGATGATATTACTAGAAGACTGAATGTCTGTTTGCAGACAGAAATGGCGGGCAGTGCAAAAACTCTAGTATTATGTGCACCTCTTTGGTAAAACAACGGGAAATAGAATCATGCTTGCTTTTGCTTTGCACCCATCTGGTTTGTATGTAAGGTTAGTTTAGAAAATCCAATAACTAGATGTTTCTATAATGGGTATTAATTCTCCCTCCTTCTGCCAAGGCAGGGCATTAATTAAACGTATCTCCCCTCTCACACACATTGATTTAATCTAATCTTCTCACACAACAATGAAACACTAAACTTCAATCGGAGCCCATGCAGAAGTTGCCCCACTTTCTAGTCACATTCTGTATCTGCTATATCATAAAGCTCACATCCTCACAATAACCCAATATATGTCTGCAGTACTGAGTCAAACAAAACAAACAGACACCACAGACCATAAAAGTTTGATGGATGCTACCAGTCATAAACAGGACATACAAATATTATTCTTGTCAGGTGGCCAAGTTCACAAAGTTCTCTTTGCACCCAAGCTCTACGTGGGTGAAGAAAATATTGAATGAGTAAACAAAATGAGGAATGAGAACATTAGTAGTTGCTTGTTTATATGACCAAACCGTCCAATATGTTGAAATTCATGATCATGGTGGCTGCTCTGATATCTTGGAGGAGGGTGTTTCAAGTCTTTGCTGCTAGATAATAGAACAAACAGCCTCAAGTCCTGCTTCTGCAAATCTGGTGGATGTGTGTGAGTTTGAAGGAGGCCGGACGAAGGTTCCAGGTCAGTTGGTTCAAATCAAGTCTGTGAATGAGGTATGTGGGACCTGTCTTGTGCAGTGTCTTGTAAGCGTGGGTTAGTATCTTGAACTGGCAATGTTTCTGGATGGGGAGCCGTGGAGTTCTTGGAGGTGTGGTGGGATGTGGGTGCAGCATGGGAGGATGAGAACTAATATTGTGGCAGCATTTTGGTTTGTTTGCAGCTTGTGTGTGAGGTGGTAAGAGATGCCGAAATAGTGGGTGTTGCCATACATCAGTCGGCTTATGACTAAGGCCTGGGTGACGGTTTTTCTGGTGTCCACAGGAAGCCATTTGAAGATCTTCCAGAGCATGCAGAGGATGTTGAAGGAGGCAGAGGTAACAGCGTTGATTTGGGGTGTCATGGAGAAGTCAGTGTCCAAGATTATGTACCCAGGGTTTTAGACCGGCCAGTGGGGTCAGCTTAAGGCAGTTGCGAACCCAACCAGGTGGCTGTCTCTATCATGCATCTTTTGAAGTTGTTTTTAATATTGTCGGGGTCTTCGATGAGGGACAGGATGAGTTAAGTGTCGTCGGCGTATGAGATGAAGCTGAGACCATTGGAACGGATGATTTTTGCCAGGGGGCCATGTAGATGTTGAAGCGGGCGCTCAGGGATGAACCTTGCAGAACACCACAGATGACAACTTTAGGTTTGAAGGTAAGGGGTGGGTGCCTCACCCTTTATGTTCTTCTTATTAGAAAGGAGGACAACCATTGGAGGGCTCAACCTTGAATTCCTGTGTTGTGCAATCTGGTGATGAGTGTATAGTGGGAGACCATGTTGAAGGTCCAGAATAATAAGGGTAGTGTCCTTGGCAATGGGGTAAGAAGACAAGCTAACCACAAGATATATATTACATTTACAGTGAAATGTGTCAGGCCTTGAGCTATGTGAAAACAGTGCACATTCGATTTGCAATGAAATTTCCAAGCACTTGCTGTTCGATACAAAAAAATGTTTCCTTATTATCACAATCTTTTTTTTAATAATAGTTCATAATCTTTTTATAATTTCATCACATATATCAAATACATATATTTTTTTATAATTTTTTGATCAATCTTTTTTTACATAAATTCCAAAAAGCACAAATTGTTTTTCACAAACACAACACAGTACACAAAATATTTATTTTTCCATTAATAACCTAGAGATGGGGTTAATAAACATTTCAAAGGCTTGCGGTCAATGAAAAGAAAACACGACGCGCGCTTCGGCGTAAAAGCCTTCGTCAGGTGAACCTGTCTCAACTTTTCTATTATTTGCTCTGGAACTCAAGGTTGATAATAGAGACCAGCATGAATAGGACTTCTCCTTAATTCAGGGCACACCACAAGTACTGTGGTATCTGATTAAAAGCGATCCTATTGCAGCATAAGGATGATGGCATTTAAGTAATGACTTCCTGTACGATAATGTGTTTAAAATTAGGTGGTCAGTTCATGTGGGATAATTCCATGATGATCATTCGATATAGAGCTTGTTAAAATGGATACCGTCCTATATGACACGATGTCCACAGATTAGAACTTCGATATAACGAGTCCTTATGAATCTTAAGCGTTCTAATAATGAGGAGCCAGCATTAGGTCAAGATTTCTACTGATCTCGTGCAAACTGCTGAATATATCGTTAACATATAAAGGATCCCGGGAAGCTTCACGCCCTCTCTATCTCACTATCTCTCTATCTCTCTGGCTCCATATTATTGGAAAAAGTGTCTGGAGGAATCCAAACGTGAATTCTTGAAAAGGAGTACCTGAAAGCAGACAAGATAGTGTATATGTCACTCAGGGGTGACCAGGAGACTTGGAAGATGGATGCCATCCGATGTCAGGTGCTTAAGGTAAGATGACAGTGACATTGATTCTGCAGCTGCGAGTACTAGGTGACAATGAGGATGACCAGCACCCGGATACGAGCTCTCCCACTAAGAATGTCGAGTGCTGAGGGGTCGGTGTCCAGCGTGTGCACTAACAAGCCTTGGCAAATGCTACCCACGCAGGACAAGAAGGTGTACGGTTGGGACCAGCAAGGACCAGATGACTCACTACAAGCAGGGGAGTCAGGACAGACCACAAGCAATTGGGGATCCAAAGGAAAACAGTGTTGAGCCTCAAATGGACCCTCAGGCAGGAAGCACAGGAGTCACAAGAGGACGTCAAGCAGCTCACCAAAAGATGCCGGCCACGATGCAAACAATGTGGTGTTGCCAAAGATTCTGTTCACTGGTAGTGCTCGATGTTGGGGCTACTTGGAGCCCGAAGATCTTCTATGCAAAAATGTCAACAAGGCTTTGCAACTGCATAGGGGATTGCAACCCCCACGAGGACTACTTGCCTCAAACTTGTTGAGAGGGTAGAGCAGGTCTCGCGAGCTGGGGAAAACCACCATGTGTTGTAGAGCCCAAGGAGTCTTGAGGAGCTCAGGATCTGCAGGCAGGTTGACTTAGTTGCGGTGCCTGTCGAATGCAGGGGAGTGGCACCTTCACTCCAAGGGAGATTACTTTGGTAGTCCTTGATGCTTCACATGCCTTGGAAGGTTTTTGTATGATGCACCGGCACAGATGATGCAGCAGAATGGAATGGAGACAAAGTCAGGACCAAACAAATTCCAGCAAAGTCCAGAGTGCCCAGACGGTAGAAGTGCAGTGGTTTCAATTCTGAATCTTATCCCGTGATGAATCTAGGGACCTACACCCAGGTAAGCCCTTAAGTACCCCAGGGAAAGTGTTGGGAAAATTTAGGGGACTCTCCCAGGGGCGGGTCTGGACAGGGGGGAGGTTACTCCCATGTCTGGGAGATGGTCACACTTCCCTGTGATAGGATGCCTATTGTTCTCCCTTTCACCTGCTCGAGCTTGGCTTATCAGCAGGAGGGCAGTAATGTGTCACTGGTCAGCAGCAACCATTTTGTGCTGTCTGGGACTAGACGTCTGGCACTGGGAACACTGAGAGCCTAACGGAGGGCTCTTCCAGTGTATGGGTTCATACCTCCCACACCATTTACTGTGTTGGGGTATGATTCCAACATGTTTGATACCAAACATGATAGGATTCATTGCAGCCATTTTTGCAAATGGTCATCGCACAATAACGAAGTACCCCCCTATATAGTATATGACAGCTTCACTGATAACCCAGGAGAAGTGAACTCTGTAGGCTGTAGGGGAGACCTGCTCATGCAGGGGCACCCTCTCACTTAGAACCAAGCACCCTGCCTTCAGGATTGTAAAGGCCTGCTGTAGGGTTGCCTTATAGGCTTGAAGTGCAGTGACCCTTAGATATAGTAAACCTATATCTTTAGTAAGTGGTGCATGCACCAACTTACACAGGCGCAATGGCAGGCCTGTAGTTCCATTGTGAATGGTCTCTCAGGGGTGAATAATACATGCTTCAGCCCATGGGAAACCTCTGGGGTACGTATGCCCTTGGTCCATGGGAACCATAAACTAGGGACTGACAAGGGTACTCCAGTATCCAACATGGGGTGTACCGAAGTACATAACACAACAGTTTAAGGAAAAAGCAGATAGATTGGGGCCCTGATTAGCAGGATACCAGTCAGACTAGTCAAAAAGAGTATTACATGAAGCAAAAAGTGGGGGTAACCATAAGAAGCAGGTTCTACTTACCTACAGTGTGGCCACATACTCCCATTTCCCTATGGGTGCTTGTGTTGTGGCCGCAAACTGGCTTCAGCACAAGATCTGATAGGGAAATGGGAGATTGTGTTCTTCCTGCTGCACTGCTCCCGCCATTTGATAGCAAACACTGCATCGCTTCATGGAAGCGAGAGCAGAAAAGATGCTCTTGCTTCTATGAAGTGAAGCCAATATGCTTTTGGGCAGAGGGAGGTGCATGTTAGCAGCTCCCTTTGTCCAAAAGCAATGCCGGCTCCTGCAGGAGGCAGGGAGCTGGCAGGGATTGCAGGGGCCTTAAGGCTTCCCCCGTGGTCCCCATCAACCTCATCATGCCTCGGGAGATGGAGTCACTGGGGCAGTATTGCCCCTAGTAGGGGGTCTTGCAGGCCCCCTACAGCTTTTTTTTTTAAATGGAAAAGGGCTGGCCTTGGGGGATGGGGTCCGCAGGGTAAAAGTGGCTCCGCATCCCAGTCCGTCCATCTAGATATACCAGATCATTGAAGTCCAACTTAAGGAGTTTGCAGGTCTCCTCCTGGGAGCAAAGCTGGTGGAGCCTGCCTTCATAATGAAATATTAAGCAAAAAGCAATGGCCCGAGAAGTAGTCTATTCTGGAGTAGCGTAGGTGGTTAGTTACCTGGTGAAAATCCTACAGTTTCTGCAAGGTGCTTGCGGCCAGATCCAGAAAAAGCCGCGGAGAGTGATCTCTGAACTTTAGTGGTTGATTGCAGTGGGCTTCTTTGAGAATAGCTTTTTTCAACTTGAAGTCCTGCACACAGACCAGAATTTATCCGCTAGGTGTGGCTAGACCTCACACCTCACACATCAATGGGAAAGGTAGATTGACTGGGAAGGTGGGGATGTAGATGAACACCCTGCACAGAAGGTCAGGGACTGAAAAATCCTCCTCCTCACACCTACCTTCCACTCATGTGAATCAAACTGAGTATAATTAAGAAATGAAGACTCACCCTGCATATGAACAACCACTGAACTGTTCACACTGCTTGTCAAGCCCCTCAAAAAGATCCCACACTGACACTGACACATACACATACCATAGTTCAGCAGCAATGTAGGACAATAAATGGGCTAGCCCAAAGTGAAGTGCAGAGTGCTGGAAAAACATGGAACAAGTCACATAGAATCTGTACATCACATGCAAGAGGAGGAACCTATCACACTACCCTCAGGCCTTCAAATCAGACATGGGTGGCACAGTGAGTGAAATTAAACCCAAGTCTCAGGGATGCATCAATGCAAGCTATACATAGGCACATGTATGATAGGAAGTATCAGAAGCCATACAGTGACCAGCTACACATCTGTGACATGTGTATGCAACCAGCACAACACACATGGTTCATTGTCACTCTCCCTGACTGTCAAACCCAAGTAGGACCGTCACACATACCCCTCATCTATCCATCTCACACCGCAACACCCTACACCTGTGAGAAACACACATAAAGGTGCAAATAAGGTCCTGTGAGTGTACTGACAACCAATCACAGACCCTGGTGTGCATCTACAGATGGCAGACTCACACTCAGGGATATCTGAGCCAATGCTGACCAAAAAACAATAGCCAAGCACAAATCTCACAAACAATATCCACAGAAGTGCAACAAGCCCAGCCATGTTCAGCCAAACAGTTGAAAGGCAATGTGACCCTAGACAGAACAGGAATACACAACATTGTCACTCTGGACCAATGCACAGACACCATACCCCAACAGAAACAAGAATTGCATCATCAAAAGCCATTCATGAACACTAACTGGGATCAATGTGACAAATCAGCTAACACGGACATAGACACCACACCAGTCATCAAGTTAACATGGTCATAGTGTACCACAAGCATGCACATGCACAATCCTGACAAGTGACAGATTAATAATAGGAGGACAAACCACTATTGTGCACTCAAAACAAGCCCATGAATACGAATCCACCTTGCTGAATGTGACATACACACAAGAAATGCACACTACACATGCAACACACATCTTAATGTATCACAATGCACACACTACTCCCACACAATGTTATGCAAATAGAACATCACACACATATTGCACCTGTCAGTGGAAAGAGCCAACCCAGGCCAAACACTACATCCATCTACAACAAAAACACACCAGCTGCACATACCATCCATCACATAGCAAACTCAGCTGGACATCAGGGGGATGCACACCAGGCAAATACAAGGCAACTGACACTGACAGCACAGCATGTGCACCAAGCAGTGTGTACACACTAACCAAACCAGTAGCACACATATCTGAGTGCCCCATCATGAACTCGCACAAGACAAATCATCACAGCACACAGATAACATCACACTCAGGAAGGGTAGCAGTACCTTAGCAAACACATATACAGCTTAGCCATCACCCACAGATGCAAAACTCAGGGAAACCCAGATGCAAACAACATGACTAGAGGACTGTGCTGCTCAAACATATGCACTTAACATGAGCAACAGTGACTGCAAACTAGTAGAAGAAAATAACACTAATTGTGAAACTGTCCTGAGTGGCACATTGGTCCTGTACACAGATCATCCTTCCACAGTATAGTGTCACACTATGAAGTAGTGGGGAGGCTCACACACTGACAAGTCATGGGGTGGAAGACATGAGTTTGGAGTGGTGTGTACATCAGTAGTGGGCAGGTTAGGAGTGTACAGTCCACAAGCACATTGAGGAGTAACTCACAATGCATAGGCATCATAAACACCTATTGGGGATGATATGACTCCTCATACCACAAACCATACTGGAGCCAAAAATGTGTCAAGTGACAGCAATGCATGAGAACACTCACAAATAATGTCAGTGTGGCTGAGCAGGTCAGCACAGTGAGGACAAACTTAAACAAGACACATGGCCGATCACCAAAGCACAAAACAAACTTTACAGTGACACACTCTGCATATTCACAACTGACAGCTACAACAAGTAGGTGTCCCCCAGGAGTGCAAGGATACACCAACACACTGCACAGTGCTCAAACTACAACTCCTACATGTGCCCACAATCTGAAGCACATGTCTGACAATGTAACCAAACAGGCACTCTTTACCTGGATCATACATATGTGTAGTTGGCATGTGCAGGGGCACATACACATCAACACTACTGACAATGACAGGCCAATCACATTGTATGACTACTCAAGTGCACACATTCAAATGTACCCAAGTGACTATGAAGACAGGCCCACACAAGATGACTGCACATCAACACTGCTGTGCACACATCAATAAAGAGCCCACAGAAATGCCGAGCCCTGGCCACCCCGCAAGTAATCCTGTGGATAGCATTCACCTCTGTTCTGGTATTGCATCCTAACATGACATGTGTGCAATTTAGCAAACCTGAGCACATAATGATTAGGAAAAGAGTAGATCATCACAAACAACCATTATTGTACCCTCAAGCCTCAGACTGAAGAAGAACAAAAGTTCCTGTTACCTCAGGACACCTCTGAAAAAGTAAAACAAGCAATTTACAATGTTAAAGTAGCATACAGAGCATGTGTCACATGAACCAATACCCATATATAAAACCTTTTATTTAGCAAGGACATTGACAAAGGAGACAACAGGAGTGACAGTCTTTATTACATAATACCCAGATAGACATCAAAAGTACAAAACAGCAAGGCCATTGGCCAGTACAAATTCAAAGTATGCACATGTGTGCATGAGAAACTACACAGGGAATGGGCATCAAAAGTAACAAACAGCAAGGCCATTGGCCAGTACAAATTCAAAATATGCACATGTGTGCATGAGAAACTGCACATAGAATGGGCATCCAAAGTGACAAACAGCAAGGCCATTGGCCAGTCCATAGTTCCAGTCTGCACATGTGTGCATGAGAAACTGCACAGGGAATGGGCATCAAAAGCAACAAACAGCAAGGCAATTGGCCAGTACAAAACAAAAGTATGCACATGTGTGCATGAGAAGCTGCACAGGGAATGGGCATTAAAAGCAACAAACAGCAAGACTATTGGGCAGTCCATAGTTCCAGTCCGCACATGTGTGCATGAGAAACTGCACAGGGAATGGGCATCATAAGTAACAAACAGCAAGGCCATTGGCCAGTACAAATTCAAAGTATGCACATGTGTGCATGAGAAACTGCACAGGGAATGGGCATCACAAGTAACAAATAGCATTGCCATTGTCCATTAAAAATTCAAAGTATGCACATGTGTGCCTGAGAAACTGCACAGGGAATGGGCATCCAAAGTGACAAACATCAAGGCCATTGGCCAGTCCATTGTTCCAGTTCGCTCATGTGTGCATGAGAAACTGCTTGTTTGTCTTTGGGAGCAGGTGTGCAGGTGGGAGTGCCCTTGGATGGGGGTGAATTTGAAGAATGTGATGCCTGCTTCTTGGCCTGATGCCCATGAGTGTCACGTGATGGGATTTTGGTTTTGTGCTCCAGTGTGCCTATTTTTGGTGTGGGGATGGTGTCTGGGATGGTGTCTGTGGTCTGATCCACTTGGAGTGCTGCTGTTGTGTGCTGCGTGTGGTGAGCTTGGTGCCTGAGGGCTGTGGCGTGTGGGCACTACCGGCAGGTGGTGCCACTGGTAGGGTGGTTACTGAAGGGACAGGAGCTGGACTGGGAGCCTGTCACTGCTGAATGGCTGCCGTCACTGTGGAGGACAAAGACTGGACAGATGGGTGTAGGCCACCCACGTCAGAATGAATCCCCTCCATGAAGGCAACTACCTGTGCCAACTTCTTTTTATGATCCTAGAAGGCATTCTAGGAGAGCAGTCTAACCCACACACAGCTGGTTTAAAAGGTCCATGGTTTCCACACTGAGGACAACAGGGGCAGGGGCAGCGGTGCCTGGGGGGAAGGAGACTCTACCCTTCCTAGTACTGTGGGCACGGACACCACTTGTGGTAGCAACTAGGAGGGTGGGCACTGGATGATGTGTGGTGGAAGAAGAGGCAGATTTCAAGCTTCCTGTGCCCGCCAACCTCGAGGAGTCACCACTGGAGTCTTATGATGTGGAGGTTGCTGTTTACGAGCGTGATTCATCCAGGTTACTTCTGTCCCCCTCCGAGGCACTGGTCACATCAGTGTCAGTGAGCTCATGTGTAGCGGTCGTGCCAGAAGCTTCCCCACTGTCCTTCCGTGCCCTCAGTAGATGCTGCAAGACACAGAAACAAAGGTTCAGTATAGTGCTATACTCACAAACATCATATGCAAGTAAAGCACACAACTTGAAAATGATACTCCCATTTTGCCCTCCTCCATGTGCAGTCAGCATGTGCAACCTTTATTCAATCATCAGAAGATGCATGGAAACATGCATAGTTGATATTAATGCCCCATGTGATGTTGACACAGCCAAATAACTGGCCCGTGCCTCCTTCTAATCTAACATACTATTCTCTGTAAGCATACCTACGTACCTGTAGATGAGATAGATATACATCTAAACATGTTGTCTGTGTCACATATGGAGTCACTTTAAGGGAACACCACAGATACAGACTCCCAAATGTCCTTTTGCAATGGCCACAAGCTCCTGCTATCCGCCATGTTGTGCTTTGAAGCACAACTACAGTTGCACATTAATGTCAGCTGTGTAGTTGTCACATATTTTAAGTTGCGCACAGCACACATCTATAAATGCACATGTTGGACTTGGCCCTTCTGGCAGGTTCACCCCTGAAACTTTTTGCTTTTTAACTGTGACTTGTGTTAGTGATTTTTGGTTTCTGCGCACTTTACCACTGTGTCCCAGGGTAAAGTGCGTGCGGGTAGTGAGGTTGGCCTGCCCTCCCATAGGAATGCATGGAGGAATGTATGTGTCCCTAGTAGTTCCTGATGCGTGGGGAGTGCAGGTGCGAGTTTGGTATGTACGGACTCGTGTGATAAAATGCTGCGCGATGATGTGTGCGGCGTGCATGTATCTAGTGTGGAAGTGCCACTTCTAGAAGTGGGCACTTCTGTGTGCAGTGTGAAATGAGTGCCTTGTCTGGTGATTGGCTGGCTGAGGTCAGGTGACGGGCTAGGGAATCCCCAGAGTCAGGAGGAGTCACCCAGTGGTAAATAGGGAGATCAGCAGCTAGATGGGTGGGAGGAGTACACCTGGGTCCTGAATAGGGCTGGGCTTTCCCCACACAATGCTGGCTCCGCCCCCTGTGGTGCGACTGATGACCCTGGCCTGTCCTGTGAATAGGGAGAGGGGCTGAGCAAAACAAAGTGCTCAACAACCAGTTGTATCTGGTTCGGCCCTCCCCTGCACCTTTGGAAACAAAGGGATTTGGTGTATAAAAGAGGGCCTGTGACCCCATGAAAATGTTCTTGCGCTGACTCGAATCTACCAGGGGTGTGCTGCTGCTGGGGCCCAGGGGAAGGCTTGCCTCCCTGGGCCCTGCCCAGCCCCTGGATACCAGATGGACTTACTGGACCTTTTCCTTTGCTGGGAGCTGCTCTGCTCCCTTTCTTTATGCCCAGGACTTCTTGGACCTATGGTGTTGCTTTTGCCAAGGCTTGGTGTCGCCTTGGAGCCTGTGGGGCTGATCAACACCAAGCAGCAGCCCTTGCCGAGGGAATCCCCCTCGTAGGGATTCCCCTCGCCGCGTGAGCCTTGCGGGTGCCCACCCCGCTTCTTTTGCCGTAATTTTATGCAGGTGCCCACCCTGCGTCTTCATTTCGTAACAACTACGGGTGCCCACCCCGTGACGTGACTTTATAGATGGAGCGGGTGCCCACCCCGCTTTATATTTTGAATTTACAGGGAGCCTACCCCTCTTACGAAGAAAATCACTGCCGCAACCCGAGTAATGGCCGCCGATCCGGAAGCCAGGCCAGGATCGCCTGCTTCGGGGCGGGGCCGGCAGCCGGACCGGAAGTTATCGATGCAGGGCTCCCATGAGGCAGGGGGAGCCCTGGTGTGCCAAGGGGGAGGACGGGAGCCTACCCCGCCTCCCCGAGAAGTGAGGACGAGGCCCGGGTGAAGCGTAGTGCAGGGGGTCCCCCAGCAGGGCTCTCATGGGAGAGAGAGCCCCGCGTGCCGCCCGTAGTGTCGAGAAGGAGGAGTGTCCCGTCAGCCCGGTGGGTGAGGGCTGGGCGGGAGAAAGGACCGATGCCGCTGGGTGGTGTCAATGAGCGGGCCTGCTGTCGCGGGCCGCTCCTACAATTACAGGGGCATGGTTGTTTCTCTGTTATGGTGCCTGGTAAAGACACAGTACCGGTGATGTTTAGAGCGGCCCCGGATGGCAGCGGGCCGCTCCAGCGACGGGACATGTTTATTATCGAGCCTACGTGGCTCCATCGTTTTGCCCCAGTATTGTTAGGAGTCACGGATGGGGGGGGGCTCCCACGGCACGTGTTGTGCCTGTACTTGCTTTCCTGATGGGCTGAGTCACAGCTGCACCGCACCAGCGCGGGCAGCTGCAACGTTCCCGCATACGTGGTTGGAGGGCACAGTGGTGCCAGGATTTATTACCTCCCAGCTGCCCAGTAAGTAGTGGGCAGCTGCATCATTTAGGCCACTGTACTGGGAGACATGTTGTTCTAGAGCCTAGGTGGCTCAAACGTTTTGGATATTGCTTCAGGGGCTAGTGAGAGCCCATGCCTATTTGCCTTCCCAGCTGCGCAGCACTTAGTGCCAGCTGCAGCGTTTAGGCCCTGTCTTGTCCCCAGCTGCCCAGCAAGTAGTGGGCAGCTGCTACGTTTAGGTTCTGGTGCGACCTGGACTCTAATGTGATTTTGGTGCTAGGAAATGTACGGTGTAGTATGTTTTGCGCACCCTGTGTTCATGCTTTTGGTGCTAGGAAATGTACTGTGTATAGCATGTTTTGCGCACCCTGTGTTTTATACCTCTAAATGTGGTCTGTTCTGCCTAGGAGGTTGTTTTACCTTTTTAGGTTGATGTTAGGGAGATTGTACTTCCCTGAGTTATGTACGCCCCTAGTATAGTTATACTTAGGTGGGTAGGTTTAATGCGTTAGACCAATGAGAAACTGCATAATGTGTTTATGCCCCTGTGATGGATGCAGGATAGGTTTTATACCTGATGCTAGTGTGATGACGTTGAGGTCATTATTGCGCCAGTAGTTACTGGTTGTGCTCTACAGTTACTTTGTGTTTCCATGAGTATATGTTCTACATTTACTATTGGTGATTTGTGCTAATTCTAACAGTGGTCCATGTGGCCCGGTCCCGTGTAAATAGTCCCTTGTAAAATTCTGCCCAGTGCCAGTTGGCACAGTGTAAATTGTGTGATTATCATCTAATGTGTTTATTATAATACAAAGGCTATTTTTATATAATACCATGTGTGGAGTTTCTTTTGTAGTGGGCCTTGGGAGTTGTTGCTGGGTGCGCGCGCAAACGCTTAACACATTGCCTCCGGGATAAGCCTGACTGCTCGTGCCAAGCTACCAAGGGGGTGAGCAGGGGTTATCTTTGGCGTGTAACTCCCCAGCCCTGACTAGAGTGGGGGTTTCTGCCTGGCTTTGGCGCAAGCCCTAGCCAACCAGAAATCCCATTTCTAACAGCACACTAACATGATGCTCACTGCCGTTCACTGCCAGGTGATGTCTCTGACACTCATACTGCTGCATATGTCACAAGGCCACATCCCATCTGTCAATGTCAATTGTTATTGTTTTAAACACATGAGAAACCACATGTTGTCAAAATGCATAACAACTGCACTCAACACTGAGGCCATTTAGAAGCCATTGCATCACAGAGCTCTGCACTGGCTCAAGGTTGGGATTCATGCAGTCACTCACAACCAAAGTCAAACTTCGCAGAATACTCACCCCAACTTGCTGATGATGAGCCCTCAAGCATCCATCCAGCTCTGGCTGTGTCACTGCCAAGATGTGGGTCATTAGTGGTGTCATGATCCTGCGCACCAACCTGCCATTCCGTGGGAGCACCACCAGCGTCATCTCTGCCACGTTTTTGCTCAGCCGGCAGATGTCATCCCACCTCTTGTAACAGTGTGTGTGCCATCAGTTGGAGACACCCAGCCCGCACCTTGCGTCCAATGGCCCTCCATATGGCCTTACCCTGGTGGACCTTAAGCTGCAGGCATGGGAGACAAAAAAGAGGAAATGTCAGTGACAATGTGTTATGTACCTCTGTGTGTCAATACAGGAGCATGAAAAAACATAGCACACCAATACATAAATGTTGAGCAGAGGCTATACAGCATGACATGTAGTACACTTGCATCAAATAATCTCATATAAAGGTATACATGTATGATGATGGACACAGTACCTGGCAATCTCATACACATGCAAAGTGCCAGCACAGAAACCAACGTGAAGAAGACCCTCATCTGTGATGCAGTATGTGAGTGAGCAGTACATACAATACATTTGAAATGATGTTTCAGGGCAGACTCACTGTGTCCAACACTTCACACCCCTCAATGTCCGTCGCCAGTGAATGGCTACCTGTGTCATGGAGGTCACATTTAGGGCCATGATCTTACATTCTCACACTCTTCTCACAAGGTGTAGTCCTGTCTTGTGGAATTCTCTGGCCTAAGATAGCTCATTGAGAAATAGGGTGGCGGACAACACATATGTTTCACTCAGTCCATTTACTGATGGATGCTTTTAAAATTGGGCAGTTGCTGTGTAGGCCAGTGGGACTCACACTGAGGTTAAAAGTGGGCCATCAGAAAATTCACATGCATGTACAATATGAGAGGGCAAACAGTGCCTACACATGCGAGACAGAACACATAATCAAAACAATGGAAGGATGATATCTCCAAATTACATATATCTGATTTGTCATAGGTGAATTACCGCGAAGAGTGTTACACTCAGGCATTTTACTCTTGTGCATAATGCACACATATCCATGGGGGCAATGTGAAAACTGTGCACACATTCTTCACTACCCTCTGGACGAAATACATTTGTAATGTCAAAAACGAGTATGTGAAAACCTCATGGACAATGACATCACATAGCACAGGCAATGTTTTTTCAGACTTCGACTGTCCAAACCAGCAGTGTTACTGTATGGCTGCAACAACACTGCATGTCCCTCCCATCCTTCAATGCAGCCATGGATCTGTGGAAATAAGTCTATACACCCCATTGACATGAAGTCAGCATGCTAGGCAGTGTATCACACATTTACATTACCCAGTCTCAGACCAATATTTGTATTTTTCTAGCTGAAGAAGGGCTGTAGAAATATCCATGTTGCCATCCTCCCCAAATACTCAAGTGCAATGTTTACTAGGCCATGTATAGAGCATGGTATATGAAAAATGAGGATGCATGCACATTAACTTGCACTCAAAGGCACATACTACTGCAGAGCAACATCATGGGAGCACTCTGAGCACTCTCAAACTTTAACTCTGAAACACTTACTAGTACATCTGGCGCACCATATAGCCTCCCATACTGTGAAAGGACCTTGTCCACCTGGACCTCCAGCTCCTCTGTGCAGAAGGGACAGGCCCTAATTTTCTCAGTTCTCGCCATCACTGGGTCCAGGAGACTGGAACAGCAGCAGTTGGTGATGATGAATGGCAGGCAGTAGTGTCTGGATGCAATTGAACTGTGTGGCTCCCTCACAGACATATATAGCCCCCTGGGGTTGTTTCAGTGGTACTCAGCTGCTGCAATTGGTGTTCCTGGTCAGCATTTTTCAATTGTAACCATTAACAGGGACCGCGGTGGGGGTGCACGCCTACCGCAAGTTTCAAATGTGTAATTCACTACTGCGATCACAGTTCCCTTTGGCTGCAATGGCATTGGTACAGGCGGTGTCACAACTCTGGGGCCAGGCGGTCGCTACCGCAATCCTGCATCTTTCAATTGTAACCAATAACTGGGCCCTCAGTAGCGGAGCACGCCTACCACGGGTTTAAAAGTTGTAATTCACTACCACGATCGCTTTTCCCATTGGCTGCAATGGCATGGGCATTGGCGATGGTACACCGCGGGGTCCAGGCGGTCGCTACCGTGATTTGGCATCATTCAATTGTATCCAATGACATGGCCCGCGGTAGTGGAGCACGGCTACCGTGGGTTTCAAATGTTTAATTCACTACCGCGATCGCTTTTCCCATTGACTGCAATAGCATGGTCATTAGCGATGGCACACCGCGGGGGCCAGGTGCTCGCTACCGCAATTTGGCATCTTTCAATTCTAACCAATGACCAGGCCCGTGGTAAAAGAGCACGCATACCTCACCTATAGACACAATATGATCTAGCAATGGCAATAGTCAATTTTCATCATTGAACAGTAGACCTTCACAATGTATCACAGCACCTGTTTGCAAAATTGAATGCTAGTGTGACACATGCCATGTCAGTGCACATTATTTCATGCTTCGGCATGTACTTCCTCACATTTCACCTATGATATTTCTGTGCATGCACACAGATGTGTAGTGTAATGAAATCTCGTATTTGTGCAATGTGTGAGATGGCTAATCGAAAAACTGTAATGATGGCTTGACCACATGATGTGCCTATTTCACTGTGTACATTGCTGTGTTCATCTTGATAGTTGATCAGATTACACACTGTGCTTATTGTGCAGAATAGTTGTGCTCTGTGCGACTTATGCAAGAAGGTGTGGCAGGTACAGCAGCTACGTAGAAGTCAGCAGTGTTGCTGTTTCCAACATGTGTTGTGTCACCTACACCCAGGGCTGGTGACACAAGATGCATAAGTGTACCGTTTACCATTAACGTAGTCAGAATCTGTTTTCTACAACTACGTGAGATCAAGGTGTCTCTGCATGTGACTTGTGCTTTAAGCTGTTGTTACAGTCCAGTGCTTGTTGGTGCTGCATCAGTCAAGATGTAAGATGTTTGACACATCTCATAGGGGAATTAAATTGACATGTGTCCCATTTCATAATATGTAGGAGACGGCCAAATGTGCATCGTCCGTTCCCAGTGCTTGTGAACATGGAGGTTGAGGACATCATAAGGAAACTCCGTCTGGATCACCTTACCATTCAAGACCTATGGGGTCAGTTGCAGCCCCATCTGAGGCCTCACAGAACCTCTCCGACTGCTTTGAAACCAACAGTTAAGGTGATGGTGGCCCTGCATTTCTTAGCAACTGGTTCATTTCAGTACACTGTGGCCATCACCGGTGGGATGTCTCAAGCTATGTTCAGCATGGTGCTACGTGATGTACTGTCTGCTATGATGACATACATGGACCGCTACATCCACTTCCCAAAAAGACATGAATTGGCAGGTGTGAAGGATGATTTCTATGATCTTGAACACATACCTAATGTTGTTGACACCATTGACTGCACACATGTCGGCATAGTTCCACCACAGGCATATCATCACATCTACCGGAACAGGAAACATTTCCATTCCATAAATGTGCAACTGGTATGACAAGCGGATATGATTATCTCTCATGTCTGTGCCAAATTTCCTAGGTCTGCACATAACTCCTACATACTGCGTAACAGCATCATCCCACAATTGATGGCAAATCTAAATCCGGAGCATGCGTGGCTTGTTGGTGAGTGCACAGAGTCAAGTAGTGTGCTGTATCTGTGACATACTGTGCTCAGCTTCTGTTTGTATCACTAAATTGCTCTCCGATTCTCAGACCTAGGTGACCTTGCCTATCCCAACTGGCCTTGGTTGCTAAGCCCACTGAGGAATCCAAGGAGCCCGGGTGAAGTATGCTACAATGATGCACATGGGAGGACACAGCGTGTGGTGGAGCGTACTTTTGGGCTTCTGAAGTCTAGATTCCGTTGTCTGGACAAGAGCGGAGGTGCACCACTCTACTCTCCCCAAAAGGTGTGTCAGATTATAGTTGCATGCTGCATGCTCCACAACCTGGCCTTGCGCAAAGAGATCCCCTGCTCCTGGACGATGATGAGCAGCGAATGCCCCCCCCCCTGAAAACCTACACATGCCCAGTGATGACGATAGTGGAGAAGAGGAAGTGATTCGACCTACGTCGACGGCTTATCGACAACTACTTCCCTTGAGTGGGAGTGACATTGTACAACAGTAACATTGTCTGTTGGCTTTTACGGTAGTGGCAAGGTCTAGAAGACCTTTCTGACTGCTGGCTATTGTTGGCTCTGTGCTAATGTCTGATGTGTGTGGCACAGGGTATTTTTATCCAGGTACCTCATGTCTATGTTGATGTTGTTGCTCATTGTCATGTGTGCTGGTTTGTGTACCTTGATGACTAGTGGTGTGTTCTACCTGTAATAGCCTCCTCTGACACGTACATGTGATTCTCTTGTGTCTTTCTAGGTCCCTTCACCCTCTTAATGCCTCGTCACAATCAGAGCTTGTGGTACATTGGATTCTGAGTTGTCGTTGTACATACTGTGATAAACATGGAGCTGACACAAAGACATAGGTGTGTAAAGAGTGTTTATTTACAATAAGTATTTGTGACAGAGAAGTGATTATTTACAAAATGGTGCTAAGAGAATTTATGAGTTGTCTGTGCTGGTAAATGAGACAAATACAGTAGTCACCACATTGATGTAGTCAGACAGTCCAACAGACGCCTGCCATCAACATGGCAATGTGGGTAAGGATAGTCAACAAAGTCAATGTCAAGGGGAACAGAGGTGCCATCATAGCTGGCTCTGCAACTAATGTTTGATTGGTGCATTGCCACGTGATCTTCCCCTGGTGTTTCTCGGGCGGCCTCTTATGCGTTTGGCAGGGGGGCCTCTGATGCAGGCTCAGCGGTGTCTGAGCAGTCAATTTGTTGCAGATCACCCCTCTCTGTGACGGCAGCTGAGGTGGTGGGAGTATCAGCATGCAGGCCACTGGAGGGAGGGTGAGCTGTCATTTGGGCCGCATATCTGTCCCTCTGAACACCAACGAGCTGGCCCAAGAGGTCCACTTATTGGCCCATACAAATGTCCATGGACCTCAGCAGCAGGCGGAGCTCAAGTACTTCTTCCAAAACCTGGCCCATCTGTCCCTGGGTCTGCTCATATGCCCCAAGGACTCTGGTGATGGTGGCCAGGGCTTCAGTCCCAGTCTCCTCCTGTATTTGTCCCCCAGTTGCCCTCCCACCTGCCCTGCTGACCCGGACCTGTGGTGTTGGCACTCGACGCACCCACAAACTCTCCCTGGCCTCCTCTGAATGTGTGCTGGTGTTGGTAACCACTGAGGCAGGGAGAGTGTTGCAGGCAGCAGTGGTGGTGGTGGTGGTGGCTGAGGCTGCACAGGGGTCCGCGCTGTTGTTGTTGCTGTGGTGGTGGCGGTGGTGGTAATTGGGACAATGAAGGCCTGGGACGTGGTTCACCCTGGCAGTCTGGATGGGCCAGGTTGTTGCTCCTCATCCGAGAAATGTAGTGAGTCTGCATCCGAGAGTTCATGTTCCAGGGGAGACTGGCTCTGCATGTTGGTGTTGTCTTCTGCAGCAGTTGCTTGCGGATCTCCTGTTGAACAGAGGTGAAATGGCCATTGACGTGTACTCCACAAGCTTAGTGTTTAACATTTGGATGTTACATGTGATACACCACACACTTTACATTGCAATCACTTGGTATGGCTGCAAGATACTGAACATCATGACATGATGTTGAGGTACTTACATTACTTGTACATGGTGTGACATGTAAATAAAAAGCATGTGCCACGTACAGATTGTGTGATTACAGGGACATATCGTCATCTAACGACTTGCGGTAAATCAACTTTGTGTGATGCGTATTTTTGGTTTACTCTGCATGGAATCACTTTCAGCTATACCTTTTTCAAATCATGTACTTTAGTTAGTTTGTCCGATTGACCATGAATGTTTTGTGTTCATATGGGCCTTCATGCTCTGACACCGTGACACTCACACATTGTATTCTGTGCTGTGCATGATTGGGCCCTGAATTTGTTCAGCATGTGACATGGTGGTTCAAAGTTTAATTTCTGTTACAGTTATGTACACTTAGCTGTCTGCACACTGGATGTGGCTTTTGGATCTATGCCAAGTTGGTTGACATGTGGGTGCTGGGGTGGTCATAAGGCTCCATGCATATTGAGAAGGATGGCATGGTACATGCAGTGGAATGGCTTACACATGGTTGTGGGTGTGGAGAGTGCTCCATCTTGCTCTGCTGTGGGACAAGGGTGCCCGGTGGGAGTTGTAGTGCCAGCTTCCCACCCACAAACACTCCTCCCTGTTATGATGGCTACCTACCTGTTAGGTGAAGGTGAGCAATGCAATGGCTGCCAAATGGTTCTGGGTGGGGGGACTGTTCCATCTTGCTCAGCTGTGGGACAAGGGTGCCTGGTGGGAGTTGTAGTGCTGGCTACCTGTACACATGCACCCATGGAAATATTGCTATCTACCTTTGAGATGATTCAGAGGAAGGGAATGTTAGATCTGCGAGACATGTGTTGGGAAGAGTGTGCTGTACTTATGTGCATTTAGGTCTAGGAAGTGTAGCTTTCTAGTTGTACAGTGCATAGCAGTATAATGTGAGACATTTGATGGTACTTACCAGCCTCCACTCCCCTGGGTATTCCTGTGAGACTCTCTGGATACAATGTGGCAAGCACCTTCTCCGATTCAATGAATGCTAGTGGTGGAATGGGAGGGCCACTGCCAGCCCTCTGAGCCAGCTCATGGTTCTTGTTGGCACGCTCTTTCACCTTGGTCTTGAGGCCAAGCCATCTCCTCCTGATGTCCGTCAGTGTGTGCGGGGTGCTCCCTACTGCATTGACTTTGTTGACTATCCTTGCCCACATTTGATTTTTTGTGGCTATTGGTGTCTGTTGGACCATACTTCCAAACAAATGTGGTTCGACTCCTGATTACCTCATCTACCATCACTGACAACTCATTTTCAGTGAATTAGGGCATCTTTTTCTGTGACATGGTGTGTGATGTGCAAATGGGTGTAAAGTGCAGGTGTGAAGTTGATGGTGGTGGTGATATGTGTGGTGTGTCTGTAGTTGTGATGGTGTGATGTGTGTTGATTTGCCTCTCCTTTGCGCTGTGAGGTTGGGCCCTTCAGTTGTGGAGTTGTGAAAAGGATTCTGGGCAGGGAAGGGGCTGGTTTTATACTCAGTTATATGGGTGGGTCAAAATGGAGTATTCATGTCATTTGTGTTGTGTGGGTTGACCTGGAATTTGTATTTTTTACTTGCCATGGGGATGTGTCATTGGGGTGTGTTGGGTGTGATTTGAGGCTGAGCCTGATTTATAGCCACACTTGGTAGCCTTGTTGTGTGTTTGCTTTTGACCGCCATTACTCTTCCGGCTTGACAGCGGCGGTCGGAGTGCAACAGTCTTTCCTTCGGCTCACCCAATCATCATTTGTTGTGATTGCAGCAGTCGGAAACAACTGATCGTTCCGCTGGCACTACCATTGTATCATAATTTCAAGTGCGGTTATTCCGCTAGTCAAATGCCGGTTTTGGGACCGATTTTTCTGGTGGTTCATCCTAATCTGTCTGCAGGATTTCCTGCGGTACATGCGGATGGTTGATTTCTGCCTACACGTCGGGCGGCATGGTTTAATGACCGAGATCCTAATCGACCCCTATGTTTGAATTTGTTGTCAAAGTACTCACTATAAAAGTCAAACTAGGAATGTTGATTTATATTTAAAAAGTGAAAAAGAAAACAATGATAAGTGGCAGCAATTTTGTGAATATTTGTTTGTAGAAAGTCAGTTTCACTTTGCTAGTGATCAAATTATTTGTAAGTACTCTTACAACAAATTAGAAGAAAACAAAATGCTAGCTAGAACAGCACATAACAACTTAGAGTTGGTACCTATTCCTCAGGAACTGGCAGATTTAAATGTCTATTCTTATTCAATCTGTACACCCGTTTCAGGCCATAATTCGAATGGGCCCTAAAACAGTTAAGCTGCCACCAACAGATTTACAAAAATGTCTCAAAGGCAGAGTTGTGTACTTACCTTTAGATTATAAGAAAAATATTGAAACTGTTGGTGTAGAGAGAGAGGAAAATGAACTAGTAGTTATACTAATAAATGGTGTACCAACAAAGGGTAGAAAAATCAGGCAAAAGTTTGTAGATGGTACTAAACCTCAAAATGCTACATTATACCTGGTACAGAATAATATTTATTATAATAATGTAAATGTTGATGAAGAAGTAATATGCTTAGAAGATGAAACAGTAATATCAAGTGGCCAATTTGAACATTTTGACAAGTGCAGGAGTGAAGAGAATTATGAGCATTATACTATATATCCTTTGCATCAGAAAGAAATCATAGGAAACAGTATTGAATTGTTTCAAATGAAAGAAGCAAAAGGAACTACCATGAGTGTATGGGAAAAAAGTTTAGAAGCTCATTGTTTTCCACAGCCATTCCCCACTGGAGAAGGTGACTGATTGAAAGAGTGAGCTGTATGAATTCCAGCTTCAGAATACTGATCAACAAGAATGTATTATGAAGTTCCAAGATTTGGCAGTGCATTCCATATATATTTCATCTTCTGTTTGAAAGTGATTTGTCTGCACTTTCATATGCAGTGAACCATATATTAAATACAGGAGTTCATCTTCAACATGTTTCTACAAAAGAGTTCATGGACAAAGTTCAACAAAGAGATGAAAATTTAGAATCTCAGTTAATTAATTTGATGGCGTGCCAACTTGGTAGGAATGAATATTGGTATTGTCGTCATGGTGAACTTAAATGCGTGGTAAGAAACTTAGGTACACCTACATGGTTTGTAACACTTAGCTGTGCTGAATATGCGTGGAATGATTTACTTAAATTCCTTCGAGAAGCAAATTCAAATGTGAAAATCATTGAACTAAAGACAGCTGGAGAACTCTGGGGCATATTATCAAGACAGGTGATAAAATTATCTCCGTTTAAGCGGCAGAAAACTGCCGCTAAAACGGCGAAAATGGGCTTGATAATATGCTCTATGGAATTCCAATTGAAGCCCATGTTAGATGTCCTTCGCATCTGCCATATGTTAATATTGGCAGTACAGTGTTCAATGACGGAACGGCATACGTTGCATTTTCTCAAGTTGTAACATTATCTGGCTTGTATTTCATAGATTTTGATGAGAAAAAGGTTAGTGCTGATGTTAATTGTGTAAGAGAGTACAATAATTTTAGAAGAGTTTATGCTCCTCATATAAGTGAATATCCAATATATGAGAAACGTGTAGTGTGTTCAAAAAGGAAAAATGTCAAACCTTCAACTGAGTTTGAAAATAAGAAAACAATTAAAGAGAAAGTTGAAGACCTAAAGAAAATCAGTGGAAGGTGTTGAATGTATGAAGATACGGGGGATTTTCTGAGGGGCATTTATGATCTGCCATGGGAGGATGATTAACTTTTAATAACAATAGATGTGTCAACACTCTACACGAGCATACGTCATACTGACGGGGTAAAAGCTGTTAGATACTTCCTGAGAACAAGACCAATCACGATGTGGGCACATACCCAAATGCTCTTGACAATGATCGAACAATGTTTGACTAATAACTACTTTATTTTCAATAATGAATTGTACCAACAGGTGTGCGGTACTGCGATGGGCACCTGCTTCGCCCCCAGCTATGCTAATTTGCATATGGGCTGGTGGGAGGAGCAGGTGGTCAGGTCGCAGTACCAGCAACAATGGGAAAACAACATCCTTCACTGGAGTCGTTTTATCGATGATCTATTTGTAGTGTGGAAAGGCACTGAGGAGGAGGCAAAGTCATTTATTAATGATTTACAAAATAATGACCTCAATTTAAAATTCACAAGTGAAATAAGTAAAACTGAAGTTAACTTTTTAGACTTAACAGTATACATCGAGAATAGGAAAGTAGAAACTAAACTGTACAGAAAACCCACCTCCAGTAATACCATTTTACATGCCAAAAGTTTTCACCCGGTAAATCTTAAAAGGAGTATTCCTTATGGTGAATGCTTGCATACAAAGCGCAACTGCAGTAATGAGCAGGAAATAACAAGAGAATTGACAGTAGTTAAAGAGAGATTCAAAGAAAGAGGGTATCCAGATGAATGGATAGACAGTGCTATTTTCAAAGTTGACAACAGAAAGAGAGAGGATATTCTGTTTGAGAAAAAAGAGAAAAAAGCATTAGATCAAGGAAGGAAGAAAACCTTGAACCAACCAGACAGATTCATTACCACGTACAATGCACAGCATACAAAACTAAGAGGAATTTTAAACAAACACTGGCATGTGATTAGAAATGACCCAATCCTTGGTAAATCTGTTTCCCGCAGGCCGCTCATCACATTCCGCAAAGCAAGATCTTTTAAACAAACACTGGTCAGGAATACTCTAAAAAAAACCCAACCGAAAACAACTTGGTTAACCAAAAAACAAGGATTCATAAAGTGCACCAAATGCAAGGCATGTACACACGGTTTAAACACAGAAGTGTACAAACCAGGCTTAAGCGAGAGAACAAAAAAGATAAAAGGAAAATACTCGTGCAAAACGGATTTTGCTGTCTATGTACTTCAATGCCCTTGTGGCTTGCGGTACGTAGGCAGTACAATCCTAGAAGTACACAAAAGAATCCTTCAACACCTGAGAGCAATAAAAAATGGTGACAGGTCATAACCTGTCGCTCGACATTTTGAAAGCTTTCACAAAAAAAGAGTTGAGGGACTATCTTACTATGTGATTGATGCCATAGAAAAAAATCCAAGGGGAGGTAACAGAGAAAAGCAATTGAGGAGGTTAGAGTCACATTATATAATTGAATTAAATTCAAAACAGCCAGATGGTTTGAATATCGAAGAAGATTTGTACACGCATCTTTAGTATCTTAGTTCATGTGATTACTTGTTTATGAAATGTTTTTAATTATGCAAATTTTAAGACTCGGTTCTCACATGTATCAATGTACTGTATTGACAATTGCTCTACCAGAGCTAGAATGATTAGTGCTATCATTAAGCCCACTGGGGCTCCACTGAGTGTTTTTTAATATTCGATGAAGGTAATGATAATGCCTATTAATTGAGGTCTTAACTTTGGAACAATGCATGATCATGATTATGAGTGCTTCTATTTCTTGCCAATAGTAAATGTTCTAATAGTATATTAACTTTTGCCCACTAGGGCTCTATTACCAAGTGTCACTCAATTAGACCCACTCGGGTCCCATTGTCGTCATATCCCTTTTTCAATATCTTTATTGATGATATAAGAGTGATTAATTAATTGAAACACTCATATAATCTTTCAAGTCTTTAATTTGTTTACTTGAAACTTCAATAAGTGACCTTGATTATAAGCGCATTTTTCATTGCCTGCCATAACTATATGATTTACGCACTATGTGAGAACTACGAGTCTGTCTTCATATACACTGCAATTGTAGTTCAATACAACACGTGTACAGGAAGTTAAATAGCCGCCAATAACGTATCTCCACGTCAGTGAACAAGGGTGGTACGCACTCGAAACGCGTTTGGCGAGCGGTTGCTTGAGGAATAAAGGAATTTGCAGAAAAACCACACAAGGCTTCGTTTTTCTTCTAACAATACTGGGGAAGACTTTGAAAAGAAAATTAAGAGACCGGCTTCCGTGAGGTCCGGAAACAACGAAGCAACTCTCGTTCAGGAGGAGGCAACTCATACACGGGAGATTCAAAGATATATATATATATATATATATATATAAAAATGGTGACTGTTAGTGTTGTCCAGCATGGTTTGGACAACCTGTTCCCCAATACTCAGAACAGTTATACATTTGGGGCAAAAAAGTCCTGCCTTGGCAAAATCAGGTAGAGTTGGTGGAATGCTCTGCAGTCTGTCGCCATCTCTGGATGTAGAAGGCTGCGCATCCTGGTCACCTCCACTTACATTAAGTCTTGCAAGTTCAACTTTTGCAAGACAGTTTTGATGCATCATTTTGAGGTGCTTGTACATAGAAGATGTATTGCAAGAATATTTTTTCTCAGATCCCCAAGACAGCACCTTTTTGCAGATGTTGCAGATCAGCTTCTGTGCGTTTACTTTTTTCTGGCCCTACGGAATGGTAATAAATTGCCATTCCACACTCTTTTTCTTGCGCGGTGGCACCTATTCCTCCTCCAAAAGGATCTGCTCCTCCTGCAAGTCTTTTGGTGTTGCCATTTTAAATTTTCAAAGAAGAAATCCAAAAATCACTAAAATACCTGCAAAATAGATTCTTCCTGATTGAGTTTGACTGTAGCCAACCACACCCAAAATTCAAAGAAAGAAGGTGGGATCTAGCTAACCTAAGAATGACAGGATCTTTAACCAATCAAATCTCTTGCTTTTGTGTCACATGGGGTCCATGACTCCTACACAATGCCACCGCGTACTGGACACGATTTTGCAACTTATTTTAAATTTACATTTCAACAATGTTTGGTTATATCTTATAATATTTTAATTACTAATAACAATACCATTTTATTTCAAACAAAGTAAATGTATCTATAGTTATACATAATATTGTTTACAAAACATTAGATTTGAGTCCCTTAAGCGAATCCGGAAGTTGTGATCTATGCAGATGTACCTCGATTCCTGAAATTATTATAAAAAAAGTTTTAATAACTTTCTTTTATTAATGTACAATAATATTCTCCATCCTAGCAAAACTGTAACCTTGAACTTAAGATTATTGTCGTCTATATATATGTATTAATATTACAAATAAAAAAGAAAGAGTCACGTCCGGGTCATGATCCTGCATGTACATTTTCTAAAGAAAGAAGGAGATTTAATTAAATTTAAACCTAAACATTAAAGTAAAAATCAATTGTAAATTATACTTTATATGAAATATAACTTTTAAAAATCACACTGGAGCAGTGATTCGTATGCGTATTTGTATGTCACTGACCATGTTATGGGTGATGTAATACATAATGTCATCAGCAGCGTATTGCGGTGGGTGAGTTATAGTTAGCCTAGCTAACTATAACAGCTCAATTTCTCTGGTTTTGTATGAGTAAAATGTCATGTCAGCCTGACAATAACATTCCTGCAACCTGCATTTTTTTCAGTGAATATCTATGGTTTTTTAAATGCTAATTTCTCACTATAACGCCCCTAAAACCTGTGTTTGTTACAGTGAATTTCTAAGGTTTTTTAAATGCTAATTCCTAACTATAACATCCCTGAAATCTGTGTTTTTTCAGTGAATTCCTAAGGTTTTTTAAATGCTAATTCTTAACTATAATGTCCCTGAAACCTGTGTTTTTTTCAGTGAATATATATATATGTGTGTGTATATATATATATGTATGTATACACACACACACAAATATATATATATATCACACACAAAGGTTGCCCCAAGAGAAGACTCCTCACACAAGAGACCTTAGCTTCATATTTAATTACAGGCTGCAGTGGAAGTGATAAGCTGTTGCCACTGCAGTCTTCAATTAAATATGAAGCCAAGCTCTCCTGAGTGAGGCGTCTTCTCTTGGGGCAACCTTTGTGTGTGGTATTTAGCGGCTCGTCTGGCCACAAAGACATCCCGCTGCTTATGTGCAACTCAGCGGCGCTTGAAATGCAACACTGCGTGAAGGGAGAGTTCACGATTGCGGGACTTGGTACTGGCAGGAGCTGCAGTTTTTCATCATTCCTCGACCCACTTGGGAAACAACATTTTTATTTTAAAAGTACGGCAGCAACCACTGGGGATAAACATTGTGGAAACTCAAAGTACCATGAGGCAGTAGAGCACACGCCAGCTGGGGCGGGATTTAGTTGTTTTAAATAGGAGTTCCACTGATGGCAGCTGTTACTTGGACTCTGCCAGTGAACAAGGACAGAGAGAACTGTCTGAAACGCGTTTGGATACAGAAACCTGATGGAAGTGATAAGCTGTTGCCACTGCAGCCTGCAATTAAATATGTAAGGCGTCTTCTCTTTGGGAGATGTAATCAGTGATGTCACTGACCATGTCATGAATGATGTAATATGTGACATAATCAGCAGTGCATTGCGGGGGCGTGAGTTATAGTTAGCTGAACTAACTATAACAAAGGAATTTCTATGGTTTTGTACGAGTGAAATGTCCAACTAACTATAACGTTCCTGAAACCTATTTTTTTTTCAGTGAATTTCTATGGTTTTTTAAATGCTAATTTCGAACTATAACGTGCCTGAAACCTATGTTTTTTTCAGTGAATTTCTATGGTTTTTTAAATGCTAATTTCTAACTATAACGTGCCTGAAACCTGTGGTTTTTCCAGTGAATTTCAAAGTTTTTTTTAAATGATAATTTGTAAGTCTAATGTATCTAAATCCTGTTTTTTTAATTTTATATATATATATATATATATATATATTTATCTTTAAAAAAGTTATGAATAATTTTTAGTAAGGAAAACTATATTAATTCTTTTTTAAAAAAAATATTATACAGAAGTCGGCCTACCTTCGGCACCCTACACGATGGCTGCGTGCATTCCAGTAGCCATTTTAAAAAGGCGCGCTGGGGTCGTGACTTCGGCGTAATTTGTAAAGTATGAAATATTTTTAAATTAAATATATGAATATAAGTTTTCCTTTAAGTGTTTGTCTAAATGTATTAATAAAAGTATTTTTAAAGTATTATTTTCAATATAATTTCGACTAAAAATTATTCGATTATTATTGGATTGGGAGGTCAGGAGGGATGGCCATTTTGCTCGATCTGTTTTGCTAGATTTTTTGGTCTAGTCAGGTGGACACCCTCCTCTGGGTGAGGTACGGCTTGAGGATTCTATTCAAAAGGTGAGGAATCAACAGGCAGAAGTATCCATCAGAAGAGCAAGTTGCTTACCTTCATGACACTTTTTCTGGTGGATACAGTATCTGCCTGTGGATTCCTCACTGTCCCACCCGCCTCCCTGTTGTCCACCTGTTTCTACCAAAAAGATGCTTTTCCTGTTTGGCATGAATGTTTTTAATATGTCTTAATCATGCTTTCATGCTTATGTTTTAATAGTGAGAAATGCTTTACCTAATGCTATTTCTTTATGCATTTATTGTTTATGCATTTGTATATATATATTATCTACTGGTGGTCGCCAGTACATAGTTATAGTTAGGACCTATTTTCCATAGGAAATCCGCAACATTCTATTCCCAATTAGTCTGGCGTCGATTGACAAATCTTCGCGAAAATTTCAAAACTTTTGGCCAGCTCCGCTCCGCTCCGCTCCTACCCTGAAAGTTTTGCGGTGATTCGTCAAGCGGGGGCCGAGAAAAAAGGGGGGTCCCAAAACGCGTTTTCCCCATGCAATTTCCCATAGGACCTGTTGTCGCAGCTACAGCCCGAACTGCTGAACGGAATTACACCAAATTTGGCAAAGAGGTAGTCCTCAGTTCAGACTCGTGTCTTTTGCTTAAATGGTGTAAATCCGTTCAGTAGTTCCTGAGAAAATTAGAGTTAAAAGTAAGTGATATCTATGGCCGGGGAGAATCCGTGCACCCTCCCCGCACCCTCCCCGAACCCTCCCGAACACTAGCTGAATGCTAATTGGCTGCCAACACTCTGAATCAGGAAGTGTTGGCAGCCATCTTGTGCCTCGGTAGAACCGAGGCACAAGAAAACCGAAAAAAAGGCGCAAAACGCAACAAGGGGGCAGGGTAGAAACACCCTGACCCCCTAGGCCTGCTCAGGGGGTCCCACAAGGACCCCCAAGGCCCAAAACATTTATTTTTTTTTAAATCGCGGAATGCGCGTAGGGTCCGCGCATCCCGCTAACGGAAAAAAAATGAAGCGTGGGCTCCCGCGCTTCGTTTTGATTTAGCCCCCGGGGGCCAAGTCCTGGGGGCAATATGGTATTACAATGGGGGGCCCAGAGGGGCCCCCAGCCCCGGGAACTGCCACCCCCGGGGCTTCAATTTCTTTGTTGGGGGGCTCTCAGGCCCCGCCAGCCACAGGGACCGCCACCCCCCGGGGCTTAAAAATTTAATGGGGGTGCTCATGGCCCCCCCGCGGCCCCGGGGACTGCCACCCCCGGGGCTTTTAAAAAAATATACACTCTGTGTGGGGGGGCTCACGCCCCCCCAGATGCCCCGGGGACCACCACTCCCCGCGGCTTTGAAAGAGGTGGGAGGGGGGCCGTGTGGCCCCCTCCTGGAGCCCTCGATGGCCCTGGGGACCGCCACCCCCCAGGGCCGGCTCCTGCACTGTCCCAGGGTGCCCACCCCCGGGCCACTGCCGTTTGCAATGACAGGGCGGGAGCCTCGCGGCTCCCACCCTGTCATTGCAAACTGCTTTGCTATTTGGAAGAGAGAGCAGGAAACCTGCTCTCTCTTCCAAATAGCAAAGCTGATTGCTTTTCCACACGCCCCTTTTTACACCTCTCTGCAACGCAGCTCTGTGGTGCTTAATGGAGGTACCTGGTGGGCTAGTTGAACCCCATGGGACCTCAGGATTCAAGGGGAGTTAATCTCCCAACTTAAAACGCGCCACAGGGCGCACTTGCACAGTGGTGAAAGTACGGGCGGGGCCTGAGGTGATACTGTGCAAACACGCCCTGTGGCGGGTTTTTAGTTGGGGAATTTATTCCTCTTCAATCCAGAGGTCCCCTAGGGGACAACTAGCCCACCAGGTACCTCCACTAAGCACCACGGAGCTGCATTGCAGAGTGTTATAAAAAGGGGTGTGGCCTCTTAACACCGCTCTGCAACGCAGCTCCCTGGTGCATACTAGAGGTACCTGGTGGGCTAGTTGGCCGCCAGGGAAGCTCAGGATTCAAGGAGATTTAATCCCCCAACTTAAAACACCCCACGGGGCGCGTTTACAGTGGTGAAGGTAGTAGACGGGGCCTGAGCTGATGTGTGTGCAAACACGCCCTGTGGCACGTTTTAAGTTGGGGAATTAATTCCTCTTCAATCCGGAGGGTCCCTGGGGACCAACTAGCCCACCAGGTACCTCCAGTAAGCGCCACGGAGCTGCGTTGCAGAGTGTTGTAAAAAGGGACGTGGCCTCTGAACACCTCTCTGCAATGCAGCTCCCTGGCACATACTGGGGGTACCTGGTGGGCTAGTTGACCCCCAGGGGACCTCAGGATTGAAGAGGAATTAATTCCCCAACTTAAAACACGCCACAGGGCGTGTTTGCACACGGTACCTCAGGCCCCGCCCCCTTCCTTCTCCATTGTACAAATATTCCTGTAGAATCAGCCGAACTACGAATTCCGATTTACTCACCGGTTATCAGGAGAGAACCCGGTGCTGCATCTTTTAGCCCAGCACTGACCCTTAAAAGTAATTCTAAGCGTAATTACCAGTAACCTGTATTTCCTTCCATAGGAATCCAATGTGTGGTTTTCACCAGAAAATTTTCTAAGTGTCCATTTTTGAAACGTACAAATATTCGTCTAAAATCAGCCGAACTGCGAATTCCGATTTACTCACCTGTTATCAGGAGAGAACCCAGAGCTGCATCTTTTAGCCCAGCACTGACCCTGAAAAGTAATTCTAAGCGTACTTACCAGTAACTTGTATTTCCTTCCATAGGAATCCATTGTGTGGTTTTCACCAGAAAATTTTCTAAGTGTCCATTTTTGAAACGTACAAATATTCGTCTAAAATCAGCCGAACTACAAATTCCGAATTACTCTCCTGTTATCAGGAGAGAACCCAGGGCTGCATCTTTTAGCCCAGCACTGACCCAGAAAAGTAATTCTAAGCGTACTTACCAGTAACTTGTATTTCCTTCCATATGAATCCATTGTGTGGTTTTCACCAGAAAAGTTTCTAAGTGTCTATTTACACAAATTAAAAATATTCCTAAAAAATTGTCTGTATGACTTAAACACATTCTTTCAAGTGTTTACAGGAGGTTGGCCAGTGCTGGATCCAGGATCCACCACTGAGTAAGAAAAAGTAACGATAACACTACTTACCTGCTAAGTGAATTTTGTGCCATAGGATAACATTGGTGATTCTATGGGAAAAAGTTTCTAAGTGTCAACTTTTAAAATACAATAATATTCCTTAAAAATTACTACTGTAACCAAAGTGCTTTTACTCAACTGTTTACAGGAGATATCCAAGGACTGAATCTAGCATCCAGTCCTGTGGTTAGAAAAGTAATCCATAAAGTAACTAATTGCATTTAATTAGAAATTCACATTGAGCTCAAAGTTGCTTTGTGTTTGAAATTGTGTTGCCCATTTCAACAACTGTAACTACTGTACTTAAAAGTCTGTTGCCTATTTGCCAAGTATTTAAACTAAAGTAATTCATTCTGAGAAAGTATATTTTGTATTGTAATGTACAATGTAATTATAATGTAATTAAAAAAAACATATATCTAAAATTAAATAGTTTTAAAACTGTAGTAAATCAGTATAAAAAAAAATCAGTATAACAATTAATACATAAAAAATTTCCATTTACAAAACCTTTGAAATTCACTGAAAAAAACCATAGGTTTCAGGCCTGATATAGTTAGGAATTAGCATTTAAAAAACCTTTGAAATTCACTGAAAAAACCATAGGTTTCAGGGGCGTTATAGTTAGGAATTGGCATTTAAAAAACCTTAGAAATTCACTGAAAAAACATAGGTGTCAGGGGCATTATAGGTAGCTGGACATTTCCCTCGTACAAAACCCTAGAAATTCCCCCATTATAGTTGGTTCAGCTAACTATAACTCGCGCGTCCGCAATGCACTGCTGATGACGTAACATATTACATCACTCATGACCTGGTCAGTGACATCACTGATGACATCACTGATGACATCTAAAATGACATCACTGGTGGCTCACTAGAGAAGCACTCGGGAAACAGGCAGTAATCGTGCGCAAAATTGATGGAAGATTAGCACTCCAAATCCCACAATGCCAAGAAATGACGAAGGCCCCATTCAGGGGCGGGACATATAAATGAATGCTGTGGGAGGAGGAGAATTGAGCACATACCTTTTGGGAGCCTCTGAGGAAGAAATTATTTTCGAAACGCGTCAGGCTGAACAAAAGTCTGCCTTCACTACACTAGCTCCTGAACTTGTTTGTATCTTTGAATAAAAGGCTGGTGACCTTGCATGTTTCCCGAGTGCTTCTCTAGTGAGCCACCAGTGTTTTTGCAATCAATAAGCGGCCGCTCAGCCGCTGAGGATGCACCACCCCATTATATAAAGGGGGCCGCGTGGATGGATTTACCTACCGCAAAAGCGGGGAAACTTTGCAGAATGAAGACGTTGAGCAGTGGCTGGGGCCCAATGCAGGCTATTATCGCAGGCAGTAATCGTGCGCAAAATTGATGGAAGATTAGCACTCCAAATCCCACAATGCCAAGAAATGACGAAGGCCCCATTCAGGGGCGGGACATATAAATGAATGCTGTGGGAGGAGGAGAATTGAGCACATACCTTTTGGGAGCCTCTAAAGCAGAAATTATTTTCGAAACGCGTCAGGCTGAACGAAAGACTGCCCTCAATACACCAGCTCCTGAGCTTGTTTGTATCTTTGAACAAAAGGCTGGTGACCTTGCATGTTTCCCGAGTGCTTCTCTAGTGAGCTACCAGTGTTTTTGCAATATATATATATATTTAGTATACTATTTATACATGTGAAAATGTGTTGGTCCACCTGTTTACGTCGGTGGCACGGAAAAAATGGGTGGAGCTGACGTCAGCACGCCGACGAGGTCCCCTTATGGCTCCTATAACATCATACGGTGTCGCGAGCGGAGCCGTGCTATTATGACATCGTCATCGACGTGGGAGAGCTAGGAAAGAATTTCCACAGAATGCTGGTGCAGGGGATATTCACCTAAGTGTTCAGGCTAGGCCTTTGGGAGCAACTGTTTATGTTACCACACCAGAAACCAAAAACAGTGATCCGCGGGCTGAGGCCCTGCAGATGGCACACGAGGTGGGGAGCCCAGTTGTGTGCACCGGCGGGCAGCGAAGTGACAAGCAACACTACCCACAGAAAAGGTAACAAGGACACTGAATAACACAGGATCTTCTCTTTGTATCTTGCATTAACAACAAGGTTAAAATGCCCTCGTTCCAAAATGTAGATTTAGTGCTACAATGGTCTTCAGGAGGACCTGCAATGGATGCCACTTCTGCCTTACGTACACTGGAGGCGGCACATGGGTCGCACGGTTCGGTCATACTACAGTGTGACGCACACTCCTTGACCTCTCATGGCACTGCTCCACACTTCGGGGACAACACTTTCATTAGCTGTGTTTTCTGATGAAGTGTCGCACCGGCCCCGTCCAACAACAGAACCCCTTTAGATCCAAACAGACTCTTCCACTCTCTCACCGGAAGTGAAACCAGGCCACGCGGACACTTTCACAATACAACAGCCGGGAATGCACTTTTCAGTAAAAAAAAACATTCCGTCTTCCTAATTTATCAAAAAACGACTCACTGAAGAACAGGGGCCAGCTTCGATCGGTAAACAGCTGTTACAAAGAATTTTTTACTTTGCGATACCATTACAATGCATCCATTACCACGCATGCGTTGTACATCGTGAAGTCATTACTACACATTTTTTTAGAACGCATGGTCATTTACCACGCATGCCTATACAACAAATTTTGTTGTAAAGGTATGTATGGTAAATGACCATGAGTTCTAAAAAAATGTCGACGATCTACATCGTTGTAAGAAAACAAAGGCTGTTATGTTTCCTCACAACGACGTGCACCGCCCCTAAGAGATGACATGAAGAAGGAACCATGGGGAGAGAGGAACCATGAGGAGTGAGAGGTGAGGGGAATTGGGCTTGGAGTGGTGGTTACTTTTTTAGGGTTTAGGGTAGTGCAGTGGTGTTTGACTAGTGTACGGGGTCGTGCTGAGGGTAGTGTTTTAGGGTTTAGGGTAGTGCACTGGAGTTTGTGTAGTGTAGGGGGTCATGCTGAGGTTGGGTTTTAGGGTTGAGGGTGGTGCACTGGTGTTTGTGTAGTGTAGGGGGTCCTGCGGGTGGTAGTTTTTTAGGGTTTAGGGTAGTGCAGTGATGTTTGTGTAGTGTAGAGGGTCGTGCTTGGGGTAGATATAGGGTTTAGGGTAGTGCAGTGGTGTTTGGGTAGTGTAGGGGGTCGTGCTGGTGTAGTGTTTTAGGGTTTGGGGTAGTGCAGTGGTGTTTGGGTAGTGTAGGGGTCATGCTGAGGGTAGATTTAGGGTTTAGGGTAGTGCAGTGGTGTTTCTGTAGTGTAGGGGGTCATGCTGGGGGTGGTGTTTTAGGGTTTATGGCAGTGCAGTGATGTTCAGGCAGTGTAGGGGGTCGTGCTGGGGCTGGTGTTTTACGGTTTAGGGCAGTGCAGTGGTGTTTGGGCAGTGTAGGGGGTCTTGCTGGGGGTGGTGTTTCAGGGTTTAGGGCAGTGCGGTGGTGTTCGGGCAGTGTAGGGGGCCGTGCAGGGGTGGTGTTTCAGGGTTTAGTGCAGTGGTGTTCGGGCAGTGTAGGGGTCTTGCTGGTGGTGGTGTTTCAGGGTTTAGGGCAGTGCAGTGGTGTTCAGGCAGTGTTGAGGGTCTTGCTGGGGTGGTGTTTCAGGGTTTAGGGTAGTGATGTTCGGGCAGTGTAGGGGGTCATGCTGGGAGGGGTGATTCAGGGTTTAGGGCAGTGCAGTGGTATTTGGGCAGAGTAGGGGGTCGTGCTGGGGCTGATGTTTCAGGGTTTAGGGCAGTGGTGTTCAGGCAGCGTAGGGGGTCTTGCTGGGGTTGGTGTTTCGGGGTTTAGGGCAGTAGTGTCCGGGCAGTGTAGGGGGTCCTCCTGGGACTGGTGTTTCAGGGTTTAGGGCAGTGCAGTGGTGTTCGGGCAGTGTAGGGGGTCGTGCTGGGGCTGCTGTTTCAGGGTTTAGGGCAGTGCAGTGGTGTTTGGGCAGTGTAGGGAGTCGTGCTGGGGCTGGTGTTTCAGGGTTTGGGGCAGTGCTGTGGTGTTCGGGCAGTGTAGAGGGTCGTGCATGGGGCTGGTCTTTCAGGGGTTAGGGCAGTTCAGTGGTGTTTGTGCAGTGTAGGGGGTCGTGCTGGGGCTGGTGTTTCAGGATTTTGGGCAGAGCAGTGGTGTTCGGGCAGTGTAGGGGTCTTGCTGGGGTGGTGTTTCAGGGTTTATGGCAGTGCAGTGGTGTTCGGGCAGTGTAGGGGGTCTTGCTGGGGGTGGTGTTTCAGGGTTTAGGGCAGTGGTGTTCGGGCAGTCTAGGGGGTCTTGCTGGAGATGATGTTTCAGGGGTTAGGGCAGTGCAGTAGTGTTCGGGCAGTGTAGGGGGTCTTGCTGGGGGTAGTGTTTCAGGGTTTAGGGCAGTGCAGTAGTGTTCGTCCAGTGTAGGGGATTGTGCTGGGGTGGTGTTTCAGGGTTTAGGGCAGTGCAGTGGTGTTTGGGCAGTGTAGGGGGTCGTGCTGGGGTGGTGTTTCAGGGTTTAGGGCAGTGCAGTGGTGTTCAGGCAGTGTATGGGGTCATGCTGGGGGTAGTGTTTCAGGTTTTAGGGCAGTGCAGTGGTGTTCGGGCAGTGTAGGGGTCGTGCTGGGGGTGGTGTTTCAGTGTTTAGGGCAGTGCAGTGTTGTTCAGGCAGTGTAGGGGTCGTGCTAGGGGTAGTGTTTCAGGGTTTAGGGCAGTGCAGTGGTGTTTGAGTAGTGTAGGGAGTCGTGCTGGGGTAGTGTTTCAGGGTTTAGGGCAGTGCAGTGTTGTTCGTTCAGGGGCAGTGTTTTAGGGAAATCAGTGATGATGTCATCAGTGATGTCATCAGTGATGTCATTTTACATGTCATCAGTTATGTCATCAGTGATGTCACTGACCATGTCATGAATGATGTAATATGTGACGTCATCAGCAGTGCATTGCGGGGGCGCGAGTTATAGTTAGCTGAACTAACTATAACGCAGGAATTTCTATGGTTTTGTACGAGTGAAATGTCCAACTAACTATAACGTGCCTGAAACCTATGGTTTTTTCAGTGAATATAATATATATATGTATATATATATTATCTACTGGTGGTCGCCAGTAGATAGTTATAGTTAGGATCTAGTTTCCATAGGAAAAGCTTTTTTTGTTTTCCAATAACTTTGGTGCCGGTTGATGAATCTTCGCGAAAGTTTCAAAACTTATGGCCCGCTCCGGTCAGCTGCTATCCAGAAAGGTTCGGGGTGATTTGCCAAGCGGGGGCCGAGAAAAAAGGGGAGACCCAAAACGTGTTTTCCCCATGTTATGTTCCATAGGAAACTTGGCAAAAAGGTAGCCATTGGTTCAGAAAGAACCCTTTTTGTTAAATGGTGTAAATCCATTCAGTAGTTTCTGAGATATTAAAAAAATAAAAAGTTTTGATATCTGGGCGGAGACTAACCCTCCGAGCACGAGCTTGGCTCTAATTGGCTGCCAACACTTCAAAACCAGGAAGTGTTTGCAGCCATCTTGTACCTCAGATGGAGGGACAAATAAGAGTGGTGGGCAGTGAATACAAGCATTGCCATCTCACCAGGAAAATTTGAAAACGTTTGTGAAGTTCTTGCGCAGCTACTTGACTTTGGGTGTCTCTTGTCTCGGCTTTCCAGCGGCGCTGGGAGTGCACCCCCACCCTTTAACTTGAGGCCTCTCGGCAGCGTGGGGCTGACGGGGATAGAGTACCACAGTCAGCTCGCTCTCTCAGGCTGCCCTGGCAGCTTTTTCATAATAATATTGTAAGTGGTCATGAGAAGGGCCCGGACGCGCACTAATTGGTAGGACACATAACCCCGAGACGGGCGGGAGGCGGTGGTGGGAGCCGGGGATGGGGTTGTCACGGAGATGCTGTCAGTCATGGGAACCCGATCCGGGAGTGGGCGGGACCCCTCCTCCCAGGGTTGACAGCTCCCTGGACTCACAGCGAAGCATATGCCAGCCAACCACTAAGTGATTTTTTCATCAAAACACTAGTGTCGACCCCGATTTTCAATATTTTTACTAACACGCTGAGAACGTGGAGCACCTTGAGGCCATCCTACTGCACTATAATGATATCAACCTGGAACCCTAGCGTGGAGAAACATAGCGGGATGATAGCCGCAACGGACCCGAGACTGTACAAAGAGCTCAGGTGTTTAGCAAACAGCGCTCTATACAACATCGGGTAATATAGCACACACACATGGATGAAAATACAGTTCCCTGTGCTGTGACATGCTATGTAGGGTATGAGAGTGCCACACAGGTGACCCCTGCCACATATTGACTCCCAGGGAAGAGGTTTGGACTGACGAGCGCAGACCATGGGCTCTTACACCGCATGAGAGTGGCAGGGCCACGAGAAAGAAACCCAGGCGGACCGCCTCCGAGCCACCCATGCACCCCGATGTGCCCACTAATATTCTGGGCGGGCTTTCCCCGTGGAGCAGAGGCTTCTGTCGAAACATGGGCATGCGTGACAACTCTCGTGTCATCACGACAGCTAGCAATGAAGTCATGACAGCCTTCGATGGCTTTGTTACATCAACCCTTCATTCAGATCGCAAGCGTGTTTAATGGCACTGTAAATGTAAGGCACCATTTCATAACAGCGACTGATATAACTACTTCACAGTATCGCAACATTTATCAAAGCATTATGAAATTAACCCATATCACAACCAATAGCGATGACATAAATAATTCATTATGTCACAACAGTTATCGACGAAATCATCAGAACAGAAATAATGATGTCACACAATGGTATCTGTTAAATCACAATGGTGCATTATTATATTGCAATAGTCATCAGTGGCATCACAGCTGTGATACTTCTATCTTACAGCTATCAATGACACCCTGACAGAAATTATTCATAGATCAGCAGCTCTCGATGGCATCATAACGATCAGTGTCCATAATGTCTAAATATGTGTCTTTGCAGTTAGGAACGAACCAAGTGCATGCGAGCCAGCGGCGTGTGTTTATATGAGTTTGAAACATATATTACGTTTATGTGTCTGTGTGCGTGTGCAATGTGTGCCTATATGGGGTTGGGAATGGTTGTGTGTGCCTCTATGGGTTTGGGAATGGTCTGTGTGTGTGCTCGTGCAGTGTGTGGCTATATAGGGTTGGGAATGATCTGTGTGTGTGTGTGCGTGCAGTGTGTGCCTTTATGGGGTTGGGAATGGTCTGTGAGTGTGCTCGTGCAGTGTGTGCCTCTATGGGGTTGGGAATGGTCTGTGTGTGTGTGTGTGTACAGTGTGTCCCTCTATGGGGTTGGGAATGGTCTGTGTGCAGTTTGTGGCTTTGGAGAAAATAGTCTGTGTGTGTGCGTCAGGTTAGCACCTATGGGGCTGGGAATGGTTTGAGTGTGTGCTTGTACAGTCAGAGCCTATGCGAGGTTGGAAATTACCTGTGCGCATGTGCATGTATGCCTATATGGGGTTGGGAATTATCTGTGTGTGTACGTGCAGTGATCTGTATGTGCATGTGCTGTCTGTGCCTACACGGGGTAAGAAATGGCTTGTGTTTGCGTGTGCAGTGTGTGCATACACGGGGTTGGGAATTTTTAGGTTGTACATGGGGAGAGGGTGTCTGCAGATGGCTGCATTTTGGGGTCCGGGGAGGTGCCTTGAGGCAACGTGTGAATCTTTGTGGTACTTTGCACAGGCAATTTTGTCTGTGTAGACTGTGGACGTGAATCTCTCGCTATGTGCTTGCGTTTTGGGCCACTCAACGGGTCTTGTGTGCATGAGAGGAGAAGGAGCAAGGGCGCACCCGTGCAGCCGCACGCTGCACAGTGCATGTACATTCTAGGGAGGACGGGTAACATAACATTTTGTGTCAGGGTCAACAGAATACTCGCAATCGGGGGCTCTCGAGCTACAATGAGGACCCCCTCCCCTAACCCACCCCCGGCGGAGGCAGTGCTTGTTGGGGTGCAGGATGCATACATCACAGGCCATTCTCTTTCTTTTTCTCTTTCACATTCTCTCTTTCTCTTTGTTTCCCTTTCACTCTTTCTTTCTCCATGTTGCTCTTTTGCCCCCTCTTTCTTTCTCTCTTTCTCTCTCTCCTAGTCTTTATCTTTGTTTTCCTCTCTCTCTCTCTCTATGTCGCTCTTTCTCCCCCTCTTTCTCATTGTTTTGCACTCTCTTCCTTTCTCTCTCAGTATCGTTCTCTTTGTTTTCCTCTCTCTATATGTTGCTCTTTCTCTCCCCTCTCTCTGTGTTTCGCACTCCCTCTCTTTCTGTCAGTCTCTTTGTTTCCCTCTCTCTCTCTTTGTCACTCGTCCTCCTTCACAGAATTTCACCCTCTCTCTCTATCTGTCTCTCACCATCTATCTTTCGCTCTCTCTATCAGTATCTCTCTTCCCACTCATCTCTTTCTCTCTCTCTCACTCATATCATCACCTCTCAATATCTCCTCACCTTCTTGCGCAGCCTCACCCTTCCCATACCTTCCCTCATCTTCACTCCTCCCCCGCCCTCCTTCTCCACCTTCTATTCCACTCTCACTCTCCTCCCCACGGTCTACCGTCCACCCAGTTCTCCTTACTTTTTCTGTACTACACCCCCACTCCCCCACCTGCCCTTACTCCATGGCTGGAATAATGCGAGGAGCCGGTGCAACAAGAACCACCTGCAGCCTGCCCTCTCCCTGCATCTCCTCAGCGGCTCCCTCCATCCCTCCCTCCACGCCTCCTCCACTCCACTCTTCGCAACATATCACACTCTCGCCTAGCGCACTCTTTTCTGGGCTGTCCGCCGCCCCCCTTTCAGGTCACCCCCATACCTCGATCCATTTTTCTTTGTTCAGCTTTCTGCCCCCATCTCTCTTTCATAAATGACTATCGTCTCCACTCCTCCCTCGCTTCTTTGCCTGTCTTCCTTTCCTCTGAAATTCTCTTCTCACTCGGTTCCCTCTCCCTCTCCCCCTTCTCATCTCCTATCTTGCTTTCTTTCTCTTCCTATTCTTTTCCCTCTTACTCTTTTTCACACTTCCTCCTTGTTTTCAAACTTGTCTACCCCTCCTCTAGCGTCAGTGTCCCTTGACTTCCACAGTGGCCCCTCCTCCTCTGGATCTTCACTCCGCCCCCCCCGGCTACCCCACACCCCGCCTGGGTGCTGGACTGCAGGAGTCCTCTCCCATCACCCACCCGGTGGTCCCAAATATTCAGCAGTCTTCCCTCTCCTCCTCTGCTCGTGTCTCCCCCAGTACGAGCCCAGCTCTCACCGGTGGTCCCTTCTTTCTCCCACCACCACCAGCCTCTCAAACCTCTCTTTATATGGCCAGAAAAGTCTGAGCAATGACAAGATGTATAATAATATGAATGACAAAACCATGAAAACACCATTAATAATAACTTTTCACAAGAATATTAATAACAATTACAATACCATTAACAGCAACATTTATTATTATTATTAACAAAGATAGCAGCAACTGATACCCTCCCGTGTCCCTCTCCGCTGAAGAACTATAAACCCCCCACCAGTAAAGGCTGGGGTGGGGGGGTGCTTTCTGAGTTTCTAGCAGCACACGTACATTAATAGAAACTGTTACCATCAGAGGAAGAATAGAATGGCTGTCGATTGACGTGTCTTGTTTATCCACTCAAAATGTACACACATATATATATATTCACTGAAAAATACATAGGTTTTAGGGAAAGATATAGTTAGTTGGACATTTCACTCGTACAAAACCAGATGACATCACTGATTACATCATCCAGTGACTGTGTGTTTCTGTAAAGTTTAAATATGTTTAATATATATAGGGAAAGGCGTATTGAAGAATGAATGGGTGTATACGTGTCTGAATGGATGATTTAGTAGGTGAGTGACTAACTCTATAAGTGAGTGATTAAACGTATCTTATTGAATGCATGGGTTAGTGACTAAACTGTGTGAATGTCTGTATCCGTCTGTCTGTTGGTGTGTAAGTGGCTGCATGGGTTTGTGAATAGCTACATGAGTGACTATATGGGTAATTGATTGGTTGTCTGAGTATCGGTATGGGTGCCTGAGTGTTTGTGTGGGTGAGGTGTGTGTGACTCTGTGCATAGATGTGTGAGTGGGTGATTCACTGGGTGCATGGTTTCAGGAGTGCATCTGTGATGGACTGTATGGGTGGGTGAGTGTGTGTAAGGGAGTGTTAGTGAGTGAATGTATATCTCAGTGGTACATGTGTGAGTAACTACATATGTGAAAGGCAGTATATATGTGTGTTGGAGTATATAAATGGCTATAAGTGAGTGGCTGTATGGATGAGTGTGTGTTTGTATCAGTGATTGTATACGAGTGTAAGAATGTGCTAGTATTTGTATGAGTAAGTGAGCTGGTGTGCGTATAACTGTATAGGTGAGTAAATGGCAGTGTGATTAATTATTTGCATGACTGACTAGGTGTGTGAGTACCTCTATGGATGTGTGGCGATGTGTGAGTGTCTATATAGGTGTATGGGTGCATATGATAGTCCTGTACTGAGTGACCATAAGTATGAGTGACTGCATGGATGGGTGAGTAGATGTGTGTGTAAACCTAGGAATCAGTGAGTGGGTATGTAGTTATTGGTGTTGGAGTGTCTATGGTTTTGAGAATGGCAGCCTATAATTTAAGTGGGTGTATCAAAGGTTATATTAGGGTGTGAGAAGATGCATCAAATTATCACATGGATGATGTCATCAGTGATGTCATTTGAGATGTCAACAGTGATGTCATCAGTGATGTCACTGACCATGTCAAGAGTGATGTAATATGTGACGTCATCAGCTGTGCATTGTGGGGGCGTGAGTTATAGTTAGCTGAACTAACTATAACGGGGGAATTTCTCTGGTTTTGTACACGTGAAATTTCCAACTAACTATAACTTTCCCTAAAACCTATAGTTTTTTCAGTGAATATATATAAATATATATATATATATATATATATATATCAAACAAACGGTTGCCCATATGGAATGGCTACACAAGTAGGAGTTTCCGCTCAGGATACCACAAGCAGCAAGGTGACAGCAAGCCACAATCCTTTAAAAGCCATACGCGTTTCGAGCTATGGAAATGCTCTTGTTCACTGGCGAAAGACGGAAGAAGCAGGTGAGTTTCAGAACAGTAATTTATTCAAATTGAAGTCCCGCCCCAGTGGGCGTCGTCACACAGGCATTCTGGTCATGGTAGTACCTTGGTATGCCCCTAGACTCCATAGTTCATTAAGCAAGTGCCCTGCTGCCTCCATCGATCAATGTTCATCCCGGTTGGGCAAAGGTCTTGTCAGCTTCACTGGCCTCTTACCAATATATACTCATGGCTCAGGCCCCCTACGTTCCTACTGGTGTCCAAATGTCGAACACCCAGGATCCGCTGATACTGCGGCGGAGCCATTCCGCGACCGGACCGGCCGCATTTACATCAAACAAACGGTTGCCCATATGGAATGGCTACACAAGTAGGAGTTTCCGCTCAGGATACCACAAGCAGCAAGGTGACAGCAAGCCACAATCCTTTAAAAGCCATACGCGTTTCGAGCTATGGAAATGCTCTTGTTCACTGGCGAAAGACGGAAGAAGCAGGTGAGTTTCCGAACAGTAATTTATTCAAATTGAAGTCCCGCCCCAGTGGGCGTCGTCACACAGGCATTCTGGTCATGGTAGTACCTTGGTATGCCCCTAGACTCCATAGTTCATTAAGCAAGTGCCCTGCTGCCTCCATCGATCAATGTTCATCCCGGTTGGGCAAAGGTCTTGTCAGCTTCACTGGCCTCTTACCAATATATACTCATGGCTCAGGCCCCCTACGTTCCTACTGGTGTCCAAGTGAACAAGAGCATTTCCATAGCTCGAAACGCGTATGGCTTTTAAAGGATTGTGGCTTGCTGTCACCTTGCTGCTTGTGGTATCCTGAGCGGAAACTCCTACTTGTGTAGCCATTCCATATGGGCAACCGTTTGTTTGATGTAAATGCGGCCGGTCCGGTCGCGGAATGGCTCCGCCGCAGTATCAGCGGATCCTGGGTGTTCGACATTTGGACACCAGTAGGAACGTAGGGGGCCTGAGCCATGAGTATATATTGGTAAGAGGCCAGTGAAGCTGACAAGACCTTTGCCCAACCGGGATGAACATTGATCGATGGAGGCAGCAGGGCACTTGCTTAATGAACTATGGAGTCTAGGGGCATACCAAGGTACTACCATGACCAGAATGCCTGTGTGACGACGCCCACTGGGGTGGGACTTCAATTTGAATAAATTACTGTTCTGAAACACACCTGCTTCTTCCGTCTTTCGCCAGTGAACAAGAGCATTTCCATAGCTCGAAACGCGTATGGCTTTTAAAGGATTGTGGCTTGCTGTCACCTTGCTGCTTGTGGTATCCTGAGCGGAAACTCCTACTTGTGTAGCCATTCCATATGGGCAACCGTTTGTTTGATGTAAATGCGGCCGGTCCGGTCGCGGAATGGCTCCGCCGCAGTATCAGCGGATCCTGGGTGTTCGACATTTGGACACCAGTAGGAACGTAGGGGGCCTGAGCCATGAGTATATATTGGTAAGAGGCCAGTGAAGCTGACAAGACCTTTGCCCAACCGGGATGAACATTGATCGATGGAGGCAGCAGGGCACTTGCTTAATGAACTATGGAGTCTAGGGACATACCAAGGTACTACCATGACCAGAATGCCTGTGTGACGACGCCCACTGGGGCGGGACTTCAATTTGAATAAATTACTGTTCTGAAACTCACCTGCTTCTTCCGTCTTTCGCCAGTGAACAAGAGCATTTCCATAGCTCGAAACGCGTATGGCTTTTAAAGGATTGTGGCTTGCTGTCACCTTGCTGCTTGTGGTATCCTGAGCGGAAACTCCTACTTGTGTAGCCATTCCATATGGGCAACCGTTTGTTTGATGTAAATGCGGCCGGTCCGGTCGCGGAATGGCTCCGCCGCAGTATCAGCGGATCCTGGGTGTTCGACATTTGGACACCAGTAGGAACGTAGGGGGCCTGAGCCATGAGTATATATTGGTAAGAGGCCAGTGAAGCTGACAAGACCTTTGCCCAACCGGGATGAACATTGATCGATGGAGGCAGCAGGGCACTTGCTTAATGAACTATGGAGTCTAGGGGCATACCAAGGTACTACCATGACCAGAATGCCTGTGTGACGACGCCCACTGGGGCGGGACTTCAATTTGAATAAATTACTGTTCTGAAACTCACCTGCTTCTTCCGTCTTTCGCCAGTGAACAAGAGCATTTCCATAGCTCGAAACGCGTATGGCTTTTATGGCCTGACAAGGGCACAATTAGAGGGTTCAGCCGGACCATCATCTCCAGGACTTTGTAGGTGGAGTGCAGCACAGCGCCATGAAATTGGGGACATTATCATTTGTTCAGAGTTCCATATCACTGGATTGTGGAACCTCGTGGTGACTGCAAGTACCATGATGCATTGGACTTGGGATGCTAAACGCAATTAACACACCTGCCTGTGGGAGGAGGAGCTTAGAGTCCACTTCAAAGGGAGTGGTCTCTCGAGTCCACGAGGAATCAACAGCCTGTGGGACCGGCACTGATGACGGCCATTCCGGCCAGAAACGCGTCTGCCATGAGATTTCACAGACTACAGGAATACGTTTTGCATGCTGAATAAATCCCTTCTTGTGCCCAGAGCATGTGTCCCGCTGATTTTTCAAAAAGGTCAGCATTTGGTGGTGAAGTATAGCCGGTTTTTGCTGATACCGGCAGGGGCACGCCCTCTCGTTCAGGAGCTCCGCGTAATCAGCAATTTGTTGGTGCAGTACGAGGAGTACAAACGCGGCGCCCCCCCAAGCTGAGTTATTTCCATTTGGATATTATTAAGCGAGGGGAGAGAGGAGGTGGCATTGTGCTGCCTGACAAGGGCACAATTAGAGGGTTCAGCCGGACCATCATCTCCAGGACTTTGTAGGTGGAGTGCAGCACAGCGCCATGAAATTGGGGACATTATCATTTGTTCAGAGTTCCATATCACTGGATTGTGGAACCTCGTGGTGACTGCAAGTACCATGATGCATTGGACTTGGGATGCTAAACGCAATTAACACACCTGCCTGTGGGAGGAGGAGCTTAGAGTCCACTTCAAAGGGAGTGGTCTCTCGAGTCCACGAGGAATCAACAGCCTGTGGGACCGGCACTGATGACGGCCATTCCGGCCAGAAACGCGTCTGCCATGAGATTTCACAGACTACAGGAATACGTTTTGCATGCTGAATACATCCCTTCTTGTGCCCAGAGCATGTGTCCCGCTGATTTTTCAAAAAGGTCAGCATTTGGTGGTGAAGTATAGCCGGTTTTTGCTGATACCGGCAGGGGCACGCCCTCTCGTTCAGGAGCTCCGCGTAATCAGCAATTTGTTGGTGCAGTACGAGGAGTACAAACGCGGCGCCCCCCCAAGCTGAGTTATTTCCATTTGGATATTATTAAGCGAGGGGAGAGAGGAGGTGGCATTGTGCTGCCTGACAAGGGCACAATTAGAGGGTTCAGCCGGACCATCATCTCCAGGACTTTGTAGGTGGAGTGCAGCACAGCGCCATGAAATTGGGGACATTATCATTTGTTCAGAGTTCCATATCACTGGATTGTGGAACCTCGTGGTGACTGCAAGTACCATGATGCATTGGACTTGGGATGCTAAACGCAATTAACACACCTGCCTGTGGGAGGAGGAGCTTAGAGTCCACTTCAAAGGGAGTGGTCTCTCGAGTCCACGAGGAATCAACAGCCTGTGGGACCGGCACTGATGACGGCCATTCCGGCCAGAAACGCGTCTGCCATGAGATTTCACAGACTACAGGAATACGTTTTGCATGCTGAATAAATCCCTTCTTGTGCCCAGAGCATGTGTCCCGCTGATTTTTCAAAAAGGTCAGCATTTGGTGGTGAAGTATAGCCGGTTTTTGCTGATACCGGCAGGGGCACGCCCTCTCGTTCAGGAGCTCCGCGTAATCAGCAATTTGTTGGTGCAGTACGAGGAGTACAAACGCGGCGCCCCCCCAAGCTGAGTTATTTCCATTTGGATATTATTAAGCGAGGGGAGAGAGGAGGTGGCATTGTGCTGCCTGACAAGGGCACAATTAGAGGGTTCAGCCGGACCATCATCTCCAGGACTTTGTAGGTGGAGTGCAGCACAGCGCCATGAAATTGGGGACATTATCATTTGTTCAGAGTTCCATATCACTGGATTGTGGAACCTCGTGGTGACTGCAAGTACCATGATGCATTGGACTTGGGATGCTAAACGCAATTAACACACCTGCCTGTGGGAGGAGGAGCTTAGAGTCCACTTCAAAGGGAGTGGTCTCTCGAGTCCACGAGGAATCAACAGCCTGTGGGACCGGCACTGATGACGGCCATTCCGGCCAGAAACGCGTCTGCCATGAGATTTCACAGACTACAGGAATACGTTTTGCATGCTGAATAAATCCCTTCTTGTGCCCAGAGCATGTGTCCCGCTGATTTTTCAAAAAGGTCAGCATTTGGTGGTGAAGTATAGCCGGTTTTTGCTGATACCGGCAGGGGCACGCCCTCTCGTTCAGGAGCTCCGCGTAATCAGCAATTTGTTGGTGCAGTACGAGGAGTACAAACGCGGCGCCCCCCCAAGCTGAGTTATTTCCATTTGGATATTATTAAGCGAGGGGAGAGAGGAGGTGGCATTGTGCTGCCTGACAAGGGCACAATTAGAGGGTTCAGCCGGACCATCATCTCCAGGACTTTGTAGGTGGAGTGCAGCACAGCGCCATGAAATTGGGGACATTATCATTTGTTCAGAGTTCCATATCACTGGATTGTGGAACCTCGTGGTGACTGCAAGTACCATGATGCATTGGACTTGGGATGCTAAACGCAATTAACACACCTGCCTGTGGGAGGAGGAGCTTAGAGTCCACTTCAAAGGGAGTGGTCTCTCGAGTCCACGAGGAATCAACAGCCTGTGGGACCGGCACTGATGACGGCCATTCCGGCCAGAAACGCGTCTGCCATGAGATTTCACAGACTACAGGAATACGTTTTGCATGCTGAATAAATCCCTTCTTGTGCCCAGAGCATGTGTCCCGCTGATTTTTCAAAAAGGTCAGCATTTGGTGGTGAAGTATAGCCGGTTTTTGCTGATACCGGCAGGGGCACGCCCTCTCGTTCAGGAGCTCCGCGTAATCAGCAATTTGTTGGTGCAGTACGAGGAGTACAAACGCGGCGCCCCCCCAAGCTGAGTTATTTCCATTTGGATATTATTAAGCGAGGGGAGAGAGGAGGTGGCATTGTGCTGCCTGACAAGGGCACAATTAGAGGGTTCAGCCGGACCATCATCTCCAGGACTTTGTAGGTGGAGTGCAGCACAGCGCCATGAAATTGGGGACATTATCATTTGTTCAGAGTTCCATATCACTGGATTGTGGAACCTCGTGGTGACTGCAAGTACCATGATGCATTGGACTTGGGATGCTAAACGCAATTAACACACCTGCCTGTGGGAGGAGGAGCTTAGAGTCCACTTCAAAGGGAGTGGTCTCTCGAGTCCACGAGGAATCAACAGCCTGTGGGACCGGCACTGATGACGGCCATTCCGGCCAGAAACGCGTCTGCCATGAGATTTCACAGACTACAGGAATACGTTTTGCATGCTGAATACATCCCTTCTTGTGCCCAGAGCATGTGTCCCGCTGATTTTTCAAAAAGGTCAGCATTTGGTGGTGAAGTATAGCCGGTTTTTGCTGATACCGGCAGGGGCACGCCCTCTCGTTCAGGAGCTCCGCGTAATCAGCAATTTGTTGGTGCAGTACGAGGAGTACAAACGCGGCGCCCCCCCAAGCTGAGTTATTTCCATTTGGATATTATTAAGCGAGGGGAGAGAGGAGGTGGCATTGTGCTGCCTGACAAGGGCACAATTAGAGGGTTCAGCCGGACCATCATCTCCAGGACTTTGTAGGTGGAGTGCAGCACAGCGCCATGAAATTGGGGACATTATCATTTGTTCAGAGTTCCATATCACTGGATTGTGGAACCTCGTGGTGACTGCAAGTACCATGATGCATTGGACTTGGGATGCTAAACGCAATTAACACACCTGCCTGTGGGAGGAGGAGCTTAGAGTCCACTTCAAAGGGAGTGGTCTCTCGAGTCCACGAGGAATCAACAGCCTGTGGGACCGGCACTGATGACGGCCATTCCGGCCAGAAACGCGTCTGCCATGAGATTTCACAGACTACAGGAATACGTTTTGCATGCTGAATAAATCCCTTCTTGTGCCCAGAGCATGTGTCCCGCTGATTTTTCAAAAAGGTCAGCATTTGGTGGTGAAGTATAGCCGGTTTTTGCTGATACCGGCAGGGGCACGCCCTCTCGTTCAGGAGCTCCGCGTAATCAGCAATTTGTTGGTGCAGTACGAGGAGTACAAACGCGGCGCCCCCCCAAGCTGAGTTATTTCCATTTGGATATTATTAAGCGAGGGGAGAGAGGAGGTGGCATTGTGCTGCCTGACAAGGGCACAATTAGAGGGTTCAGCCGGACCATCATCTCCAGGACTTTGTAGGTGGAGTGCAGCACAGCGCCATGAAATTGGGGACATTATCATTTGTTCAGAGTTCCATATCACTGGATTGTGGAACCTCGTGGTGACTGCAAGTACCATGATGCATTGGACTTGGGATGCTAAACGCAATTAACACACCTGCCTGTGGGAGGAGGAGCTTAGAGTCCACTTCAAAGGGAGTGGTCTCTCGAGTCCACGAGGAATCAACAGCCTGTGGGACCGGCACTGATGACGGCCATTCCGGCCAGAAACGCGTCTGCCATGAGATTTCACAGACTACAGGAATACGTTTTGCATGCTGAATAAATCCCTTCTTGTGCCCAGAGCATGTGTCCCGCTGATTTTTCAAAAAGGTCAGCATTTGGTGGTGAAGTATAGCCGGTTTTTGCTGATACCGGCAGGGGCACGCCCTCTCGTTCAGGAGCTCCGCGTAATCAGCAATTTGTTGGTGCAGTACGAGGAGTACAAACGCGGCGCCCCCCCAAGCTGAGTTATTTCCATTTGGATATTATTAAGCGAGGGGAGAGAGGAGGTGGCATTGTGCTGCCTGACAAGGGCACAATTAGAGGGTTCAGCCGGACCATCATCTCCAGGACTTTGTAGGTGGAGTGCAGCACAGCGCCATGAAATTGGGGACATTATCATTTGTTCAGAGTTCCATATCACTGGATTGTGGAACCTCGTGGTGACTGCAAGTACCATGATGCATTGGACTTGGGATGCTAAACGCAATTAACACACCTGCCTGTGGGAGGAGGAGCTTAGAGTCCACTTCAAAGGGAGTGGTCTCTCGAGTCCACGAGGAATCAACAGCCTGTGGGACCGGCACTGATGACGGCCATTCCGGCCAGAAACGCGTCTGCCATGAGATTTCACAGACTACAGGAATACGTTTTGCATGCTGAATAAATCCCTTCTTGTGCCCAGAGCATGTGTCCCACTGATTTTTCAAAAAGGTCAGCATTTGGTGGTGAAGTATAGCCGGTTTTTGCTGATACCGGCAGGGGCACGCCCTCTCGTTCAGGAGCTCCGCGTAATCAGCAATTTGTTGGTGCAGTACGAGGAGTACAAACGCGGCGCCCCCCCAAGCTGAGTTATTTCCATTTGGATATTATTAAGCGAGGGGAGAGAGGAGGTGGCATTGTGCTGCCTGACAAGGGCACAATTAGAGGGTTCAGCCGGACCATCATCTCCAGGACTTTGTAGGTGGAGTGCAGCACAGCGCCATGAAATTGGGGACATTATCATTTGTTCAGAGTTCCATATCACTGGATTGTGGAACCTCGTGGTGACTGCAAGTACCATGATGCATTGGACTTGGGATGCTAAACGCAATTAACACACCTGCCTGTGGGAGGAGGAGCTTAGAGTCCACTTCAAAGGGAGTGGTCTCTCGAGTCCACGAGGAATCAACAGCCTGTGGGACCGGCACTGATGACGGCCATTCCGGCCAGAAACGCGTCTGCCATGAGATTTCACAGACTACAGGAATACGTTTTGCATGCTGAATAAATCCCTTCTTGTGCCCAGAGCATGTGTCCCGCTGATTTTTCAAAAAGGTCAGCATTTGGTGGTGATATATATATATATATATACATATATTATCTACTGGCGGTTGCCAGTAGATAGTTATAGTTAGGACCGTGTTTCCATAGGAAATCTGCAACATTCTATTTGGAATAACTTTGGCACCGGTTGACGAATCCTCGCGAAATTTTCAAAATAGGTGGGGCGCTCCTCTACGCTCCTACCCTGAAAGTCTTGGGGGGATTCGTCAAGCGGGGGCAGAGAAAAAAGGGTGTCCCAAAACGCGTTTTCCCCATGCAATTTTCCATAGGGACCTTTAGTCCAAGGTACAGCCCGAACGGCTGAACAGAATTACTTGAAATTTGGCAGAGAGGTAGTCCTCAGCTCAGGGAAGTGTCTTTTGCAGGTCTGGTGTCAATCTGTTTGGTAGTTCCTGAGAAAATCAAAAGTAAAATCATATATATATGTGGGCGGAGCCTAACCACACATCTCATCCTGAGATCTGATTGGCTGTCAGCACTTCATCCAAGAAGTGTTGGCAGCCATCTTGGGACCTATATACATGATAGCACCTCATTAAAAAGCATTGCAGTTAATGGAGGGTTTTAAGACTTTAGTTACATTATAAATCATTTGTTGATGGTACCATACTCATTTTAGGAATTGTGGTATGTTCTAAGGTGATTTCACCATGTGAAAAAGCCTTCTGCTGGGATATCATGATTGAGAGAAAAATATTTTCTCATGCTTTTCCCACAGAGGTTTGGAAGGTGATCTATAAGCTAAACTGAGAGCTTATTTTCTGTAAATTCACATTATCTTTCTCAGTCATGTGAGAATGAAGTATGACATTCTCAGTAAAACATGTACATCCAACAAGGGCAGAGACTGTCAGTTGATTCCTTTGTGTTCTACTGCAGCTTCCCAGAGTGTTCCAAGGAACAACTAGAGCGCTAACAGTCCTACTTATAATAAACGTATGGCACACCTGAAGCCATATTGCTTGGATTAAAGTGGTAACTCTTAAAACATTTAATTTAAAAAAGAACAAAATAAGGGGGTTCATTTTTCCATAAAAAGTATGATTAGTGCTGCAGAAAGAAAAATCAGGGCACATTTTGAGTGACTTCTCAAATCCTCTTCTAGTTCATGAAAAAATTCTGACATGCAGACTGAAACATGCACTTTCAATACCAGCAGCAGTTTTCCCTGGTGAGCAGTAGCTTTACTACAGTGATCTAATGAGCAAAAAGAGTGCTAACATTCTGAATTTATGGCAAATGTGTGACACATCTGAATGCGTTCTTGATGGAATCAAAGTAAAAAACTGAAAGTATTTCCTACTGTGGAGACTGCAGTAAATGAGGAAATTAGGAAACTTCATAACAAATAAGTCTCCCAAGATGGCCACCAGAGACAAAAGAGCCCAAATGTAGCCCAAATATCACCCAGATGTAGCCCAAATATAGCCCAATGACAGAAGTGTGCAAAACACTTATTATTTTGTGTGTTTGCAGTGTTATATAGTGCAGACTTGTCAGGTATTGGAGTGCTTTACATGAGCATTGGTTACATCACACAAGAACAAATTCATTTTGGTTGTTAACACGGGGAGACTAAGTGATTTGACCAGAATCACAGAATGTCGAGCTGAAGCAGAAACTCCAACTTGGTTCCCCAGTTGCAAAGTCTGCAGTTCTGGAAGTAACACCACATCCTCTCCCCTAAGTGCAACATTTAATAAAGTGGTCAACTGGATAAAAAAACATAAAGATAACAAATAATTTAAAAGTGCTTTGTCGCTATTTGAAAACTCAGAAAATATGTCCTTATTTTAGTCTTTTAGAGCACTAACCATAATTTTGATGCCAATAAGACCCTCTCATATATGTAATTTCTAAAGGAAATGCTCTAGGTATTACAGTTTTGATTACATCAAGATGACGTCAGGCGTTCCACACTTTTGTAATACATATAGAATGTTAGCAATCTAGTTGTTCATTAGGATACTGTTGAGAGGCAGAGGCCAGGGGCACCGACTCTGAAAATTGAAGGCAGGTAGGAGGGTGCAAAGGCAAGAATTTAACCAAACTGAGCAGGCAGGAAGGGCCGTGGCAGCACAACAGACTATGGAGGGCAGTGGAAAGGGGGGCAGGGGCAACAAACCAACAACACAGGACTTGCAAGAGAGGCTGTGGCAATGTAATAGACCATTGTGGGCAGAAGGAAGAGGCAATGGTAGTACAACCATACATGCCAACAGACCCGATTCAGCCAGGAAACATCCAATGTTTTTAAGCTCAAATGGGCTTTATTTGATCTGTCTCCTGTCTACAATCTCCTCTTTTTCAATGTAACTCAACGGGGAAAATCAATACCCCAGTTTTTTTTCAAAATCTCCCTCTTACCAAGCTCAAAATGTTCGCAAGTATGGTACATTGGATCATGGAAGGAAATGGGGTAGGGACATGGACTTGGATAACAGAGGACAGGGGGGACATGGAGAGGTGCACCAAACTGACCCTGCAGGGCAGGCATCAGGGTTTGCAGCAGCACAATACACCACACAGGGCATGTGGGACGGGAGTGCAGCACAGCAATCCATAGAAAGCAAGAGGGAGGGGACAAGACCATGCACATGGACAACAGAGAACAGAGGGGCAAGAGGCAATGGTAGCTAGCTGACCATAATGGACAGACAGGAAAGAAAGCTGCAGCATAACAGACCATAAAGGGCAGGAGGGACGGATCAGGGACATTACAATGGAACAGACAAGCCAGGAGGGAGGGAGTAGGGGTCTGCACATGTAAACAGAGGGCTGGGGGCAAGGGGGCAGGGCAGGAGCAGCAAGATAGCCATGGAGGTCAGGCAGGATAGGCACTAAAAGCAAGACACACCATGAAGAGCAACAGTGAGACTGTGATGGCATACACACAGACCATGGAGGGAAGGTGGGAGGGGGTCAGGGGCAGCTAACTGACCACACAGGGAAGGTGGGAGGGGCCATGGCAGCACAGAAGACCATGCATGGCAAGTGGGAGGGTTAGTGGCAGCACAATGGCTATGATGGGCAAGAAGGAGGGTGCAGGGGCATGCACAAAGGATGATGGAGGATAGAAGGGAGGGTCGGGACCCATGCACAGACAAGAAAGTTTAGGGGAAGGGGCCTCACAACAGACCGCACGGGGCAGGCAAGAGGAGCAGTTGCAGCACAACAGACCAGGGAGGGCAGAAGGGTGTGGCAGTACAATGGACCATGTAGGACAGGAGGAAGAGGATAGGGGCATGGCATGTGGACAGGCAGGGTGGAGGTGGCAGTGACAGGTTACAGTCATCTGACAATGCTAGGCAGGTGGGAGGGGAGTGGCAGCTCAACAGAACACTCAGAGTAGATAGGAGTGACAGGTCCATGGAACATGGTGGGCAAAAAGGATGGAGCAGGGGCATGCACAAAGACATCGGAGGGCAGGGGGGAGGAGAATAGGGGCAGCAAGCTAAGCACAGTGTTTAAGCAGGAGGTCAATGATAGGGCATAGAATTGGGCAATGGAGGGCAGGAGGAGTGGACTGGTACATCATACTAAATTGAGGGCAGTGGCAGCACATCAGACCATGCATGGCAGGAGGGAGGAGGCTAGTCCATGGATTCACACAACAGAGGATAGGGAGGAGGGGGATGAGGCAGCAAGCTAACTGTTCAGAGAAGGCTGGTATTAGGAACTTTATTGTTTTTAAAATGTGTGTCGGTGCAAACTACTTAAAATATGAACAAGTATGCAGCATAATCTCACTTTTATTCAGGAAGAAGAGGACGTTTGTGACTGTGACTCCGTGCTCACTTGGCAGAAACACCCCATGACCCTCCACCCCCTATCGCAAAATGTAATGCCCGTGAAAAGGATAGGTGAACACAGTGTTATATAGAACATAGTCCTGAGAGCACAATTGAAAATGAAAACTAGATATAGTGTATGGTATAAACTGTGCACCAAAAAGTGTGATATAAGATGAACCGGGCGTGAAATATAATATGCAATACATTGTGCGCAATGACAGATTCGTTGGAGAGCGCGAGATAGCACAGGCACTGGCGCGTGCTATGCGATATGCGCCTTGGAGTGTAATATGCACAGGGCAGTGTTGTGTAACCTAACTAGTCTCTAAAGTTGTAATATAAAATATGTGCTGGGGAGTGTAACGTTGCATATGCACTGTGACAAAGATGTGGATCCCAGATTGTAATATGTATGGCATAGCACTGTGCGTTATAACATAGGCATCGAGGAAGGCACGTTAGATAGAGCAATATAACCCGTGCGAAGACAAGTGTGGCATGACATAGTCATAGCATATGCACTAGCTGGTGGAATACAACACAGAGGTGTGTGGCACTCGGCAGGCAATGGTGGGTGTAACACAGCATTGGGCTCTGCCAGGAGCGCGCTGTGACTCTCAAGTGATGTTCGTCCCCTTTCCAGAGAGTAAAATAAAAAGTATTACACATCCGGCAGTGGATGTGTGTTTTATTAACCGTGAGGGGGGTTTCTTTCATAGTTTTGGTTGAATTTTTGTCGAATCCCCTTTGAATGGCTTGGTGTGCATGTGTATTAAATGTGCCCGTCAATAGCTACCCATGTTTGTATAAATAAATGACAAGGGTGTCTACCGGGATTAGGCACGGTAGGGCATCAGACATGTCAGAGCTTCACTAGTGGTGTAAATACATTCCACGTGGATTCATTGTATGCATAGTCCCTTTTTAATAAATATCACGCAAATCGTCATGGTGATAGGTACGTACGGTTTGTCCAGCATGTCCTAGGTGTGTCTATAGATATATATTTTTTAAAAATAATAAAAAACAGTGGCCGGCCCTGGGGATTGGGGTCAAAAAAATATAATTAGGAGACAGGCCCTGGGGGATGGAGTCATCAGGGCCAATAAATTAGAATAAGAATGGGAACCACACAGCCCCCCTTCTTAAAAAATTAAAATAAATAAAAGACTGGCATTGTGCCGGAGGCCACGCCCCCTCCTTGCAGCACTCTGCAAACGCGCCCCCTGGCGAGTTGTAAGTTGGGGAATTAATTCCTCTTCAATAGTGAGGGTCCCTGAGGGCCAACTAGCCCAACAGGCATCTCCAGTATGCGCCTGGGAGCTGCGCTGCAGACAGGTGTTCTGAGGCCAAGCCCCTTTTTACACCTCTCTGCAACGCAGCTCTGTGGCGCTTACTGGAGGTACCTAGTGGTCTAGTTTGACCCTAGGGACCCTTAGGATTCAAGGGGACTTAATCTCTCAACTTAGAACAGCCATAGGGCACGTTACACAGTGGTGAAGGGAGGGGACGGGGCCTGAGGTGACGTGTGCAAACACGCACTATGGCACGTTTTAAATTGGGGATATAATTTCCCTTCAATACTGAGGGCCCCTGGGGGCTAACTAGCCCACCAAGTACTTCCAGTAAGCGCCACTGAGCTGCATTGCAGAGAGGTGGTCCAGGCCGTGCCACTTTTTACACCTCTCTGCAACGCAGCTCTGTGGCACTTACTGGAGGTACCTAGTGGGCTAGTTGGACCCTAGGGACCCTCAGGATTCAAATGAACCTAATCTCCCTACTAAAAACGGACACAGGGCGTGTTTACACAGTGGTGAAGGGAGGGGACGGGGCCTGAGTTAACGTGTGCAAAAACGCCCTGTGGCCTGTTTTAAGAGGTAGTTTTAACCCCCCTGCCCTATTATATACTAGGGGCTTACAGAGGAGGTCATGCTAATCACAGGGAGACCCCAACGCATAATGTTCCCTAGTTTATGTAGGTGTTTTCACTGTATTCTAAGTGTCTTTTAACATAGCACTGGCTCTAGGACTGGTTAGTGAGACTCAGTTACCACCAGTATCCGTCTGAAAAAGTTGAGGGTACAGGATGATTTTGCAACAAGGCTTCTTTCTGCTCTTCTTTTTGTTCTTTCTGCACGTTATCCTTCTTCCTGCACTTTTCTTCATCTTTGAGGACTTCTGTTGCTTCTTTCTGCACTTTTTTTTTTTTCTTTCTGTGCATTTTTTCTTCTTTCTTCACATGTCCTATCTCTGTAGGCATAGTTAGAAATTAGCATTTAAAAAACCTTTGAAATTCACAGAAAAAAACATAGCTTTCAGGCACGTTATAGTTAGGAATTAGCATTTAAAAAACCTCAGAAATTCACTGAAAAAAACATAGGTTTCAGGGGTGTTATAGTTAGCTGGACTTTTCACTTGTACAAAACCAATGAAATTCCCCCGTTAAAGTTAGTTCAGCTAACTATAACTCGCGCGCCCGCAATGCACTGCTGATGATGTCACATATTACATCACTCATGACATGGTCAGTGACATCACTCATGACATCACTGATGACATCTCAAATGACATCACTGATGACATCACTGATGACATCATCCTTTTGATAGAGTGGCAGACCTCCTCTTACCCTAATATAACCTTTGATACACACATTCAAAAATAGAGACTGACATTTTCAAAACAATGGACATACCAACAACCTCTTCAGTAATTCTAAGATCCACATACACATCCACTCATTCACCAACAGTCCTATACAGTCACTCATACATGTACTCACTCATCATATGTACTCATACACCTATACATCCTGTTACAAAATGCCACTCATCCATAGAGTTACTCACACACATAGTCACTCATGCTAATAAAGAATCAAACATACATTTACTTGCACTCTATCACAATGATGATGTCATCAGTGATGTCATGTGAGATGTCATCAGTGATGTCATGAGTAGGGGTGGGCAGAATTTGCGTGATCGCGTTACGCAAATCTCCGCAAAACGGTAAAAAATCTCCACGAACATGCGGAAATTCCGCGAAAACGCCGAATTGCTCGTTTGCGATGCTTTTTTCCTGTTCACAGTTGCCGTTTGCTTGCTCGGGGAGAAATGTCTCACGAACACGCATTTTGAGAACGCGAACAAGAAAAAATTTCGCGAAGTCGCGGAAAGCAGAATTTTGGGCAATTTCGCGTTCTCCGCGGAATGCGAAATTACCGAAATTCCGCCAGTGGAACGGAATTTACCGCCCAGGCCTAGTCATGTGTGATGTCACTGACCATGTCGTGAGTGATGTAATATGTGACATCATCATCAGTGCATTGCGGGCGCGCGAGTTATAGTTAGCTGAACTAACTATAACAGGGGAATTTCACTGGTTTTGTAAGAGTGAAATGTCCAACTAACTATAACACCCCTGAAACCTATGGTTTTTTCAGTGAATTTCTAAGGTTTTTTAAATGCTAATTTCAAACTATAACGTGCCTGAAAGCTATGGTTTTTTCAGTGAATTTCAAAGGTTTTTTAAATGCTACTTTCTAACTATAACGTGCCTGAAACCTATGGTATTTTTCAGTGAATTTCTAAGGTTTTTTAAATGCTAATTTCTAACTATAACGTACCTGAAACCTATGGTTTTTTCAGTGAATTTAAAAGGTTTTTTAAATGCTAATTTCTAACTATGCCTACAGAGTCAGGACATGTGAAGGAAGAAGAAAAAACGCACAGAAAGAAGCAAAAGAAATACGGAAAGAAGCAACAGAAGTCCACAAAGACGAAGAAAAGTGCAGGAAGAAGCACGACATGTGCAGAAAGAACCAACAGAGGAGCAGAAAGAGGGCTTGTTACAAAATCATCCTGTGCCCACAACTTTTTCTGATGGGTACTGGTGGTAACTGACTCTGACTAACCAGGCCTAGAGCCAGTGCTATGCTAAAAGACACTTAGAATACAGTGAAAACACCTACATACACTAGGGAACACTATGCGTTGGGGTACCCCTGTGATTAGCATGACCTCCTCTGCAAGCCACTAGTACATAAGAGGGCAGGGGGAGTAAAATTACCGCTAAGTCAGAGGAGCAGAAATATGGTACTTTAACTAGCAGTCACGTTTGCAGAGTGGTGGAGAAAGGGTGCTGGGCATCCAACCAACGCTCAGGAATTCTGCTGCGTAGGACTTACAGGAGGTACCAGGAGGGATTCTTGGCCCCCAAAGTCCCTCAGGACTAAAATGGACTTTATTCCCCGCCCCGTAGTCTGCCACGAGGTACGTTTGCAGAGTGGTAGATAAAGGGGGCCATGTCCTCCGAAGACGTCTTAGCAAACCCACTGTGTGGGACTTACTGTAGGTAACAAGAGGGGTAGTTGGCCCCCAAAGGACATCCTTGGGGGCCAACTTCCCAAACTATTAACTCCAGTCAGTCCCACACAGCAGCATTGTTAAGTACTCATACCATGCCACGCCCACTTTGCCCACCACTCTACAAATATGCTCCCTGGCACGTTATTGGATGGGGATTGAAATCCCCATCACTGCTCGGGGTCCTTTAGGGGCCAACTAGCCTACCTTTTACCTCCAGTAATCCCCACACAGTGGAATTGGTGAGAGGTAGACAAAGGCCATGCCCCCTTTCTCCACCACTCTGCAAACACACCCCCGTGGCGCGTTTTAAGTTGGGGGATTAAGTCCCCTTGAATCCTGAGGGTCCCTGGGGTCCAACTAGCCCAGTAGGTACCTCCAGCAAGTGCCACAGAGCTGCGTTGCAGAGAGGTGTAAAAAGGGAAGTACCTGGACCACCTCTCTGCAACGCAGGCCTGTGGCGCTTACTGGAGGTACCTGGTGGCCTAGTTGGCCCCCAGGGGCCCTCAGGATTGAAGGGTTATTAATTACCCAACTTAAAACACACCGCAGGGTGTGTTTGCACACATGTCACCTCAGACCCCGCCCCCTCCCTTCACCACTGTGTAAATGCACCCCGTGGCGTGTTTTAAGTTGGGGGATAAAATCCCCTTCAATCCTGAGGGTCCCTGGGGTCCAACTAGCCCATCAGGTACCTCCAGTTAGTGCCACAGGGCTGCGATGTAGAGAGGTGGTCTGAGGCCACGCCCCTTTCACATCTTCAATTACCCAGGCAGTACGTATACACTCCATCAATCACCCTGTCACTCCCCATGCACTCCTCCTAACAGGATTAGAACATGGGGCTGGGTGGCTGACTGAAGGAATGCATAGGGAGTGACAGGGTGTTTGCTGGAGTGTATGGGTACTACCTGAGGAATTGAAGGTGTGAAAGACAAGTGTGTAGGTGGTTAGAGGACTGCATGCGTATTGGAGAGGGGTTTGTAGCAGTACATGTGTTAAGGCCTGGGTCACTGCATGATTACTTGGGTACTGAAAGAATGATTAGAGTACTGCAAGAAGAGTGCCTGGGTGAATTTATAAATGTTTGGGTTTTGGCGCAGTGTTTGGATTAGTACATGCTGCTGGATGGCTGACTGGAGGAGTGCAAGGGAATTGACAGGGTGTTTGCCGGGGTGTATAGGTACCACCTGGGTAATTGAAGGTGTGAAAGACAAGTGTGTAGGTGGTTAGAGGACTGCATGTGTAGTGGACAAGGGTTTGTAGCAGTGCATGTGTTAAAGCCTGGGTCACTGCATGACTACTTAGGTGCTGACTGAATGATTAGAGAACTGCAAGGAGAGTGCCTGGGTGGATTTATAAGTGTTTGGGTTTTGGCGTAGTGTTTGGATTAGTATATGTGCTGGATGACTGACTGGAGGAGTGCATGGGGAGTAACAGGGTGTTTGCCGGAGTGTATAGGTACCACCTGGGTAATTGAAGGTGTGAAAGAGAAGTGTATAGGTGGTTAGAGGACTGCATGCGTAGTGGACAGGGGTTTGTAGCAATGAGAGGAGGAGGCTGATATTGTCCCAGTGAGAGGAGGAGGCTGCGGATGTCCCAGTGAGACGAGGAGGCTGCTTATGTCCCAGTGAGAGGAGGACACTGCTGATGTCCCAGTGAGAGGAGGAGGCTGCTGATTTCCCAGTGAGAGGAGGAGGCTGCTGAAGTCCCAGTGAGAGGAGTAGGATGCTGATGTTCCAATGAGGACGCTTCTGAAGACCTGCTCAGGCATGTAGGCAAAGGCTGTGAGAAGGCGTGTAGGGGGAAGGCTGTGAGATTGCGTTTCGAGGAAGGCTGTGAGAAGGCATGTAGGGAGAAGGCTGTGAGAAGGCGTGTAGGGGAAGGCTGTGAGAAGGCATGTAGGGGAAGGCTGTTAGATGGTGTGTAGGGGGAAGGTTGTGAGATGTCATGTAGGGGGAAGGCTGTGAGAAGGCATGTAGGGGGAAGGCTGTGAGAAGGCATGTAGGGGAAGGCTGTGCGATTGCATTTCGGGGAAGGCTGTGAGAAGGCATGTAGGGGGAAGGCTGTGAGACGGCATATAGGGGGAAGGCTGTGAGAAGGCATGTAGGGGGAAGGTTAAGAGCAGGCATGTAGGGGAAGGTTGTAAGCAGGCATGTAGGGGAAGGCTGTGAGCAGGCATATAGGGGAAGGCTGTGAGCTGGAGTGTAGGAGAAGGCTGTGAGCAGGTGTGTAGGGGAAGGGCTGTGAGCTGGAGTGTAGGAGAAGGTTGTGAGCAGGTATGAAGGAGAAGGCTGTGAGATGGTGTGTAGGGGAAGGCTGTGAGAGGTCGTGTAGGGGAAGGCTGTGAGAATGCGTGTAGTGGGAAGGCTGTGAGAAGACATGTAGGGGTAAGGCTGTGAGAAGGCATGTAGGGGAAGGCTGTGAGAAGGTGTGTAGGGGAAGACTGTGAGAGGAGGCTGCTGAAGTCCCAATGAGGATGCTTCTGAAGACCTGCCGAGGCGTGTAGGGGGAAGGCTGTGAGAGGGCTGTAGGGGAAGGCTGTGAGAGGTCATGAAGGGGCAAGCTGTGAGAATGTGTGTAGGGGAAGGCTGTGAGCAGGCATGGAGAGGAAGGCTTTGAGAATGCGTGTAGGGGAAGGCTGTGAGCAGACATGTAGGGGAAGGCTGTGAGAAGGCATATAGGGGAAAGGCTGTGAGAAGAGGCTGCTAAAGTCTCAATGAGAGCTTCTGAAGACCTACTGAGGCATGTAGGGGAAGGCTGTGAGAAGCCGTGTAGGTGAAGGCTGTGAGTAGAGTTCCCCAAAAATGAATGGGATGCAAAGAACTGCAGCCTGCCTGCCTGAACACAAACAAAAGGCGGGGTCACTATGTGACAGCTTAAGTGACCCTCCAAGCTGAAAGGCAGCCCCCCCTTGGCTCACAGGGTGCAAACACAGGTGGAGACACTGCTGAGCCCCCCCCCCCAGGCCTCAGCCCTCATTACAAACAAAACCCAAACCTCCAGGAGAGTTATTATTCCAAACCACTGAGCCTAGCGCCAACCCTGAAGCAGCGCCACGACAAACACCCTGCCTCTCAGGGAAGCCCGAGCAGGTGGGGGGGTTGTTATTTTTAATCACCCTGCCAGTTGTCTGTGTCGCATTAAGAGCTGGCTGCAAGATAATTGTGTTATTAACTTATTAGTACAAAGCAGTCCCTAACCCTGTGGGGGAGGGGAATTATCCATCAGCTTAAGTATGAGGAAGGCATGGGGCAGGGTGTAGTGCACGGGATAACTTGACTCCCCCATAACTTTTGATCATGTTTACGCTCGCCTAGGGAGATTCAGATCTTCAGATGACTGGAAAACCCGGCCTTGCCCTCCCTCTTCTGCAGACAGCAATGCTCCTCAGGCCATGGGGGCAAACAGTCATTTAGGTAGCCAACCTTCCAGAGGCTTTGGAGGGGTGCAGTCTGCTTCCGGTGCCGGACATGCGCTGGTCCTTTCAACAGCCTTTCCTGGTGAATGAAGTAGTGCCAATGGCACGAGGAGTTGACATGTTTCAATCCAAGCAAACTAAAGCAAGCCTGAGGCAGGTGGTTGGCACTGCTGAGCTGTCAAAAGTTGCAAACAACACCAGGTCAGGCCTGTAGCGGTTCCTGGGGGTCTTCAGGGGCAAGGACTCCTGCAGGGTAACACTCAGATTCCCGTCATCTCAGGTGATCTGTTCACCAGTCAAAGATGCCATTCCTGCTGGTGATGTCAGGGACCAGGTGAGCATGTGTACAAACACAAACCAGAGCTCATGGAGACCAAGGAATCTGAGACCCTGGCCGCACCAGGAGCCATTCAGATACCAAACTAAAGCAGCAACGACGCGACAGGAGAGTGAGCAGAAAGAGTACTGGGAGAAGCCAGACAGAAGGAAGCGTGCACAGAGAGTGTCAATCCAGCTGTGAGGGGAGGAGCAAGGGTACCAGTAAGGGGAGAGAGTGCCAGCAGGGAGGGCAAACAAGGAAGGTGGAAGTGAGGACAAGCACTTTGCCAGGAGCGAGAGAGAGCAGAGAGGATGCCTGCAATTGCCCAGTCAGTAGCAATGCCTGGAGAGGGTGCCTGGAAGTGTCTAGTGAGTAGAAAGGGTGCCGACAAGGACCTAACCAGTAGTGAGGGTAAGCAGAGAGGGTGTCAGTGAGAGCATGGGCCGAGCTAGCAGCAAGGATGAGTGGAAAGGATGCCAGTGAGGACTTAGCCAGTAATAAGGGTTAGCGGAGAGGGTGTCAGTGAGGGCATGGGCCCTGCTAGTAGCAAGGAAGAGTGGAAAGGGTGCCAGTGAGGACTTAGCCAGTAGTGAGGGGAAGCAGAGAGGGTGCCAGTGAGGACATGGGCCCAGCAAGGACGAGTGGAAAGGGTGCCAGTGAGGACATGGGCACAGCAAGGCTGAGTGGAAAGGGTGCCAGTGAGGCCTTAGCCAGTAGTGAGGGTTAGCGGAGAGGGTGCCAGTGAGGGCAATGGCCCATCTAGTATCGAGGGCACGCAGAGGGTGCCAGTGAGCAAAGGTCCCTGCGAGGAGAGAGCAAGCAGAAAGGGTGCCAGCACGGACCCAGCATTCACACAGGGTGAGCAAAGAGTACCTGGAATGTCAAGGGCTCAGCCAACCGTAAATGGAGAGGGCACCAGAGAAGGCAAGGGTCCAATCAGCAGGGAGAGGAAGTAGTGTGAATGACCACTGGTAAAGGCCCAGTCACCAGGGATGACGGATGGAGAGGATGCCTTTGAGGCCAGCCTGCAGGCAGGGTGAACAGAGCGTTGCAGCGAGGATAACAGCCCAGCCAGCACTGAGAGTGAGTGGAGCGGGTGCCTGCAAAGAAAATAACACAACCAGCAGGGAGGGTGAGCAGAGAGGATGCCAGCAAAGGATTTCAAAAGAGGCACTCCCAACTCTCATGCAATCAACCATCTCCCAGCACTCATGCCCACAGCTAGCTCTCGTGCCCCAGCCACCCCTCAGCCAGCTCTCATGCCCCAACCACCCCTCAGACAGCTTTCATGCCCCAGGCACAGCCAGCTCCCGTGCCCCAGTCACCCCTCAGCCAGCTCTCATGCCCCAGCCACCCCTTAGGCAGCTCTCGTACCCCAGCCATCTCTCCTGCCCCAGCAACCCCTCAGCCAGCTCTTATGCCCCAGCCACCCTTCAGCCAGCTCTCATGCCCCAGCCACCCCTCAACCAGCCATCGTGCCCCAGCAACCCCTCAGCCAGCTCTCGTGCCCCAGCCACCCCTCAGCCTGCTCTCGTGCTCCAGCCAGCTCTCATGGCCCAGCCACTCTTCAACCAGCCCCTGTGCCCCAGCATCCCCTAAGCAGCTCTTGTGCCCCAGCCACCCCTCAGCCAGCTCTCATGCCCAGCCACCCCTCAGCCAGCTCTCATACCCCAGCCACCGCTCAGCCAGCTCTCTGTATGGGTGAGGGCTCAGAGTGCTGCAGACCCAGAGAGGTGCTAGGTGGGTGAGGGCTCGGAGTGCTGCAGAGAGGTATAAATTGAATTGATTTTTATATATATCCTGCTAACTTTATAAAAGTACTAAAAAAGATCAATAAAATTAATAATATTTTTTCAAAGTTGTTTGTCATAATGTATATCATGTGGTTGGTTGTCTAGAGTTTGCGCGCTTTCTTAATGTTAATCAGCACTGGACCCGGTGCAATAGTTCTTCCAAAATAGAGGTGAGAGCTCAGAGTGATGCAATGCAGTGAGGTGCTGGGTGGGTGAGGGCTCGGAGTGCTTTGGAGGCAGAGAGGTGCTGGGTGGGTGAGGGCTCGGAGTGCTGCAGAGAGGTGCTGAGTGGGTGAGGGCTCAGAGTGCCTCAGGCCAGAGAGGTGCTGGGTAGGTGAGGGCTCAGAGTGCTGCAGAGTCAGAGAGGTGCTGGGTAGGTGAGGGCTCAGAGTGCTGCAGCTCCAGAGAGGTGCTGAGGGGTGAGGACTTGGAGTGCTGCAGAGAGGTGGTGAGGGGTGAGGGTGCGGAGTGCTGCAGAGAGGTGCTGGGTGGGTGAGAGCTCTGAGTGCTGTAGGGAGGTGCTGGGTGGGTGAGGGTTCGCAGTGCTTTAGAGCCAGAGAGTTGCTGGGTGGGTGAGGGCTCAGAGTGCTGCAGAGCCGGAGAGGTGCTGGGTGGGTGAGGGCTCGGAGTGCTTATGAGCCTGAGAGGTGCTAGGTGGGTGAGGGCTCAGAGTGCTACAGATCCGGAGAGGTGCTGGGTGGGTGAGAGCTCAGATTGCTGCAGCGCCAGAGAGGTGCTGAGGGGTGAGGGCTCGGAGTGCTGCAGAGAGGTGGTGAGGGCTCGGAGTGTTGCAGAGAGGTTGAGGGGTGAGGGCTCGGAGTGCTGCATAGAGCTGATGAGGGGTGATGGCTTGGAGTGCTGCAGAGAGGTGCTGAGGGGTGAGGGTGCGGAGTGCTGCAGAGAGGTGCTGGGTGGGTGAGAGCTCTGAGTGCTGTAGGGAGGTGCTGGGTGGGTGAGGGTTCGCAGTGCTTTAGAGCCAGAGAGTTGCTGGGTGGGTGAGGGCTCAGAGTGCTGCAGAGCCGGAGAGGTGCTGGGTGGGTGAGGGCTCGGAGTGCTTATGAGCCTGAGAGGTGCTAGGTGGGTGAGGGCTCAGAGTGCTACAGATCCGGAGAGGTGCTGGGTGGGTGAGAGCTCAGATTGCTGCAGCGCCAGAGAGGTGCTGAGGGGTGAGGGCTCGGAGTGCTGCAGAGAGGTGGTGAGGGCTCGGAGTGTTGCAGAGAGGTTGAGGGGTGAGGGCTCCGAGTGCTGCATAGAGCTGATGAGGGGTGAGGGCTCGGAGTGCTGCAGAGAGGTGCTGGGTGGGTGAAGGCTCGGAGTGCTGCAGAGCTGGGGCCACTGTCCCTGTATTGATGTCTGAGATGATGAATTCTCGGAGACTGGCACATATACTATTTGTCTAATGGCTGTGCAATTAAATCCCCTGTAAGTGACCCACGCCTCATTTCTTCCTAATCTATGGAATTTTGATTCAATTCGTCAGCTCTAATTGAAAATACTGCTCTTTAATGTCTACATTGCAGTTCATTGCTGGAGTGCTTTTAATGAGATGGCCCCTGACCCGCAGAATTCAGGCTGGCTTTGACTTTTAACATGGTTTTCCCCGATTGACTGACAGAGAAGGGGTGAAAACGTAAACAATGCAGAACACGAGCTTCACATGACCTGAGCTGTCACAAACCAGGGCAAGCATTGTGTCCAAGATCACACAGAGTGCCTTAGTTCGCGCCCTTTGTGTGTCATGTTTGTGACACAAAACTGCAAGTGTCTACATATTTAAACAAGCCTTCTTTCCTAGTCACATTTGAAATGCAACATACATAGAGTGTGCGACGCCCGCATGTGCTTGTAGTGTATGTGTGTGCACTGAACAAAAATGTGCGGCACGCATTTTGTATGTGTGTGGGCTAAGTGGATTTGGTGTGTTTGTATAGATTGTGTGAGATATGCGTGTCTCGGTGTGTGATAGGAGTGCCGTGTGCACCGTAGTTTGTGTGTGCGTATTGCTGTGTGTTGTAGGGGGGTTCCAGTATCTATATAGGTATGATTAAAACACTCCCAAATTACACTGCGCAAATATGCCTCTGAACATCTCTCAACACTGAGGGCAAGGCTTCCGATGCAGCTTGAGCACCGTGCACGTGATGAGAAGGTGCGCGACTGCCACAGACCGCTCTTGAAGAGTCAGGCCCCCTTCATCACCAACTGTTGTGTCGTTGTGCCCGTGAAGGGCTGTAGAGCTGAGCAGGAAGGCTGGCAGGTAAATGTGGGCCTATTTCGCACAGGTTATGAGTGCACGTAGCTAAATCACTGAGACCACACAGTTAGACCTTTGCACGTAATCACAGCGGTCTCACTACTGAGCCCGTCTCATGGTCACGCACTTAACGTGGGCTAAACCAAACTCACAAATGCAGTCGGAATGAGCGTATGCAAACCCCGACAACTTTATAAGAATATGCTCGGCCTGACGAAAGTATTGCGACAGGTGATACTACAGAAAGGTATCCGTGTCACACGCTCACTTATCTCAGTAAGGCACTATATATAGACTACGCCTGATAATTGAAGGTCCTTGTCACAAAACCCACGTCATCAATTCGCACAAAATGGTAACTGAAGACTTCGAAGTGAGATTTACAAGTGACTGAATACGTAATTATGAGCCAAGACCTGTCTCGGTTCATGAATATTTCTAGAAATGTGGAGACAATGTCAGTTGACATCAAGATAGTATGTTCTCACATACCCAGGCAGTCTTGCAGCTAATTTGAATAAACGCGATCATGTCGAAGCCACTGCAAGTCACGTAGAATTTGTTCAATTCGAACTTTAAATTGTGTAGGCATCCGACATTTCTCCTTTAAGTGAGACACGTATATTCTGCACGCGTGCTGCACTTCATTGACACTGACCGCACCATAAATAGCCTGCCTTTTCCTTTATTTACGCATGAGTTCCGTGGCTCTTCCAGCTGTTGTCTTCTGACATTAGGCACCTCTCACCTCTCTTTCTTGGGCCATTAATCCGAGGAGCATGGAATCCTCCTCCTCTGCAGTTGATTTTCACTCGATGCAGGCACAATATTGCTGTCAACACTTCCTGGTTAGAAGTGTTGGCAGCCAATTAGAGCCAAGCTCGTGCTGGGGTGGTTAGGCTCCGCCAAGATATCACTATCTTTATTTTTAGATTTTCTCAAAAACTGCTGAATAGATTTACACCATTTTTTAAAAGGTCTCTTTCTGAAACAAGGGCTACCTTTTTGTCAAACTAGGTGTAATTTCGTTCAGCAGTTTTTGCTATAACTGTGTCTAAAGTTTCCTATGGAAAATTGATTTTTGACCTCTATTTTTTGAATTTCTCAGGAACTACTGAACGGATTTACACCATTTAAAAAAAAAAGGGCGCTTTCTGAACCATTTTCTATGGAAAATAGGTCCTAACTATAACTATCTACTGGCGACTGCCAGTAGATAATATATATATATATATATATATATATTTATATTCACTTAAAAAACCATAGGTTTCACACATGTTATAGTTAGCTGGACATTTCACTCGTAAAAAACCAATGAAATTCCTCCGTTATAGTTAGTGCAGGCAACTATAACTCACGCGACCGCAATCCTCTGCTGATGACGTCAGATATTGCATCACTGTATTTAGACATTTATTTACCCATGTCTACTTCCATTAATCTTTAGCTATACATATATTACAAATATTTATTTTTCATAAAGACACATATGTCATCAGTGATGTAATATCTGACGTCATCAGCAGAGGATTGCGGTCGCGTGAGTTATAGTTGCCTGCACTAACTATAACGGGGGAATTTCATTGGTTTTTTACGAGTGAAATGTCCAGCTAACTATAACATGTGTGAAACCTATGGTTTTTTAAGTGAATTTGCAAGGTGTTTTAAATGCTAATTCGTAACTATAACGTGTGTGAAACCTATGGTTTTTTCAGTGAATTTGTACGTTTTTTAAATGCTATGTTATGTATTTATAAATTTTTTTTTTTGGGAGGTTTTTCACCGTGCGTGCACTGTGCGCGCACGGTGCGCTTACGGTATAACGGGGGAATTTCATTGGTTTTTTACCAGTAAAATGTCCAGCTAACTATAACATGTGGGAAACCTATGGTTTTTTAAGTGAATTTGCAAGGTTTTTTAAATGCTAATTCGCAACTATAACGTGTGTGAAACCTATGGTTTTTTCAGTGAATTTGTAGGTTTTTTTAAATGCTAAGTTATGTATTTATTATTTTTTTTGTTTTTTGGAGGTTTTTCACCGTGCGTGCACCGTGCGCGCGCTGTGGGCGCTTGGTGCGCTTCGCGCACCGAGAACCCACGGATCGCAGTGCGTGTCGTGCGCACTTGGTGCGCGCACGTCGCGATTTAAAAAAATAAATGCATTTTTTTCTCCCTTGCGGGTCCTTCTGTGACCCCCTGACCAAGGCTAGGGGGTCAGGAACTGTCCACTCTGCCCCCTTTTCACATTCGCCACCTTTTTTTTTCACCCCCTCAGACTGCGAGAGACAAAATGGCGGCCGACACTTCCTGGTTTCGATCGATTCGAATGTTTACCGACCGCCAGTAGATAATATACATATATATATATATATATATATATATATGGAATCCACAATCTTGAGCTACCCCAGTCACGGGCGCAAGAAACAGGTACGGACCACAATCGAGGAGAACAAGTTTTTCCTTTATTTTTTGCAGATAAAAGCGTAGCTATTCAAAGCCAGTGCCCAGCCTGACGCGTTTCGACTGCCCCACGGCAGCCTTGATCACATGACGCGCAGGACCTATCAGTGCAAATATATAGTGTGAAAGACAAAATAGGCACATATTACTGCTCTTCTCATTGGTTTAAATAAACCTAGTGCTCAAAAATTATTTAAAGGGCCAAAATGCTCAAATGCAATTGTGTTGAACATATACCACATAAAAGAATATAAATAATCCACAATGGAATACAGAATCAGAGCATAGTGCTCCTATTACAAATAAAGTGTTCTAAAATCAATCTTCATTCGTTTATATCTATATAAGTACATAATGTAATCTTTTTGTGGTTTTTATCCTCATTAAAATTCTGAGCACTGAAAATATATTTTTTATCTCATAATAAGATTTTGACAGTATATTAAATAGTGCCAAATGATTGAAAAATAAAGTGCATATGTGCAAGTGCCAAGACATTCCAAAAATCTATTTACACATTAGATAACAGTATATATATATATAATATGCCAAATACTTCGTCAGAACAAGCATCCGATGACCGGAACAGACGAATAAAGACCCATTAGTAGGTGCAAGTTATTTTATTTTAACACACCCCCGCACCTCCGCCATGACACGTTTCCGCCTGCAAGAGGCCTTGATCACATGACGCGTATGAAGAGTGCTTCCGTTTTTAAGAAAGTGCAAGTGCATAACACGTGACAATGTCAATAGACATAGAGGAGTACTTGGCCACACATCAATTTGTGCAAATAGCAATTCAAAATTCAAGATAACGAATTTACATAGCAGTACAAAACCCATTTCATAAATATTAAAATGAGGCAATGTAGTAAAAACACAAATAAAAACCTTCATTAAATAGTTTTCATTGCAATATAAACTACATATCAAGATGTGATGCGGTTGTATATTAAGGATTAGACTGAGCTTAATTCATTTACTGCTAATGCATATGGAGTATTCAATTCATGTCCCATATCCTGAGTCAATCACTGCAATCACGTCCTCTGCTGAGGCTAAGGCAATGCCCCTGTCTATTTGTCTACTATACAAATAAAATGCTAGTGAATCTGTATTAATCCCCAGTGGGCAAATAACCTCCCCTTATACCCTTCTGACAAAAAAGTGATAGTGCAAGAAAAGGTGCCAACCTTATCAACCAATTCCGGTTCGTAAAGTGCAAAGTGCTAATATTATTTAAAAATAGAGAGTTTCAGCGGCATATCAATGAAATGTGCAAAATAGGGTATTGGTGCAACAAGAGCAACAAGGGTTGGGATAACTACAGGCAGGTAAAGAAGTCCTCGCTGGAGTTGAGGCCCTGTGGCATCTTGGTATCCAACTCCAGGATGTACCTAGTTTCCAGCTTACGGAGCAGTGCCTCCCGGTTGCCGCCCCGTCTAAGTGGTAGGACAGCGTCCACTACAAAAAAGCTTAAATGGTCTAAGTTATTGTGGTGGGAATCCTCAAAATGTCTGGCAACCAGGTAGGATGCATCACTGTTGTTGATTGCCCTTACGTGCTGGAGTATCCTCTTGTAGACCTGCAGTTTGGTACTACCTACATACTGCATGCCACACGATCACTCCAGAACATACACAGCGTATTCGGTTTTACATGTGAGCACCTTGGTGATGGGCACTTGATCTACCTGAAGGGAGGTTTTATATGAAGTTTTACTTATGCCATACCTGCCAGCCTTGCAGGAAGGGCACTTGACAAACCACCTTCTAGAGCTTAATGAGGATTTTAGAGTGGTGAGTTCAGGGCTACTCTTAAACAATAGTGTCGCACATTGAGCGTGCTTTCTGAAAAGTTATACTTGGAGTTTTGGAGAGTGAATAACCCAATTGTGGATCATTGCGGAGCAAGGCCCAGTTCTTAATAAAGATTCTACTAAGTGACTGGTGTTGCCTTTTAAAAGTCAGAATTAGTCTAGTGGATTGGTCAAATGGAGCAGTAGGTGTAGTGGACTTGACTATTTTTGCACACCAGTACTTCTGATCGTGAGATCAGGTCAGTTTTCTTTATGGCACTACTAATCATGGCTGCAGAGTAGCCCCTAGCCAGGAACCTATCCTTACTGTCCTCTTGTGCCCTTATACAGTCGTCATTCATACTACAAATACGCATGATCCACAACATTTCCCCCCAAAAGGAATGCTGCGAATGAGGTGTCCCGGGTGGTGGCTAGTGGCATGGAGCTGAGAATTGCCCGCAGTTGGTTTTATATGAAGTCTGTTCTTCAATTTGCAACTACCACATACACCTCTACATCCAGGAAACATACAGACTCCCTACTCACATGTGCTGTAAAGTGTAGGTTGAGGCTGTTACGATTGATCTGTTCTATGAACTGGAGCGCAAGATCCGCCGTGCCACTCCAGATCAAGAATAGATCATCAATGTACCTATTCAAATGGGACACATGTTTGTTTAAAATGTCACCAAATTTGACCCTGAGGACCCGCTCTCCCCACAAGCCCATATGGAGACAGGCATAGCTTGGGAAGAAGCAAGCCCCCATCACTAGTCCTCTCACCTGATGGAAAATTTGGTTCTGGAAGAGGGAAAAATTGTTATCCAGACAGGTCATGATCATGTTCAATAACATTTTTGATTATGTCATCAGTGATGGCATTTGAGATGTCATCAGTGATGTCATCAGTGATGTCACTGACCATGTCATGAGTGATGTAATATGTGACGTCATCAGCAGTGCATTGCGGGGGTGCGAGTTATAGTTAGCTGAACTAACTATAACGGTTGAATTTCTAGAGTTTTGTACGAGGGAAATGTCCAGCTAACTATAACACCCCTGAAACCTATGGTTGTTTCAGTGAATTTCAAAGGTTTTTTAAATGCTAATTCCTATCTATAACTTATCCCTAAAGCTATGATGTTTAATGATTTTCATTGGATTTCTAAATTTTTCTATTTCAGTGTGTCAATTCCTTTAATTATGTTTTATTTATATTGTTTTTTCACAATTTTGTTTAACTTATTTTTTGAATTAATTCTTTTAAAAATTAAAAAATATTGTTTGTTTTAATGTTTTAAAAAAAATTGTAAATTTTTTAAAAATATTTTTAAATATTTTGTAAAATATTTTTTAAACTATATTTTCAACACTTTATTATTTTTTTTTATTTTAATTTTTTTTTGGATTCGGGCTCCCTATGCGCACCTTTCTCGGTCCTTTCGCGAAAGCATCCGCGTACGGTATGTGTTGGGTACGTATTTTTGTGCGCGATTGCTATGCGACCGGTACTCGACTCCAAGCCTACACACGACATGCACAAAGCACGTTACGCAACGCTGGCGCGCTTCCGCGATACGTCATGTGCGTGTTTGACATGGTGGGTGCGCGAATCCCGCAAAATATTTTAAATGGCAAAAAACATATATATATGTATTTCATGTGAATATTAATTGAAGACATATTCTAAACTACTCATAAAATTAATATATTTTTACTTCTAATCATATATTCCTTTTAAATGCAGTTTCGCGGATTCGCGCTCGGTGCGTGCTGCCTATGTGCACGGTGCGCGGATCCCATGTGACCTGAAAAAAAGAGATTTGATTGGTTCATTACACTTCCTATTCTAACTATTGAAAGACCCCACCCATTTCAATCATTCTTCTTTGTCCTTCTTTGGAGGAGCATCTCTCTGCAGAGAAGAGCTTTTTTTGGACTAAGATTACACTTAGCTCTAACTTTTTTTTTAAAACAATGGCTTCAGGGCAGCAGGCATCTCCAGGATCTCCTCATTCATCTGAGGATGATTTTTTTTAAGAACCACCACGCCCTCAAAGATACTCATCTGTGGTGTGGAAATTTTTCACTTTTCCTGAGGGGCAAAGCAAACCCAATGCCAACTTAGTGACTTGTAAGATCTGCCAGCGAGTGCTCTCCCGTGGGGATCCCAACAAAAAATATTCCTGAGGAACAGCAAGTATGATGAAGCATCTGAGGACCCTCCATCTGGTGAATCTTGCTCGAGAGGAATGCCGAAGAATGCGAGTTCTTCCAGCTCCATCAGATGCATCGCAGCCAAGCACTTCAAGGGAGGATCCATCTGTGCAAAACTTGGACATCCGTCCACAGTTTGCAACCCTAAAAGTGCTCTGCATAACATGCTACGCTGTACTATGCTATGGAGAGCAGACGATTGACCTTATCTGTCGAAAGCAAGAGAACCATCATTGCTAGGTTTTTTTTCCTGCAATTCATTGTTTTGTTCCTCCAGTTCTGTTTTTTCCATTTTTTTTCCAAGAAAAAACGAAAACAATTAAAAATTGTTAAAAAAACCAAGAAAAAAAATATAAAAGAAAAAAGAAGAAAAAGAAAGTTCTTCTAAGAACCGACTTTACTGGTTTAAAAAAAGAGCTATATTTGTTTGTTAATGTGTGAAAATTTAGATGAATGTATGTGTAGGATGTAATTGACTGAATGAATGCATTAGTAGCGTATGGTGAATGTATAAGTGCACAACTATGAGGAAGTGCTGCAGCATCACACAGTAACCTCTTTAACTGCAGTGTGCTGTAGTACTTCCGAAGCACAGGGATGCAACATATGTACATAAATATGTTGCAAATCTATGCTTCTCTCTGCACGGCTGCTTAAACTGCAGCCATAAGGTGACACAGGCAACCTTGCACCATGGTGCAAGGATATCTGTGTCATGTGGTGTTTGTTTTTGTGCAGGAAAACACACCTTCCTGCACAAAAACAATCAGAAAACGCACTTTTCTCCTACAATGTATGCTGAACATTTAAGCATGCATTGAAGGTTAAAAAATGAGGAGAAATGAAAACAATTCTCATTTTTGTGCTTTCATACACCAATTGGAGAATGGTACAGCATTCACAAACATGTCGAGATTTATTATTTCTGATAAATCTGGAAATGTGTCTTGTTCTATGAGTATTCAGTGCAATCACGCACAACAACACTTATAGAACACCCTTTCATCGCAGAGTGGTGTTTATGATGAGGTTGTATTTACATGGAGAAGAAAAGGTACCCAGAGTGCTTTTTCTTCTGTTCGTAAATATGAAAGAGTGTCTTGCGCAATAACTATGTTACAAAAAGTGACGCATATCTGTTTGGAAAATTGCTTGCGAATGATAGAAGGTAAGCACAGAGTTTTGTCTGCAAAGATGCTCAAAGAAAAATGATTGAAATTATTGCGGTCCTTCAATAGGTACAATGGGAAATATTATGAACCACTCAAATCTGTTTTTTTGGAGGTCGCATGATATCCTATGACAGAGAGATTCCAAAACTACATAGGTATAAACAGAGTGTTTTTAAAAACGTATTCAAACTTTGTAGCTTCTTGCAGATCTGCCTAAATATTAACACTTAGTTAAACTTACCTTCGCAGTAATAGAAATAAAAAATGGTACACATTTTTTCAGATGTTTTTTGTAATGTAAATAGGGGTAAATTGCTTATTTTAGAATTAGGATCTGTGAAAGAAAAGAAAAAATAATCAAAAAGATTGTTTAAAAAAAACCAATATGCTATTCTCAGTAAAATACCAGAAAATACAAATCACACATATATGAAATGCTTATGGCTAACAAAATTTTATAACTTTAACTTATAAAAACTGTAAATGATGTCGCTTTAAAATATTTACGAGTCAATGAGCGCGAAAAAGTCCATAATTCAAACATATACCTTTCCTTGAGGCCAAATGGTATTTTTACACTCCTTTTTATGTAAATTGACCAATGCTAATCATATTAAATTATAATATAAAATTCCTCAGAGAGTGAATTATCTTCCTAAAACTTTGGCTTTAAAAATAATAGGTAGGAATTTGGTAATTCACTATGCAAACGTTGTTTGAAAACCAACTGGGCATCATTACAAAGTATCCAACCTTTTTTCACATTTTAGGTAGGCAGTGTAATGTCCAGATGTTGTGGAAAGACCATCATGGAAAATGATTGCAATTGCTACAAAAGTCCTTCCTGATATTGATAGTTGTGTTGCTACAAATTGCTTTATCAAAGTATCCAATTTTCTTCCATCAGCTGTAAAACATTGCATCATTAAAATATTGTATTGTCCATATTTTTTTTTAAATAATGTGGATAACATTTCTGATTTACATTGGCTACACTCCATGTTTTGATTTGCACCTTTAACTAATTTATTGAAAGACACTGATTTACAGTCTGGTAATGTTAAATACAGAAATCTTTCAGCGTCTACATTAGTACTAGATGTATACATGCAATTTTCACAATGATGTTCCCATTTGTAAGAAAGGCCAAAAATATTTTCTATTTCTACACCTTCATTTTCAAAAATGGTAAGCATATACATTATAAATTCCTGAGCATCTTGTTGGATATTTTGTGTAAATTATGTAGAACCAGAACACACATCCAAAAGATTACGAACATCTGAAACAGATTGTATTTTACTTGTATCTGTTGTCAATGTTTCATAAACAGAATGCAACAGAGAACAAAATCTTTTTTCCCGATTCTGCATAATTTGTTCTTGCAAACCTTCAAGATATAAAACAACATTCACCACTACATTAGCATAGCAGTTGACACCAGAACTATTTTCAATCTGATAACCAACAATCTCTTCAATAGTGTCCTTTTTCTTTTTACTTGCTATCACAACATTATCCTGTTATTTTCCCTTCTCTACACCTTCACTACAGATATTCTCAAACCTTCTTTTTCTACCAACCACACGCTTTTCAAATACAGGATATTGACCTAAATTGGGAGCATACGCCCTTCTTAACCTATTATACACTTTTACACAGTTTGCATCTGCAGTAACCTTTGTCTCATCAAAATCAATCAAAAACAAACCAAATAATATTCTGAGTCACGACAAAGCTACATATGCCATACCCCCTTTAAATACGGTAGATCCAATGTTCACCAATGAACTGTCTGCACTTAATCCTTGGGATTTATGAATAGTCACTGCATATGCCAGAGAAAATGGAAATTGTTTCCTACGGACATATAAATCTTTAACAAGCAAAAAACGAACTGAACAACGACCAATTTCTGTAACTTCTTCAATCTGATCAAATTTAATTTTTAAAAATTCAATTCCTTCTTGTGTCTGATAATTAACAAAATCCACCACTTTACCCATTGCTCCATTAACAAAACCTTTTTCTACATCCAAATTACGCTTTAAAATTACCCGACAGTTTACACATGCATATAGTGTCTTTTCTAAACCAGCTGTTGTAGATATTTTTTTTATAAAGAATCCAGTTTTGTTTTCAACTTTCCTGTCAAAATAATAGTGATTCCTTCATGCTCTATTTTATCGATGGCTTCCATTTTTATAATTTCTTCATTTTCCAGTTTCAATAGTTCTTCGTTGAATATAGAACACATGCTCAGTGTTGGCATTAAGCAGATCACTGATTTATTTTCTGCAATTTTCATGTCAACTTTCTCAGGAACTACATTTTCATTTGGAAACAAATTGGAAAGTAATCGACTCTCCAAAGCTTGTTTGCCACGTTCTGTCAGAAGTCCAATTCTCATATCTTGAAGAATACTTCCATATTCAGCATCATTTGCCTGTCGCATATTTGTTGTCAGTTCTTTGTATTCAAAATATGTCCAAATGCTCACGTTACCAACACTACCAAGAGACTTTCTGGTATCTTCATTTGCAAGTGTTTTAAATACCGGTTGTCCTTTTACCGGAGTCAGTTGCAGTAGATCTCCAAAAACTATGACTTGTTTTCCTCAAAATAAAACATCATACTCTGTTTTAAGAATTTGCTGCTTTCTTAAATGCACAAAGGCAAGCATCAAGTTTGAGACCATGCTTACCTCATCAATAATGAGAAGTTTTATTTTCTTCAGGACTCTTGAAACTTTACAACAAGCTTCTCAAGATAGCTTGTGGTATTACAATTTGTTCTCATGCTCTACTGGTAGCATTAGTAAATGATGTAAAGTAATTCCTTTAATGTTATATGCTGACAACCCAGTTGGAGCAGTGACAACACAAGACAAATGCGACTCAGTTGTCTGCAGATAACTTGTAATTACTTTAATTAAGAAACTTTTTACTGTTCCAGCTTGACCACTCACATACATTCGGATAGGTTGAAATGATGTACATGAGCACCCTTTCTTTTCATGAAGTAATCCATGGTCAATCTGCGCTTTCTTTTGTTGATATATTTGTTTCTGTTCAACATTTAGTTGTTCTTCCAAGTTTCCTAACTGTATTGCATCTTCGTGTGCTTGATACATTGCTGTTTCCACCTCATTCATTGCAATCGCTGCTTCATTTTCAACAATTGGATGTCCTAGTGGATCTTGACTCAGTGCAGCAGAACTTTGACTGTCTTGAGAACTGTCTCTAGCAATCTCAGCTGCAAATGTAGCTTCTTGATCAATTTCATCATTCAACACTTTTACATAATTTGCAAAAGCACTGCATTGTATGGTATCTTTACAAACATTAAATGAATCTTCATAGCTCTGAAAATCTCCAAGTAATTCCACTTCTGAACTAACCCTGGGCGTAGTTCGCGAAGTAGCACTTCGCGAAGCAATGCAAAGTGCAGTTCGCACTACGTGAGCTACGCTTAGCACTTCGCGAACTGCGTAGTACCTTGTTCGCACTGTGCCAGATGTCGTTTTCAATGATTGCACAGTGCGGACAAGCAACCGGCACTGTGCAATCATTGAAAATGGCATCTTGCACAGTATGAGCTGTAGTTTTCTGCCGCTCGAGTAGATTTTTACTCGAGCGGCAGCTTTCTCAACGCGAACTGGTAGTTTCTCATCGCGAGCGGTCGCGAGCATAGGCGACCACTCGCAATGAGAAACCTGACCTCCTCGCGTTGGGAATCTCGCCGGGAGGTTTATTATCCATGCTCGCGATCGCCAACTTGATGTTGCTGATCGCGAACAAGGAAAAAGTCTCGCCGGGATGTCATTTTGCTTGCTCGCGGTCACCAACTTGACGTTGAGGACCGCGAGCAAGCAAAAAATGACCGCAGCACTACACAACACTACGCTACGCGTGTTCGCACTGTGCTACGTGCAATTCGCGTAGTGCGAAGTAGCGCAAACTTCGCAAACTACGCGAGCGTAGCGTAGTTCTTTGCCCAGGCTTATTCTGAACGCCGCGGTTTGAACGTTTGTAAAAGGGCTAAATAGTAAAATTCCCTTTTGTCAGCAGTGTCGCAACTCAGTTTCCTGTGATTAATTAAATTTCCTTTCCTTTGTTTCACCAGACATCCTTCAGAACCAATCATTACATATTTTCCATCGTTGATGTTCTCTATAGTATTGTATTTAAAAGTGTAGTTTTGCAGCACTTCATAGGGACACATGTTCTCAAGATGATGACTTCTGTTTGGGTAATATGTGTCCAACGTATTCGTTTTCAAAATATCTGTACTTTCTGGTTCTTTTTCTGCTAAATATTCAATTTCTTGAACAGATTTCAGTACCCGATTTCGCATTGTTGCAAGACCTAGACTCACCCAAATTCTTCTTCTACTTTTGGAGTATAGACCTGCAGATGATAACCGATCTGAGCATTCATATGCTCCAATTTCACGATGCGATAACCTCTTCAAACTGAAACTCTATAATTTCTTACTTAGAGTCTTCTCATGAGAAATCTCTTCCCACATTTCTTTCAATTCCGTCTTTTCTGATTTAGTAATGTAGCACATCACATATCGAGCAACAGCAATGGAATTGTCCGCAACATACTGAATATCCATGTTAGCGTTCCACAAGGATAAAATAACTGTATTGTAGTCATTTATGTATTTTGACTCTTCACTTCTTCTTAAGTTGTAGGTATTTTTTGGAGACTTTCTTGTGATGGTATGTCGCATAGCTGACATAAAACTGTTCACTTTTCCTTTGGATAATACATGACGTGGAAATCCAAAACGACATTTGGAATAGAACTTATCTTTTGACTTGTACTTTCGTCGATAGTATTTTCCACACCTATGGCTTTGGAATCGTAAGACTTGTTGTTTTAAGTTTTTATCTTCTCTGCTATTGGGTATGGCACATGTGGCATAATCTTCATTAAAAGACCAAACAGTTTCATCTGAATCTGTTCCAAATTTGGGGGCATCCTTGATCCATAACAACATATGTATATGAGGAGCACCTCTTGCTTGATACTCCTTTCTCCAAAAGAAATCCACAACTTCTCCAAGAGGAGGATTCTTTTTATTGCAGATGAAAGACATCATAGCTTTAAAATCTATGATTGAAATATCTGCATACATTAACAGGATCCAAAGAGCACAAATCTCCAGGTGTCTTGTATTCAATATTTTTTATATTGGAATTTGCCTCTCGAAGAAATTCAAGTAAATCATCCCAAGCATACTCAGCACAGCTTAGTGTAATAAACCATGTAGGAGTTCCCAAGTTCCGTAGCATACATTTCAGCTCTCCATGACGACGGTACCAATATTCATTAGTCCCACACTGACATGCCATAAGATTAATCAACTGAGATTCTAAATGATCATCTCTCTGATGCACTTTATCCATACAATCCTTTACAGTTACATTTTGCAGATGCATTCCAGTTTTTAAAATGTGATTTACTGCATATGAAAGTCCAGACAAGTCACTTTCAAACAGAAGATGAAACATGTAAGGGATACATTGTCAAAATCTTGGATCTTCTGCATATAATCTTGTTGTCCGATATTCAGATGCAGGAATCTGCACAGGACGTTCATCATATTTTCCACCTTTTCCTGTTGAAAACAACTGAGGGAAACAACGAGCTTCCAAGCTCTCTTCCCATACACTCATGGGACTTCCTCTTGCTTTTTTCATTTGGAACAACTCAATCGTATTCCCCATCACCTCTTTGGAATGAAGTGGATGTACACTGTAATGTTCATAGATTTCTTCACATCTGGACATGTCCACTTTTTCAATTTGTCCACTTAATGTTTCAGTATCTTCTGCTAAATCTATTTCTTCTTCTCCTACAAACACATTTCTATAGTACTCATTATTTTTTATCAAATGCAATGATGCCTTTTGCACTTTTCTAACATCCACTAAGTCTTGCCAGATTTTCTTATTCTTAGTAGGAACACCATTTACTAGAATGACTAGTGGTTCATTTTCTGCATGGTCTACACCAATAGTTTCAATGTTTTACTTTAAATCTAAAGGTAAATACACAACTCTTCCTTTCAATCCTCTTTGTAACTCTGATGGAGGTAATTTACCTGTTTTAGGCTTCATACGAACAATAGCCTGAAACGGGTTCACACATTGAATGAGAATAGACTCATACGTATTTAAATCTATCAGTTCTGGAAGAATAGCAACCAACTCTAGATTATCATGAAAAGCTCTAGCAGGCATTTTATTCTAATCTAATTTGTTATAACAATATTTGCAAATACGCTGCTCAGATCCCAAATCAAAACAATCCTCTACCAACAAATAAGTTGCAAATTCCTTCCACTTATCATTATTTTCTATTTCACTTTTTAAATACAGATTGACACTTTTAGTCTGATTTTTATAGTGACTTCTCCGACAACAAATACAAGAAACATTTGGTCTTTCACCTGAAATTACCTTAAACTTTGTGATTTGATCTTCAAAACGTTTTGTAATCACGGGTTCTACATTGTCTTCAACATTTTGTTCTACTAATGTGTCAGTTTCTGCACTCTCTTGCTGAGGACCAAAGTAACAAAACTCAATATCATCACAAACCTTCTTCATATTTGATACTGACCCACGCAAAAGAGCACTGTTCAACTCATTTAACTTTAGTGCAGGACTTTTTGCATAATACAATCTTCTCACTAACTTCCGTATTTGAGTATGATGTTCTGCCAACATCCTGCAATGGTGAAAAACACTTTGACAAACTTTCCTAGAAAGACAAGCCAGAAAATGACCTTGCAAACCAGTATTTGTTCTCACTCTGCAAGGGTCTAGTCCTTGCAACACCTTAATCTTTTGTTTAACACTTTTTTTACAATATGCTCGTAAAAAACTACATAATTTATCAATAGACTACAAATACTACTGCAATCCAAAGTGTACACAGGGTGTTTAGGATGTCTCCCTAGAACTTCATCAGCTACCACTTCTTCTGCATCTCTTTCAACCATTTTCTCTTTGTCAATTGGACAACCATCTCTAACCTCATAACCTCGACCACTGGTGTCAACTGCATGCAATAAATTATTGCTCTGTAAATAACTCTCCTCATTAAAGAAAGGCTCTGAACTGGAACTGTGTTTCCACTCTCCCAACAAAACATCAAAAAAATTGTTTTTCTATTAATTACACTTTTCCTCCTACTTTTGGCCTTCATTAAATGGATTGGTTTATCTAGTGATCAAATTCTGTTTAATACTAAAATGAATAGTTTCCATTTTACTTCAAAAGCCTTTTCAACAATGGTTTCAATATGCTTCTTCTTTTTATAAAATAGAGCTCTCTTTTTATATTTCTTCACATCTTTCAGCAAATTATGTACTACTCTCGTTTACAATATTTTTTTGCGTATTTCCTTATTCTGGTTTTGCATTGCAGTTGAGGCATTGTCAGAGGTTTCAGCATTCTGTACATTCTGTTTGGTCCTACAAACATTTTTAATAAATTGCTTTGTGATGTTACCAGAAGATTTTTTCTTTTTAGCCACATTATGTTGTTCATTCAATACTTGTAGTTGATTTTTCTTCAAGTAACTCTCCATTCTCTGTTCTTTTCTTTTTCTTTTTTTTTTCTGGCATGATTTCTCTATTTTAATGGTGAAAAACAGTATCTGTAAAAAATAATTACAAATAATTGTATATTAATAACTTTAAAATGTATACTATTCTATTACTGTACAAACACATTTTATATAAATACTGACTGAGAAACTATAGCCCTGAAGCACAAGTGTGACAATGGTTAAAACACTACATGCATAGTGCATACTACTTTGAAGCAGTTCATGCCCTAAAGCCTGCCTCACTCAAAGACTACATGCTTACTGACTGAATGATTACAGTACTATAAGGAGAGACACTGTGTGAGTGACAGGGTGTTTGCTAGAAGTGTATGGATACTGACTGGGATATTGATGGTGTGAAAGACAAGTGTGTAGGTGATTAGAGACCTACATGCATAGTCGATACGTGTTTGAATCAATCCATATGTTAAGGCCTGTCTCAGTCCAATAGTACTTAGGTACTGACTGAATGATTAGACTATTGCAAGAAGAGTGCCTGGGTGAATTTACAAGTTTACAGTTTGGCGCAGTTAATGCATTACTACATGGTGCTGAATAAGTCACTGGAAGGGTGCAAGGGGAGTCACAGGGTGTTTGTTGGAAGTACATGGATACTGACCGGGGAATTCAAGTTGTTAAAGACAAGTGTATAGTAGGTTAGAAGCCTGCATCCATACTGGATAGACATTTGAAGCAGTTCATGTGGTAATGCATGGTTCACTACATGATTACCTGGGAAGTGACTGAATCATTAGACTACTGCTAGGCGAGTGCCTGGGTAAAACTTTTAAGTTTTTCGGTTTTGGCGCAGTGAATAGATTAGTACATGGTACTGGATCAGTCACTGGAGGAGTGCAAGATGAGTGACAGGGTGTTTATTAAAGTATATAGATACTGACTAGTTAATTGAAGAAGTGAAAGACAAGTGTGTAGGTGACTAGAGGCCTGCAAGCATATTGGATAGACGTTTAAACAGTCCATGAGATAAGACCTCAGACACTGCATGATTACCTGGGTACTGACTGAATCATTACACTATTGCAAGGAGAGTGCCTGGGTTAATCTTTTTAAGTTTTTGTGTTTTGGTGCAGTGAAAATAGTGCCAGATGAGTCAGTAGAGGTGTGCAAGTGGAGTGACAGAGTGTTTACTGGAGTTTATAGATACTGACTAGTTAATTGAAGAAGTGAAAGACAAGTGTGTAGGTGAATAGAGGCCTGCATGCATACTGGACAGACGTTTGAAGCACTCCATGGGCTAAGGCGTGGGTCACTGCATGAGAACCTGGGTACTGACTGAATCATTAGAGTACTGCAAGGAGAGTGTCTGGATGAATCTTTTAAGTTTTTGGGTTTTGGCGCAGTGAATAGATAAGTACATGCTGCTGAATGAGTCACTTGAGGTGTGCAAGGGGAGTGACAGGGTGTTTATTGGAGTATATAGATACTGACTGGGCAAATGAAGGTGTGAAAGACAATTGTGTAGGTGGTTAGAGGCCTGCATGCATAGTGGATACACATTTGAAGTAGTCCATGTGCTAAAGCCGGGTTCACTACATAAGTACCTGGGTACTGACTGAATTATTAAAGAACTACAAGGAGAGTGCCTCGGTGAATTTATAAGTGTTTGGCTTTTGGCGCAGTAAATGGATTAGTACATGGTGCTGAATGTGTCACTGGAGAAGTGTAAGGGGAGTGACAGGGTGTTTGCGGGAACTGTATAAATACTGATTGGGATATTGAAGGTGTGAAAGACAAGTGTGTAGGTGGTTAGAGGCCTGCATGCATACGGGACAGACATTTGAAGCAGTCCATTATCTAAGGCCTGGGTCCCTGCATGAGTACCTGAGTACTGACTGAATCATTAGAGTACTGCAAGGAGAGTGCCTGGATGAATCTTTTACGTTTTTGGGTTTTGGCGCAGTGAATAGATTAGTACATGGTACTGGATCAGTCACTGGAGGAGTGCAAGATGAGTGACAGGGTGTTTATTGAAGTATATAGATACTAACTAGTTAATTGAAGAAGTGAAAGACAAGTGTGTAGGTGACTAGAGGCCTGCAAGCATATTGGATAGACGTTTAAACAGTCCATGAGATAAGACCTCAGACACTGCATGATTACCTGGGTACTGACTGAATCATTACACTACTGCAAGGAGAGTGCCTGGGTTAATCTTTTTAAGTTTTTGTGTTTTGGTGCAGTGAAAATAGTGCCAGGTGAGTCAGTAGAGGTGTGCAAGTGGAGTGACAGAGTGTTTACTGGAGTTTATAGATACTGACTAGTTAATTGAAGAAGTGAAAGACAAGTGTGTAGGTGAATAGAGGCCTGCATGCATACTGGACAGACGTTTGAAGCACTCCATGGGCTAAGGCGTGGGTCACTGCATGAGAACCTGGGTACTGACTGAATCATTAGAGTACTGCAAGGAGAGTGTTTGGATGAATCTTTTAAGTTTTTGGGTTTTGGCGCAGTGAATAGATAAGTACATGCTGCTGAATGAGTCACTTGAGGTGTGCAAGGGGAGTGACAGGGTGTTTATTGGAGTATATAGATACTGACTGGGCAAATGAAGGTGTGAAAGACAATTGTGTAGGTGGTTAGAGGCCTGCATGCATAGTGGATACACATTTGAAGTAGTCCATGTGCTAAAGCCGGGTTCACTACATAAGTACCTGGGTACTGACTGAATCACTAGAGAACTACAAGGAGTGTGCCTCGGTGAATTTATAAGTGTTTGGCTTTTGGCGCAGTAAATGGATTAGTACATGGTGCTGAATGTGTCACTGGAGAAGTGTAAGGGGAGTGACAGGGTGTTTGCGGGAACTGTATAAATACTGATTGGAATATTGAAGGTGTGAAAGACAAGTGTGTAGGTGGTTAGAGGCCTGCATGCATACGGGACATACATTTGAAGCAGTCCATTATCTAAGGCCTGGGTCCCTGCATGAGTACCTGAGTACTGACTGAATCATTAGAGTACTGCAAGGAGAGTGCCTGGATGAATCTTTTACGTTTTTGGGTTTTGGCACAGTGAATAGATTAGTACATGGTGCTGGATGAATCACTGGAGGTGTGCAAGGGGAGTGACAGGGTGTTTTGTGGAGTATATAGATACTGACTAGGCAATTGAAGGTGTGAAAGACAATTGTGTAGGTGATTAGAGGCAAGCATGCATAGTGGATAGACGTTTGAAGTAGTCCATGTGCTAAGTCTGGGTTCACTACATAAGTACCTGGGTACTAACTGAATCATTAGAGTACTACAAGGGGAGTGCCTCGGTGAATTTATAAATGGTTGGGTTTTGGTGCAGTCAATGGATTAGTACATGTTGCTGAATGAGTCACTAGAGGAGTGCAAGGGGAGTGACAGGATGTTTTCTGGAAGTGTATGGATAATGACTGGTGAATTGCAGGTATGAAAGACAAGTGTGTAAATGGCTAGAGGACTACCTGCATAGTGGATAGGGGTTTGAAGCAGTCCATGTGCTAAGGCCTGGTCACTGAATGAATACTTGAGTACTGACTGAACAATTAGAGTACTGCAAGGACAGTGCCTGGATGAATTTATAAGTGGTTGGGTTTTCGCACAGTGAATGGATTAGTACATGGTGCTGAATGGATCAGTAGAGTAGTGCAAGGGCAGTGACAGGGTGTTTCCTGGAAGTATATGGATATTGACTGGGGAATTGAAGGTGTAAAAGACAAGTGTGTAGATGGTTAAAAGACTGCATACATAGTGTATAGGCAATTGAATCAATCCATGTGCTAAGGCCTGCCGCACTCCATTACTACTTGGATATTAACTGAATGTTTACAGTAGTGCAAGGAGAGTTACTGGATGAATACATAAGCAAGGACTAGATTCTAATTCTACCAAACCTTGAGAACAGGAAAGGTTTTTAAGCAGTTATCTGTCAGCAAATAAATGATGTTACCAAATGCTTCTCTCACAATGCTTACCCAAATGCATACAGACTCACAGTGTAAATCTAGACAAGCAACACTATCCCTATGAGTTTACCAAAACTCATTCACTACTGTGGAAGGGGTAAGGGGACTGCACACAATCTACATATTTCAGAACTGCACTTTAGTGTCAAAGCCGGAATTATTTTATGAATGCATAACCAATGACTGGCTTCTAATACTACTAAAACTTCACAACATGACAGGTTTTAAAACAGTTATCTGTCAGCAAATACATGATGTTACCAAATGCTTCTCTCACAATAGTTACCCAAATGCACACAGACTCACAGTGTGATTCTAGACAAGCAACACTATCCATAGGAGTTTACCAAAACTCATTCACTACTGTGGAAGGGGTAAGGGGACTGCACACAATCTACATATTTCAGTACTGCACTTTAGTGTCAAAACCTGACTCATTTTATCAATGCATAAGCAAAGACTGGCTTCTAATGCTACTAAAACTGGACAACATGACAGGTTTTAAAACAGTTATCTGCCAGCAAATACACAATGTTACCAAATGCTTCCTTCACAATGCCCACCCAAACGCACACAGACTCACAGTGTGATTCTAGACAAGCAACACTATCCTAGGAGTTTACCAAAACTCATTCACTACTCTGGAAGGGGTAAGGGGACTGCATACAATCTACATATTTCAGTACTGCACTTTAGTGTCAAAGCCTGACTCATTTTATGAATGCATAAGCAATGACTGGCTTCTAATGCTACTAAAACTTGACAACATGACAGGTTATAAAACAGTTATCTGTCAGCAAATACACAATGTTACCAAATGCTTCTCTCACAATGGTTGGCCAAACGCACACAGACTCACAGTGTGATTCTAGACAAGCAACACTATCCCTTGGACTTTACCAAAACTCATTCACTACTGTGGAAGGGGTAAGGGGACTGCACACAATCTACATATTTCAGTACTGCACTTTCGTGTCAAAGCCTGACTCATTTTATCAATGCATAAGCAAAGACTGGCTTCTAATGCTACTAAAATTTGACAACATGACAGGTTTTAAAACAGTTATCTGTCAGCAAATACACAATGTTCCCAAATTCTTCTATCACAATGGTTACCCAAATGCACACAGACTCACAGTGCGATTCTAGACAAGCAACAGTATCCTAGGAGTTTACCAAAACTCATTCACTACAGTGGAAGTGGTAAAGGAACTGCACACAATCTACATATTTCACAACTACACTTTAATGTCAATGCCTGACTCATTTTATGAATGCATAAGCAAAGACTGGCTTATAATGCTACTAAAACTTAACAACATGACAGGTTTTAAAACAGTTATCTGTCAGTAAATACACGATGTTACCAAATGCTTCTCTCACAATCCTTACCCACAGTGTGATTTTAGACAATCAACACTATCCTAGGACTTTACCAAAACTCATTCACTACTGTGGAAGAGGTAAGGGGACTGCACACAATCTACATATTTAAGTACAGCACATCAGTGTCAATGCCTGACTCATTTAATGAAAGCATAAGCCATAACTGTCTTCTAATGCTACTAAAACTTGACAACCTGACTGGTTTTAAAACAGTTATCTGTCAGCAAATACACAATGTTACCAAATGCTTCTCTCACAGTGGTTCCCAAATGCACACAGACTCACTGTGTGATTCTAGACAAACAACACTATCCCTTGCACTATATCAAAACACATTTCTTCATCTAGAAGTAGTACTACATTTTAGTATAGAAACATAACATAACTCATTTCACAAATTCATAAACAATGACTGGTTTCTAATTCTACCAAAATATAAAAACTGCACAGTTATCTGTCTACAAACACATGAAAAACACAAATGGCAATCACAGAATGGTTTCTACATGCACACACATTGTAGAGAAAAAAAGTACTCCCTACACTTTAGCAGGAAAAATACATTAGTCTAATTAAAATCAAAATCTACATACATCTCCTCACAATTAAATAACTCATCTTTCAAGTTATTTTGTATATTAAGGAGTATATCAATCACTCACCATATTTTCTTTTACAGAATCTCTGCACTGTGCACCTCTCAGCAAAAGCAAAGAATGAAAAAGTTTCCCTTTCATTTTCCACACAAATACATGTAAACATCAAATCACAATCCTTCGCACATAAACTCAAAAGCAGACACACATTTCTATTGGTTAAACATTTCAACCCTTTCCAACTGAAATACATTTCAACCCTTCCCCCAATCTGCCTTCTGCCTGTTACCATAGAAACAGGTCATGGAACACTGCACTGAGCTCACGGGTCACAAGTTCAGCACACAATGTTCCTACACAAGACAGGAAGTGTGCTTGACTTTTCAACATATCAGCTTATCATATATAATGTTCCTTACAATCTGTTTTTGTTAACCAATAACAATCATACCTTTAGAAAACAAAAATATACACCCTACCTTTCAGTGTAGAAAGTTGTTATACAACCAATGATTTCTTGTCGTTTTTCAAAAAACATTGCCGTGGATCCGCGCACCCAACGCAATAGGATGCGCGCACCGTGCACGCATTTCGCTGCTTTTTTTTTTTAAAAAGGGGGGCCACAGGGGGTCCTTCTGGGACCCCCTAAGCAGATCTAGAGGGTCAGAGTATTTCCACTCTGCCCCCTTTATATCTTTGACACACTTATTCCCCTTCCATCTTCAGCCTCGCTTCTACCGAGGCAGAAAATGGCCGACAACAGTTCTTGGTTTCGAATGTAGAGAGACGCTCGACAGCCAATTAGCATTCAGCGTGCGATCGGGAGGGTGCGCGCTCCGTTCGGGGAGGGTGCGCTTACGGTGCGGGTACGGTCCGCGGATCCTCCGCGGCCATAGATATCACTAACTTCTTTACCCTAATTTTCTCAGGAACTACAGAACAGATTCACACCAAATATGCAAAAGGCACGAGTCCGAACTGAGGACTGCCTCTTTGCCAAATTTGGTGTCATTCTGTTCAGCGGTTCGGGCTGTAGCTGCGACAACAGATCCTATGGGAAATTGCATGGGGAAAACGCGTTTTGGGACCCCCCTTTTTTCTTCTTCATAACTTTCAGGGTAGGAGCGGAGCTGGCCAAAAGTTTGGAGAATTTCGCGAAGATTCCTCAATCGGCACCAAAGATATTCCCAATAGAATGTTGCGGATTTCCTATGGAAAATAGGTCCCAAATATAACTATCTACTGGCGACCGGCAGTAGATAATAATATATATATATATATATTATCTACTGGCGGTCGCCAGTAGATAATAATATATATATATATATTATCTACTGGCGGTCGCCAGTAGATAGTTATAGTTAGGACCATGTTTCTATAGGAAATCTCAAAATTCTATTTTGAATAACTTTGGCGCCGGTTGACGAATCCTCGCGAAATTTTCAAAACTAATGGGGCGCTCCGTTCAGCTCCTACCCTGAAAGTCTCAGGGTGAATTGTCAAGCGGGGGCTGAGAAAAAGGGGGGGTCCCAAAACACATTTTCCCCATGCATTTTCCCTTAGGACCTTTAGACACAGCTACAGCCCGAACGGCTGAACAGAATTACTTGAAATTTGGCAGAGAGGTAGCCATAAGGTCAAGGAAGTGCCTTTTGCAGGTCTGGTGTAAATCTGTTCAGTATTTCCTGAGAAAATAGAATTTAAAAGCATATCAATATCTATACGCGCGTACCGTGCGCGCACTGAGCAAGCCCTGTGCGCGCACCTTGCCGTGCGCGAGCGTCATTCTGATTGGTTGTTAGATGTCAGTAAACATTCGAATCGGTCGAAATTAGGAAGTGTCGGCCAACATTTTGTCTGTCGCACTAAAAAGGAAAGGTGGAGACGGGGAAGAGGGGGCAGGGTAGGGAGTTGTAGACCCCCTAGTCATTGTCAGGGGGACACAGTAGGACCACGAAGGGCAAAAAAAAGATTTAATTTTTTTTTAAAAACATCGCGAGGTGCGCGCACTCTACGCGTACCCGAAAAAACCTAAAAAACATCACGAGGTGCGCGCACCCAGCGCGCACCCGAAAAAAAACATTAAAAAAGTAATAAAAATCACTTTGAAGTGTTTCGATATTAGGTGGCTCTAAAAAGAGCCCTTGTGTTCATTGAGTGTTTTTCGGTATCTACAAGTAAGTACCGATGCAGAGTCTAAAGTTCAAGAGGAAGACTCTGTTCCCTTCATCATTGAAATGTACACCATCTCCTCTATAAATGTCTTGCATGTTGTAACGCAAGTTGTTGTGGTATATAGAACCCATACCATAGTCTCTGAGGAAAGCAGAAACAGACTTATTGACGTGCTTTCTTGCTTTGACAATCTGTGGACAAAATTGGTTGCACCAGTTCCACTTTTGCCTTTGGCATATGTTAGAATATACAAAGGCAGATTGAGGAAAAAGCGACATCAATTGCACAAAGGTGTCCTTAATAAGCATTTCCAGACCTACCCCAGTTAAAGTGCCTAGGTCATTTCCACCACAGTGCACAATAATAAGGTTAGGCTGTGGGAGATGTAGAAAGGTTTTCACCAAGGGCATTAATTGGTGCCACTTTAACCCTCTCTGACCAATCCATGTAATGTCTACATTTGGCAAAGCAAGGTCTCTCACCATACCTCTTTTTTCTGCAAATTTTTCACTCCAGAAGACATAGCTATGACCTACAATCCACACTGTGAACATGTTTCAAGGAGATCTGGATGCACTCAGAAGGTGTCTTTCAGTAGAATGGCAATATGAAAAGAAACACAGTTGGAAAATGGAGGCATACATACTTTATTTTGATAAAAAGAACTCATTGGCTGATTTAAACCATTTTACAGTTAAAACTAGGCTGTATGTTTACATTTTTAAAAGCATGTTTTGGATTGGTACAGAAAAATATGTTCCCACTAAACTTTACTTTGGATTTGCTGTTAGGTTTGAAAAGTCAAGCACTCTTGCTGTTTTGATTTGAAACAATGTCTGCTGAACTTCTGACCTCTGTGCTCACACCAGTGTTCCATGAGCTGTTGCTATGGTAGCAGGCAGAAGTCATGTTGGGGGAAGGGATGATTTGCAAAGGGGTTGAAAGTTGCAACCAATAGAAATTTGTGATTCCATTTGAAAAAATGTGGGAAGGACTGTGATTTAACATTAACATGTATATGTGGGAAAAAAGAGAGGGACAAATTGCCATTTACTGGTTCTGCAGAGAGGAGAGAGGTGTAGAGCTCTGAGTTTCTGGCTCTGATAATCTGCTGTTTGAGTCCCACATTTCTTTATCAGCTAATTAATTTTAAAGGTGAGTTATGAGTTTGAGAGGGGAAGTATGTGGTGTATTTTGATATAAATAATAGAATTGTCATTCTTGTTTTTAAGTTGTGTTTTACATTTTGTGATTTAGGAGAAATTTAACTGTCTAGAACTAGTAAGATATTATGGAGTATGCCTTCACTGTAAGTTAAGGTGTAGTGGTATTAGTGAGGAATATTGTTTTGTGACTAGAATTACATTATGAGTCTGTCTGCACACAGGATTTTTTTACAGAGATTTAATTTGTGTTGCTTTTGTTCTGTTAGCCTTGCACTCGCAGAAAAGGGGTAGTTTGTTTTGTTAAAGTGTGATGGTTAGCATTCAGCAGAAATCATTTACTGATCAGTGAGAGGCGAATGCAAACACATTTGAAAATAGTATGGTACATTTTCCTACCACTTTAAAAGTTGTGTTTAACATTTTATGTAAAGGAAGATATTTAAGTGACTTGAACATGTTATATATTATGGAGTATGACTTCATTATAAGTTAATGTGTACTGGTATCACTCAGGAATACTGTTTTCAACCTAGAATCATACCATGAGACAGTGAGCACATAGGAAATGTAAAGAGAGTTTTCATTCCGGTTGGTCTTGCTCTATTACCCTTGCACTCGCAGGAAAGGGGCAGCTTGTTTTTTTGTAACACTCTAGTCTAATCAGTCACCCTGTAACACATGGTCATGGTCTCAAGGAGCTGTTAGGACATGTGCTCCTTTCTGCCTGTCTAAACTAGAAGGAACATGTGTCAGTCTGTTACAGTAATAATCACTTGTTCTACCCCTGTAGTAAATGTGCTTTCAAATTGCCAAAGGAAATATCGCTTTCTGTCTAGAATGAGAGCATGAGTCTGTGTGCATACAGGAATTGTTGTTAGCATTTTAATTTGTTTTGCTGTTGATCAGAAAAACTTGCATATTCAGGAAAGGCTCAGCTTGTTTTCTTCCAATGTGTTGGTTATTAATCAGCAGAAAGCAGTATCTAAAAAATGTGATGCAAATTTAAACACGTTTGAAAATAGCATGGTAGATTATTCATCAATTCTTGCAATGGCTGAGGTGGTTCCTACATGTTGAAAACTCCAATTAACCCTTACCACACATGTACTCTTACACACATGTCTGTACTCTTCATGCAGTTGTGGGAGACTCCATGCAGATGTCTCTTGCAGCTGACAATACACAGTCTCCAGAAACACACTCTTTGCACACACGCAGCAGCTTCTGCTACACTCCCATGTGTATTAGTCAGTTCTGTGTGCTGTTTCAGATAGCAGTGTGTAACGCAAACAGATTCAAAATCACCAAGGCTCATTTCCTTTGCTCTAGTCTAATCAGTCACCCTGTAACACATGGTCATGGTCTCAAGGAGCTGTTAGGACATGTGCACCTTTCTGCCTGTCTAAACTAGAAAGAACATGTGTCAGTCTGTTACAGTAATTATCACTTGCTCTGCCCCAGTAGTAAATGTGCTTTCAAATTGCCAAAGGAAATATCGCTTTCTGTCTAGAATGAGAGCATGAGTCTGTGTGCATACAGGAATTGTTGTTAGCATTTTAATTTGTGTTGCTGTTGATCAGAAAAACTTGAACATTCAGGAAAGGCTCAGCTTGTTTTCTTCCAATGTGTTGGTTAGCATTTAGCAGAAAGTAGTATCTCAAAAATGTGATGCAAATGCAAACACGTTTGAAAATAGCATGGTAGATTATTCATCAATTCTTGCAATGGCTGAGGTGGTTCCTACATGTTGAAAACTCCAATTAACCCTTACCACACATGTACTCTTACACACATGTCTGTACTCTTCATGCAGTTGTGGGAGACTCCATGCAGATGTCTCTTGCAGCTGACAATACACAGTCTCCAGAAACACACTCTTTGCACACACACAGCAGCTTCTGCTACACTCCCATGTGTATTAGTCAGTTCTGTGTGCTGTTTCAGATAGCAGTGTGTAACGCAAACAGATTCAAAATCACCAAGGCTCATTTCCTTTGCTCTAGTCTAATCAGTCACACTGTAACACATGGTCATGGTCTCAAGGAGCTGTTAGGACATGTGCACCTTTCTGCCTGTCTAAACTAGAAGGAATATGTGTCAGTCTGTTACAGTAATTATCACTTGCTCTGCCCCAGTAGTAAATGTGCTTTCAAATTGCCAAAGGAAATATCGCTTTCTGTCTAGAATGAGAGCATGAGTCTGTGTGCATACAGGAATTGTTGTTAGCATTTTAATTTGTGTTGCTGTTGATCAGAAAAACTTGCACATTCAGGAAATTCTCAGCTTGTTTTCTTCCAATGTGTTGGTTAGCAATCATCAGAAAACAGTATCTCAAAAATATGATGCAAATTTAAACACGTTTGAAAATTGCATGGTAGATTATTCATGAATTCTTGCAATGGCTGAGGTTGTTCCTACATGTTGAAAACTCCAATTAACCCTTACCACACATGTACTCTTACACACATGTCTGTACTCTTCATGCAGTTGTGGGAGACTCCATGCAGATGTCTCTTGCAGCTGACAAAACACAGTCTCCAGAAACATACTCTTTGCACACACGCAGCAGCTTCTGCTACACTCCCATGTGTATTAGTCAGTTCTGTGTGCTGTTTCAGATAGCAGTGTGTAACGCAAACAGATTCAAAATCACCAAGGCTCATTTCCTTTGCTCTAGTCTAATCAGTCACCCTGTAACACATGGTCATGGTCTCAAGGAGCTGTTAGGACATGTGCACCTTTCTGCCTGTCTAAACTAGAAGGAACATGTGTCAGTCTGTTACAGTAATTATCACTTGCTCTACCCCTGTAGTAAATGTGCTTTCAAATTGCCAAAGGAAATATCGCTTTCTGTCTAGAATGAGAGCATGAGTCTGTGTGCATACAGGAATTGTTGTTAGCATTTTAATTTGTGTTGCTGTTGATCAGAAAAACTTGCACATTCAGGAAAGGCTCAGCTTGTTTTCTTCCAATGTGTTGGTTAGCAATCAGCAGAAAGCAGTATCTCAAAAATGTGATGCAAATTTAAACACGTTTGAAAATAGCATGGTAGATTATTCATCAATTCTTGCAATGGCTGAGGTGGTTCCTACATGTTGAAAACTCCAATTAACCCTTACCACACATGTACTCTTACACACATGTCTGTACTCTTCATGCAGTTGTGGGAGACTCCATGCAGATGTCTCTTGCAGCTGACAATACACAGTCTCCAGAAACACACTCTTTGCACACACGCAGCAGCTTCTGCTACACTCCCATGTCTAAACTAGAAGGAACATGTGTCAGGCTGTTACAGTAGTTATCACTTGCTCTACCCCAGTAGTAAATGTGCTTTCAAATTGTCAAAGGAAATATCGCTCTCTGCCTAGAATCAGACCATGAGTCTGTGTGGACACAGGAATTGTTGTCAGAGATTTAATTCATGTTTCTTCTATTTTGTAAGAGTTTGACTCGTAGCAAAGGATCAGCTCATGTGATAGGATTTGAAAAGTTTTTTTTTTAAATGTAATGAATTTAAATTACATAAAGGTATTTTTTTTTAGTTTTTTGCAGGTATTGGTGAGCAACAGTGAAAAAATATAAAGATGCCTATAAAGTCAAGAAAAAGAAAAGAAATAACAACTATATTTGAAGACGACTGATAAAAAAAAAATAGGAGGCGAAGCACGTGTTGGAAAACAGAAAAAGTCTTCTGGTAAGCAAACTAAAGATTTTTTTTTAAATATATTCAAAAAAAAAAAATGATCGGAAGATACATTCAAACAGTGTTTCAAGTACAAAACAACAACAGAGTCGACAGCAAAAACAAAATGCTAATATAGACTCAGAAGTTAACACGGAAAATAGATTTTAAAATCATTCGTCGAAAAATGTTTCAGAGAAGAGTGATGTTAAATTTGCCGAAGGATATGAAAAAATATAAGAAAAAAACAAAATTTTTTAAGAAAAAGAAATTAATTGAAAATATTGTTAGCAAGGCATTAGAAATAAAAAAAAAATCTATTCATTTTAATTTTGAACAGGATGCGTAGATTAGATAAATTAGTCAATGCAATGAAGTCACAAAGCAAAAGGAAAAGAGAAGTAAAAATAAAAAACTTTTGTAAAGTGTTCTTATGAGAATGGAAGCATAGTTCAAGTACTGAACCATTTTTTAATGAAGAGAGTTATCTTCAAAGTAATAGTTTGTTGCATGCAGTTGACACCATTGGTAGAGCATATGAAGTTAAGGATGGGTGTGTAATGGAAAAGGAGAAAATGGTTCCAAGAAATGAGGAACAAGTGATGGCTGATGAGGTTATGGGAAGACGTCCTAAAGCCCCAGTGTACACTTGGAATTGTAGTAGTATTTGTACTGTGCGTCAGGAATCTATTGATAAATTACGTGACTTTCTAAGAGAATATAGTAAAAAGAGTGTTAAACAGAAGATTAAGGTGCTTCAAAGACTAGATCCATGCAGAGTGAGAGAGAATACTGGATTGCAAGGACATTCTCTGGCCTGTCTATCTCGGAAAGTGTGTCAAAGTGTTTTTCACCATTTTAGGATGCTGGCAGTTCATCATATTGAAATGAGAAAGTTTGTGAGAACATTGTATTTTGCTAAAAGTCCAGCACTAAAGTTAAATGAGTTGAATAATGCTCTGTTCCGTGGATCTGTATCAGATGTAGTGAAGGTTACTGATGAAATTCAGTTTTGTTACTTTGGTCTAGAACAAGAAAGTGCAGAAAATGATACAGTTATTGATGAAAATGTGGAAGAGAATGTAGAACTCACTGTTAGTAAAAATTTTGATGATGAAATGACAAAATTTGCTATCATCTCTAATGAAAGACCAAATATTACTTGTATATGTTGCCGGAGAAGCCATTACAAAAATCAAACAAGGAATGTTGATCTGTATAAAAAAAGTGAAAATGAAGATAATTATAAGTGGAAAGATTTTGCAACATATATATTTCTGGAAAATTGTTTTGATTTGGGTGAAGATCAGCGTATTTGTAAATACTGTTATAACAAGTTAGAAGAAAATAGAATGCCAGCTAGAGCTGTACATAATAATTTAGAATTGGTTGATATTCCTCCAGAACTTTCTGATTTAAATACGTATGAGTCTATACTCATTCAATGTGTCCATCCGTTTCAGACCATAGTGCGTGTGGAGCCAAAAACTGGTAAATTACCTCCTTCGGATTTACAGAGAGGTTTAAAAGGAAGAGTTGTCTATTTGCCATTAGATTTGAAAAAAAATATGGAAACAATTGATGCAGATACTTTGGAAACTGAACCATTAATTATTCTGGTGAATGGTGTACCTACAAAGAATAAGAAAATTTGGCAGGAGCTGGTGGATGTACGAAAAGTACAAAGAGCAAATTTGTATTTGAAAAAAAATAATAAATGGTATGTGGCCATTTATATGGATGAAGAAGAAATACTAGAAGACACAGGAATACCAACTGGGCAACTTGAAAAAGTGGATAAGTCAAAAGAAGAAGAAATTTATGAACATTTCAGCATACATCCTCTTCATTCTAAAGAAGTTATGGGAAACGCTATTGATCTGTTTCAGATGAAGAAAGCACAAGGAACTCCCGTGAGTGTATGGGAAGAGAGCTTGGAAGCTCGTTGTTTTCCCCAGCTGTTTCCTACAGGAGAAGGAGGACGATATGATGAACGTCCAGTACAGATTCCTGCTTCTGAGTATCGGACTACAAGACTATATGCTGAAGATCCGAGATTTCTTCAAAAGTATTCCTTATTTGTTCCATCTTTTATTTGAAAGTGACTTATCAGCACTATCTTATGCAGTAAATCACATTTTGAAAACTGGAGTACATCTATGTAATGTGACTGCAAAGGATTTTATGAACAAAGTGCAACAGCGAGAGGATCATTTGGAATCTCAATTGATCAATTTGATGGCTTGTCAGCGTGGGACGAATGAATATTGGTACCGACGCCATGGAGAATTGAAATGTATGTTACGGAATTTAGGAACTCCTACATGGTTCCTTACCCTAAGCTGTGCTGAGTACGCTTGGGATGATCTTTTGGATTTTCTTTGAGAGGCAAATTCAAATATTGAAAACATCCAATACAAGACAGCAGGAGAATTGTGCTCATTGGATCCGGTTAATGTTTGCAGATATTTCAATCATAAATTTGAGGCTATGATGTCCTTCATCTGCAATAAAAAAAATCCACCTCTTGGAGAAGTTGTGGATTTCTTTTGGAGAAAAGAGTACCAAGCCAGAGGTGCTCCTCATATTCATATGCTGTTGTGTGTCAAGGATGCTTCAAAATTTGGAACAGATTCTGATGATGCAGTTTTAAGTTTCATCGAAGGATATGCAACATGTGCTATACCTAAAAGCACAGAAGAGAAAAATTTAAAAGAGCAAGTTTTACGATTCCAAAGTCATCGGTGTGGTAAATACTGTCGACGGAAGTACAAGAGTAAAGATAAATTCTACACAAAATGTCGATTTGGATTTCCACGACCTGTTCTTTCAAAAGGAAGAGTAAACAGTTTTATGTCAGCTGTGCGACATACCATTACAAGAAAATCGCCTTAGAATACCTACAATCTAAGAAGAAAAGAAGAGTCAAAATATATAAATGACTACAACCCAGTCATTTTATCCATGTGGAATGCTAACATGGATATGCAGTATGTGGCTGACAATTCTATTGCTGTTGCTCGCTATGTCACTTCTTACATCACTAAATCTGAGAAAACGGAATTGAAGGAAATGTGGGAAGAGATTTCTCATGAGAAGACTGTCAGTAAGAAGCTATACAGTTTCAGTTTAAAGATGTTATCACATCGAGAAATTGGATCCTACGAATGCTCAGATAGGTTATCATCTGCAAGTCTGTACTCGAAATCCAGAAGAATAATTTGGGCAAGTTTAGGCCTTGCAGGAATGCGAAATCGGGTTCTGAAATCTATTCGAGAAATTGAATATTTAGCAGAGTACGAACCTGAAAGTACAGACATTTTAAGAACAAACATGTTGGACACATATTACCCACAAAGAAGTCATCACCTTGAGAACATGTGTCTCTATGAAGTGCTGCAGAACTTTATTTTTAAACGGAATGTCACAGAAGATATCAACAATGGAAAATATAAAGTCATTGGTGAGGAAGGATGTTTGGTGAAGCAAACAAAAGGAAGTTTGATAAATCACCGGAAGCTGAGTTGCGACACTCCTGACAAAAAGGAATTTTACTACTTGGCACTTTTGCAGCTGTTTAAACCATGGCGTACAGAGAAGGAACTACTTGGAGAATTTCAGAGCTATGAAGATTCCTTCAATGATAACAAAGACAACGTTGAATGCAGTACTTTCACAACTTATGTTCAAATGTTAAATGAAGAAATTGAACAAGAAGCAACAATTGCAGCTGAAGTAGCTAGAGACAGTTCTCAAGACAGTCAAAGTTCTGGGACATTCAGTCAAGATCCTCTAGGACAACCGATCATCGAAAATGAAGCAGCAATAGCTATGAACGAAGTGGAAACAGCAATGAATCAAGCTCAGGAAGATTTTGTAGACTTAACATATTTGGAGGAGCAACTGAATGAAGAACAAAAATAAATTTATGAAGAAGTCAGACAAAAAATTGATCACGGATTACTACATGAAAATAAAGAGTGCTCATACACATCTTTTGAACCAATGAGAATGTATGTAAGTGGACAAGCAGGAACTGGAAAAAGTTTCCTAATTAATGTAATTAGAAGCTACCTACAGAAGAAAATGGATTCCATTTTGTCTTGTGTTGTTACTGCTCCAACTGGGTTAGCAGCGTATAACATCAAAGGACTTACCTTACATCGTTTGCTAATGTTACCAGTAGAGCATGAGAACAAAATACAGTACCACAAACTAGCAGGAGAAGCATGCTTGGAAGTTTCAAGAGTATTGAAGAAAATGAAAGTACTCATTATTGATGAGGTAAGCATGGTATCAAACTTAATGCTTGCCTTTGTGCATTTAAGAATGCAGCAAATTCTGAAGACAGACTTTGACGTCCTATTTGGAGGAAAACACGTCATAGTTTTTGGAGATCTTTTGCAACTTACTCCAGTTAAAGGACAACTGGTATTCCATACACTTACACATGAAGACACAAAAAAGTCATTAGGAAGTATAGGCAATGTAAATATTTGGACATATTTTGAGTATAAGGAACTCATTACCAATATGAGGCAAGCCAATGATGAGGACTATGCAAGTATTCTGAAAGATATAAGAATTGGACTACTCACAGAACATGGCAGAAAAGCATTACAGAGTCGATTGCTGAGTAATTTGTTTCCAACAGAACAAATAGTTCCAGAGAAAATATACAAGAAAATTGCAGAAAAAAATACTGTAATCTGCTTAATGCCAACACTACATGAATGTTCTGTATTCAATCAAGAACTTTTGAATTTGGAAAATGAAGAGATTATAAAACTGGAAGCTGTGGATAAAATAGAACATAAACGAATAACTGTTATATTGACAGGCAAATTGGGTACTAAATTGGATTCTCTGGAGAAAAACATTTCTAAAACAGCAGGTTTGGAAAAGAATCTTTATGTGTGTATGAACTGTAGAGTAATTTTAAGACGGAATTTGGATGTAGAGAAAGGTTTAGTGAATGGAGCTATGGGAAGAGTTGTGGGTTTTATTAATTACCAGAAAAAAGTTGGAATTGAATGTTTAAAAATAAAATTTGATCAGATACAAGAGGTTACAGACATTTGTCGTTGTTCAGTTCGTTTCTTGCTTGTGAAAGACTTATATGTGCGTAGGAAGCAGTTTCCATTTTCTCTAGCATATGCTGTAACTATTCACAAGTCTCAAGGATTAACTGTAGATAGTGCGTTTGTAAACATTGGATCTAGTGTGTTTAAAGAAGGTATGGCATATGTTGCTTTGTCACGCGTGAAAAAATTATCTGGTTTATTCATGCTAGACTTTGATGACTCAAAAGTAAGTGCTGATGCAAACTGTGTAAAGGAGTATAATAGATTAAGAAGAAGCTATGCTCCTCATTTAGGTCAGTATCCTGTGTTTGAAAAACGTGTTGTTTGTCGGAAAAGGAGATTTGAGGATATCTGTAATGAGGGTGTACAGAAGAGAAAACAAAAAGATAGTGATGTGACCGCAAGCAAAAAGAAAAAGGAGAATGCTGAAGAGGTTGTTGGTTGTCATTTTGAAAATAGCTCTGGTGTCAACTGATACGCAAATGTAGTGCTGAATGTTGTATTTTATCTTGAAAGTTTGCAAGAGCAGATAATACTAAATCAAGAAAAAAGATTCTGTTCTTTGCTGAGTCTCCTCTATGAGAAGCTAAGTAATGATAAAACTAAAATAGAAAGTGCTTCTGATGTTAGAAATCTTTTAGATGTATGTTCTGGACGTACACAGTTTACACAAAATGTCCAGCAAGATGCACAGGAATTCTTGATGTATATCCTGATGGTACTGGAAGATGAAGGGGTAGAAGTAGAAAATGTATTTGGTGTCTCTTATAATGAGAACATTGTTATGATAACTGTATGAACACAAGCAGTAGTAATGTTGATTCTGAAAGGTTCATATATTTACCATTACCAGAGAGTAAAACAGTGACTTTTAGGAAATTAGTTAAAGATGCTAATCACAACATGGAATGTTCTCAATGTAAATCAGACATGTTGTCAACGTTATTTTTAAAGAAATATGGACAGTATGTAATTTTAATGATGCAACGTTGTAGAGCTGATGGTTCAAAATTGGACACTTTAATAAAGAAGTTTACAGGACAACAATTATCAATATCTGGAAAAACTTTTGTTGCAGTTGCAATAATTTTTCATGATGGACCTTCTATAACTTCTGGTCATTACACAGTTTATCTTAAATGTGAAAAAGGATGGACACCGTGTAATGATTCTCAATTGATTTTCAAGCAACGTTTGCCTTATGATTTACCCAATTGTTACCTAATTTTTCTGAAACCCAAATTTGAAATACTAACATCATCATTGGAAGAAAGCATTTTTAAAATTTAAAAGGATTAAAATTGGATATTTCTCTCAAAAGGGATTTTAAACTTATCATTTGGCCGTAAGGAAAGGTAAAACAAACAATTGTGGACTTCTTTGACAGATAATATTTTGGAAAATGTTCTTTTGCAACAAGGTTTACAGACGTTATTTTTTGGAAAATGTTATTCTTCTTAAAAGGTATTTTTAACATTTCTATTAAGGTATGTTTTAGGGAGGATACATTTGGGGCTTTTTTAAACAATCTTTCAGATTGTTTTTTTTTTTGCCCGCTGGTAAATGATGAATACAATTGATTTCACAATTTTCAGTGAAAATCAAAACATTCTGAAAACAGCAAAAAGGGCAAAAAATTGCTTTGCTAAATATGAAAAAACATGTACTGTTTAATAAAGTGTATTGTTGAATATTAATACTTTTTTCTTTTTTACAGAACTAGAAAGAAAATGTAAAAGATGTTATTCAGTTATCTTTGCAATTAAATCAAAACATTTAATTCTAAATTATTTATTTTGATGGTCAGGTAAGTTTAACATATCTGGATGTGTCACTGGTTTCGTTTCATGCTTCCTTTTCTTCACCTGTCCTTACTCTACTTTTCTCATTTTTCTTCTCACTCTCTCTTCCTGCTTTACTACTCTTTTGTAACTTCCTCACTCCTTCTATACTACTCCCCTACCTTTCCTACCTCCATCAATAATTTGTCATCCATGTTTCTATATCTGTATCCACATGTTTTAGTCTTTTTAACTGCCTTACTCCTTCTCAGTTGTTTGCTCTCTGTCTCTGTATCTGTCACTCTTGATTTGTCTGTTTCACCCTTAATTTCCTTAACATCTCTGGGGCACATTTACAAGCCACCTGCGCCACCACTACGTCAATTTTCTTGATGTACTAGTGGCGCAGGGTGCTCCTCCATATTTACAAGGAGAGGATAAGCCTCTCTGTGTGTCTTTTCCTCTCCTTGTAAATACAGCCAATTCAAATGCAATACTAAAATGAGCAATTATGTTTTTTGGGTACCTATACATAAATACTGATGCAGAGTTTAAAGTTTAATAGGAAAACTGTCTTACGTTCATCTGTGAAATGTACACCATCTCTTTTTTAATTACTGTGTCACTCCCCTCTCGTTCTCAAGGAGTTCCTGATGGTTTAGTAAAGGTGAAAAAAAATGATTTTTTTTTTTAAACCCATTGTGTGCGCGCTGGGTGCGCGCACTCTAAAAAAAAAAAAAGAAATAGATTGTAAAAAACAAGTTGTGGTGTTTTGATTTTAGGTGGCTCTAAAAAGAGCCCTTGAGTTAATGTAGGGACAGAGGAAGAGAAAAAGGAAAAATAAAAAAATAAGAAAATTATGGCCTCTCGCAAGGATGCTCCTCAAATTTTCTTTGAATGAGATCAATACTGCTCTCACCCAAAGTAATAAGACGACCACAATCCATGCAGTGAGTACTCATCCTCAAAAAGCAAGGACGAATATCCAGAGGTGTGGTAGAAGGTGAAGGCACCACTGCAGAAGAACTGCTTGCCTGAGCTGCCGAAGATGTGCTCGGCTGAGCTGCTGCAGATGTCGTCGGTTGAGCAGGTGGAGGGTTTGCTCCAGAAGCTCGACGATAAGTCACTGGATGCATTTTCTCAACGTGTCTTGTCATAGTATGAATACTAAAAGAATACTTCTTGTTAGGATTCCCACGTGACAAGACGCACTGACACAGTTTGCAGGTGACCTTTGGTGCATTCACCTTCTTTTGTCCCTCTGGAAAAGTGAAAAACTGCCATATAAAGGAGCTTTTCTGCTTCCTCTGCCTCTGTCTCTCAAGAGTGTCCTGCTCACTCTCAGAAGGAGGCTGCTGCTCTGCCATTGTATCTCAACACACAGATTAGCTCCTTCTCCTAGGGAATCAGAACTAACAATGAGGGGGGTGGGTGTGGTTTTGGAAGAATCTGGAACTGAAAGTAATGAAAACCAATTAGAAGTGTTGATTTATTTATCACATATCCCGACGTGCGCACACCGAGCAAGCTCCCAGCGCGCACTGTACAATTACGCATGCGCGAAAGCTTATGCACGCATGCGCTTACGTACTATGCGCGTACGTAACGCGCATACGCAGCACGCGCGTATGCGTAAACGTCAGCGCGCGTACTCTACGCGTGTACGGAAGTATACCGCGTGGAGTACGTACGACGAACGTAAGCGTGCGTACATACGCATGTGTACTAGGTAGGCGCTCCGAGCGCGCAGTAATACGTATGTATGCGTACGTAAATAACGTACGCCGGAATTCATGAAAAATATACGCAAACGTACTAGGAGCGCGCTCTGAGCACGCACCCCAAGAATTTATATTAAAAAAAAAAAAGTGGACATAACTTAATAGAAGATATTAACTATGCTGTTCAACTTTAAATTAAAAAAAACTTTTTAAAAAAGCCACACCAAATTGAAGGATACAGATAATATATAAATGTATACATAGGGAAGTTTTTTAAAAAGAAATATTTCAAAAATATAAAAAAATAAATAAAAAAATTAGCATTTAAATAACCATTGAAATTCACTGAAAAAACCATAGGTTTCACACACGTCATAGTTATGAATTAGCATTTAAAAAACCTTGCAGATTCACTGAAAAAAACAGAGGTTTCACACACGTTATAGTTAGCTGGACATTTTACTCGCAAAAAAACAATTAAATTCTAACTATAACTCGCGCACCCGCAATCCACTGCTGATGACGTCACATATTACATCACTCATGACATGGTCAGTGACATCACTGATGACATCTCAAATGACATCACTGATGACAACACTGATGATGTCATCTGTGTGATAGAGTAGCACATCTTCTCACACAATAATATAACCTTTGAAACACCGACAAAAAATTTAAGAGTTCCATTCTCGAAACCATACATACTGCAATACCAATAACTACATACCCAATTATTAACTCTTAGGTCAACATACACCTCCACACACTCACCTGTACAGTCACTCATACTTACAGTCACTTCATACAAAAGTGTCATATGAATTTATACACACACATAAATAGACACTTACACACTACAAATCATCCATAGAGATGCTCTCACACTTACTCAATCATGCAAATAATCACACTCCCATTTACTCACCTAGGCAGTGAAACACACTCAAGTTCACTTACTCATAAAAATAGTATCACATTCTTACGCTCTTATACAATCATTTATGCAAGCACACACTCATCCATACAGCCACTCTCACAATCACACACTCTCACATATCACTTATATACTCTTACACGCATATATACTGCCTTTCATATATGTAGTTAGTCACATATGTACCATTGAGATATACATGCAATCCCTAACACACCCATACATACACTCACCCAACCATACAGTCCATCACAGATGCACTCTTAAAACCATGCACCCATAGAATCACCCACTCACACATCTATATCCAGAGTCACACACACACCCTACCCACACAAACACTTATGAACCCATACAGATACTCACACAAACAATCAATAACTCACCTTGTCGGTGCGCCGGGACGCTCCTTCGCTGGAGCAGCCGTGCGCAATACAAATAGCACTAACATAACATAACATAACATATAGACACTCATATAGCTGTTCTCAAAACCATGCAGCCACTTATACACCAACATACAGACACATACACACATTTACACAGTTTAGTCACTAGTCTGCAGTAAGATACATTTAATGACTAACTTAAAGAATCATGTTAAGCACCACAGAAAATCATCCATTTACACACTTGTACACCCACTCATTCTTAAACAGGCCTTTCCCTGTATATATTAAACATATTAAAATTTTTCTAAAACACATACTCACTAGATGATGTCATCAGTGATGTCATCAGTGATGTCATTTGAGATGTCATCAGTGATGTCATCAGTGATGTCACTGACCATGTCATGAGTGATGTAATATGTGACGTCATCACCAGTGGATTGCGGGTGCGCGAGTTATAGTTAGCTGAACTAACTATAACGGGGGAATTTCATTGGCTTTTTGCGAGTAAAATGTCCATCTAACTATAACGTGTGTGAAACCTCTGGTTTTTTCAGTGAATTTGCAAGGTTTTTTAAATGCTAATTCCTAACTATAACGTGTGTGAAACCTATCGTTTTTTCAGTGAATATATATATATATATATATATATATATATATATATATATATGCGCCAAGATGTATTGAAGAATGAGTGGGTGTATAAGGTTCTGAATAGATGATTTAGTAGGTGTGTGACTGACTGTATCAGTGAGTGATTAAAATGTCTTACTGAATGCATGGGTTAGTGCCTACACTGTGTGAATGTTGGTATCAGTCCATCAGTTGGTGTATAAGCGGCTGCATGGGTTGGTGAGTAGCTATATGAGTGTCTATATGGGTTATTGATTGGTTGTCTAAATATCTGTATGGGTGCCTGTTGAATTTGGCACTTTTTGGCAGATTAACCCCTGAACTTTTTGCCTTTAAGCTCTGACATGGTGGTAGTGATTTTAGGCCTCTGCGTACTTTAGCACTGTGGCCCAGTGTAAAGTGCGTGAGCTCTCTGAGTACGTGTGGTGAGATTGGCCTGCCCTCCCATAGGAATGCATGGATATGTGTGTCCATGGTAATTCCTGGTGTGAGAGGAGTGCAGGGTCGAGTGTAGTATGTGCGGACTCATTAGAATAAATGCTGCGCAATGGTGTGTGCAGATTTATGGTGACTGGTGTAAAAGTGCCACTTTTAGAAGTTTGCATTTCTGTGTGCTATGTGTCTGCCTGCCTGATGTGGAGTGCATGTCTGGCTTGTGATTGACAGGAGCTGAGAGGGCTGGGGTGAGTCTGCCCAGTGGTGAATAGAGAGATCTGCATGCAGATGGGAGGGAGGAGTTGCACCTGGGTCCTGAATTGGACTGTGCCTTCCCTCCACAACCCTGTGGTGCATCTGAGCACCTAGCCCCCACCTGACAAAGGAGAGAGGAGCTGAGCAAAAGAAAGTGCTCCACAGCTCCTCTAAACCAGTTCTAGCTGGTATCCCCAGGCCCTGTGCTGTGACACAATTGTATTTCTTGGTATAAATATAGGGGTTGTGACCCCATGAAGTTGTTCTGTTATTGATCCTGATGGAGGGGGGCTTGCTGCTGCTGGGGCCCAGGAGGGACCGCCATGGGGGCTGCCTCCCTGCTGGAGGGCCCTGTGTGCTGGCCCCTGGGCCTAGCTATGCCTCTAAACCTCTCAAGGACTATGCTCTTTACCCCAGTACTGTTGCTTCATCCAGCGCCTGGGAGCGCTATCTTTGAAACTGCACAGCTGATGGAAAACCTGGGGTCTGTGCAGCGCTGCACTGCAGTCCTTGCTGGGGGAATCCCCAGCCTAGGTATTCCCCTGTTGTGCTTCAATTGCGAGTGCCCACCCTGCATTCTTTTCCTACAATCACGGGTGTCCATCCCACTCATACTTTTATTTAAATAGAGGGAGCCTACACCTCATTGCCGCATTGGTTGCCTCCTAGCGGGTGCCCACCCCGCTGTCTGATTTTAACAATGGCGGGTGTCTACCCCACTTATGCTCTTTGTTTACTTGCGGGTGCCCACCCCGCATCGTGGAGAAAAGTCACTGCTGCGGCCGCTACCTAAGGAGAAGCAGCGCCGCAGAGAAAATCGGAAGTCAGGCAGCCCGATGCCTGGAGCGAGGCGGGACTTCCGCTCGAGGAAAGGAAGTCTCACTCGCCACCCGAGATCCGCCTGGAGCCTTGCAGGCTCCATCTATAAGTCCCAGGTCCCAGGAGGGGGCCCGAGTGAAGTGAAGAGGTGGCCGGAGCAAGCAGCAACCCCGCAAACTGCCGCAAGAGGAGTCCGGTAAGGAGAGCTGGTGTGGAGGGGCGCGAGGCACATTGTCAGTGCCTGCCCCTCCGTGCTGGATATCGGAAGTCTCCAATCAGCCTGGTGAGTGGGGCTGAATCTCGCAATGTTTGGGGGGGTGTGTTAAGGCACATGGTTGGTGCCCGCCCCCAGTGTGGTGCTAGTTTCCACAGTGACGCCGCAGTTGCAGGCTGCTGCCATGTCTTGGGCATATTTGTTTAAAGGGCCTCAGTGGGGGTCCCAAGGACCAGTGGTGCCTGTACTTCCCCGATTAAGTACCAGTGACTTGGTGGCCATATGTTTCTACAGCTGCCCCACTTGCATGGGGGCAGCTGCCACGCTTTGGGGGCATGTTGGTTGGTGCCAATGCCTCTTCCTTGAGCGGCCCCACCTGCCAGAGGGCCGCTCCAACGTGGGCAGAATTATTTTAGAGCCCCATGTGGCTCCAACATGAGGCATGATTTGTTTTCAAGGGCCCGTGTCCCTACCAGTTTGCCCAGTCCTACAGCTGCCCCGCCTGATAGAGGGCAGCTGCAACATTTTGCATATTGAGTCGAAGGGGCCAGTGGTGCCAGGCCTCCTTTTAATATTCCCAGCTGCTCAACAAGCAGTGGGCAGCTGAAACCGTTTAGGTTATTCTTTCTTTAGGGGCACGTCTTTTAAGTTAGGAGTGAGAGGCACTCCTTTGCCCCATATCTTCACAGCTGCACAGCACTTAGTGCCAGCTGCTACGTTTAGGCCTATGCAAAGTGCGCACCCCTGACTTTCGCTGCATAGGCAGCGCGCCCTGACTTTTGGATATAGGGCATTTGAGCCCCTTGGAGATGGCCAGTTGGCCAGGGGGACTATTAGGTTTGTAGGGCGCCAGGCCCAAATTATTTATATAGGGTGTGGGGAAATGTAATGTATGTAGTATGATTTACGCACCCTGAGTTGTGCCTCTAAATGTGTTTTATGATTATAAGGTTTTACATACTGTGTTATGTTTTAGTCTTTATTCTCTACTGTGGTTTAGGTATGAGTTATTCCCTACTGCGGTTCATGTTAGTAAATTTATTTCCTAATGCGAGTAATGTTTAGGAAATTATGGTCTACTATGTTTAGGCTTATGAGGTTGGTGCAGAATATATTTCTCGCCTAATATGGTACTGTACATGATATGATTTATGTTACAGGATGATGCTGAGTATAGTGTTTACCAGTAATTACTGGTTGTGGTCTACGTTTATGAGATGTTCTTACTTTACTATTTTTATCAAGTGATGATTCTGACAGTGGCCCACGTGGCCCTGCCATGTGTAAATAATCCCCTGTAAATATTGCCCAGTGCCAGTTGGCACAGTGTATATTGTGTAATTACCATTCTAATGTGTTATGATAATACAAAGGCTATTTTTATATATAACCTTGTGTGGAGTTCCTTTTGTGGTGTGCCTAGTATGTTGTTGCTGTGTGTGTTGCGCAAACGCTTTACACATAGCCACAGGGATAAGCCTGACTGCTCGTGCCAAGCTACCAAGGGGGTGAGCAGGGATTATCTTTGGCGTGTAACTCCCTTGCCCTGACTAGAGTGGTGGTCTCTGCCTGGCTTTGGCGCAAGTCTTAGCCAACCAGAGATCCCATTTCTAACAGTGCCTGAGTGCCTGTGTGGGTGGGTGGGGAGTATGTGACTATGCATAGATATGTGAGGGGTGATTCACTGGGTGTATGGGTTCAAGGGTGCATCTGTGAAGGGTTGTATGGGTAGGTGAGTGTGTGTATGGGTATGTTGGTAAGGGAATGGATGTCTCAGTGGAACATGTGTGAGTAACTACATATGTGAAAGGCAGTAAATGTCAGGGTTGGAGTATATAAATTACTATATGTGAGAGTGAGTGATTGTGAGAGTAGCTGTATGGATGAGAGTGTGCTTGTGTCAGTGATTATATAAGAGAGTAGCTATGTGTTAGTATCTGTATGAATAAGTGAGGTGGTGTGTGTATAACTGTATAGGTGAGTAAATGGGAGTGTGATTGATTCTTTGCATGACTGACTAGGTGAACGTCCCTGCAACCTATGGTTTTTTCATTGAATTTCTAAGGTTTTTTAAATGCTAATTTCTAATTATATCGTCCCTGAAACCTATGGTTTATTCAGTGAATTTTAAAGTATTTTTAAATGCTAATTTCTAACTATAACGTTCCTGAAACCTATGGTTTTTTTCGATGAATTACATAAATACATGTATACTAATGTACTGAAAAAATGACTGTAACACTACTATGTCATGACTCTTAAGTTAGCCATCATTTAAACTTAGTTCGCACTGATCAAATTATTGAAGCATGGTGGTGCTAAATGTTTCCTATGTTTATTTCTATTTCTTGTATGCTGAACCATAGTTTATTTATATCTCTTGTATTCAGAATCATAGCAAGTGTTAGGCGTTTTCAGTCACAATGATGCAAATGAGATGCTTTGGCGGTTAACAGTTTTCAACCTCTGCCAACGTGTGCACATGTCAAACAGTTAGCATATGTCAGGATACAAATGAGAAGCTTTAGTGGTTAACAGTTTTCAAACTTTCCCGACATATTCAAATGACAAAAAGTCAAAACATGAGCACATGTTAACAAAAAACGTGAGATCTAGATGCATGGAGGAAGTTGCTTCCATAGGCTACTTAGTAACCAAAGACTATATGAACCACACCCAGCCCTTTGACAATCGCTTAGTTTTGTTTTTGCGAGATATTTACTTGTCTCCAGTCTGTGATCTAGCTTCCCTTCTCCAGCGTCGGATTCTTCTTTTACGACAACAAAAGAGATTGCGGACTTGTAAGTTGTTGGATTAAGGAGTAGAAGATATGTATAATACGTGACTTTTTATCTGAATGTTGAAATTAACCATTGTAATTGCTTCTTGTACTCTAGGAAACAAGTAACTAAAAGTATTTCTTGAAAGAATCCTATTTAGAAAAAAGTTTTATTATATCTGGGTATCGAGACTTATGAAGATATCGAAACTTTAGGTATTTGTATGAAAGATGCTAAAAAGTTTAATGTGTGTTTGATATTCAGTTGTTACATTATTTGTTTATTTGCATTGAAATCTAACATCACCAACTCCTGTCCACAATGAGAAAGAATTCAGAAGAGACAGTTCCCTTGCGATACCCTACCTTCCTCTGTCCCTGAGAACAGAAACGTTGACACAATAAGACGCTTGATAAAATTTGCTCATTTCTCTCTTCTCGTCCCCATTCCCTTCCCCCCTGGGGAGATATAATCTGAACGTGTATCTTCTACTACTTTCATTCTATTGCTTCTCAGAGCAGTTGGGAGCCTGTCGGCGCCAGGACTCAACAATCTGGAATACAGGTTAGTGGCCGTCATAACATACTGCCTCTCAGTTTCTATGAGTCAGAGTGTATTGCCAGAATAATTGGAGAAATGCTTCTATTGCAAATCACTGAATGAATAAGTTCATAGATAGTACTTTCTAAAATTCATCTCTGCATACTCAGTGAATACCTTGAGAAACTCTACATTCTCAAGTCCCTGAGTAGAGAAACATTTGCGCAGTAAGAAGCTTGATGACATTTCGTCATTTCTCTTTTTCTCTCTTCTTGTCCCTATTTTCCTTCTCCCCTGACAAGATATAGTATGGCTGTGTATATTCTACTACTGCCATTCTGTTTCACTTCAGAGGGTTTGGGGGCCTGTCGGCGCCAGGACTGAACAATCTGGAATATAGGTTAGTTGCCGTCATAACATACTGCCTCCGTTTCTATGAGTCACAGTGTATTGCAGAATAATTGGAGAAATGCTTCCATTGGACATCACTGAATGGATAAGTTCATAGATATTACTTCAAAAGATTAATCTCCGCATACAGAGGGGCATATTATCAAGGAAACGTCAGAAAGAGGCGTTAGTCTTCTTGGCTTAAAGCCTCTCTCCGCCACTTCACAAACGCAAGGCTGCACCATGTTAACAAGGATACGCTGCAGCCTTGCATTTTCCCCTGCTATGGCACTAAGTTTCACAACTAAGCGCCATTGCTGGCACCCTTGCACCAGAGTGCAAGGGTGTCTGCGAGCAGAGAGATTTATTTATGTACAGGAAGGTGTCCCTTCCTGCTCATAAACAAACCTAAAATGCCAGTTTGTAACTTACATGTATGCTGCTTCATACATAAAAAAACCATGGCATTTTGCTTTTTCCATGTGTGCTGCACAAGGCAGCGCACATGGAAAAAGCAAGAACAAGGAGAAATAAAGCATTTCTCCATGTTTTGCTAAATTAAGACTAGGGTTTTCCTGGACTTAATGTTGGTGCTGCCTCCTATTACCGATGCCCTTGTTAATAGGGGGCAGAGTCAAAATCAATAGGTGTTGTGGTGGAACGCCCACCATAACACCAACTGCATGCCCCTTTCACGCTAAACATAGTGTGAAAGGGGACCTTATTAACAAGGCAGCGTTTAGCCACGTTAAGTGGCTTAACGCTAGGCCTGGGCCAAAAGTTTGTTCCGTTCGCGGAAATTGCGATATTTTGACATTTTCGTGTTCCGCGGAGAGCGCGAAAATGTCAAAATTTCCACTTTCCGCAGCTTGGCGATAATTTGTTTCTTACTCGCGCTGTAAAATAATACATTCTCGCGCGCGCGCGATCGCCTTACCTGAATCCCTGCGTTCGCCGACAAGTTTTCTTGATCCGGTCGCGTTCTCCATGAGATGTTGGATTGTTTTTGCCATTTGCACTGTCTCGCGACAGTTCGCGCCCGCAGTGACGTCATGCGTCGCGCGATCACGTCTTTCTTCTCGCGATTATGCACCGCGAGACAACTCAAAACAAGATGGCCACGCCCGCGAGCAACCACATGGGTAAGTTGGTGACTCGCAACCATGCAGAAAATCTCGCGAACATGCGGGAAAATAAATTCTGCATCTTCGCGATATTTCCGCTTGTTTGCGATAATTTTAAACATTTTCGCGATAATTTGCGAAAGTGGATTTCGCAAATTCCGCCCACCCCTACTTAACGCTGCCTTGTTAATAAGGCGAGGCCCCTATCGCCACCACAGCATCACTGAAAGTGACGTTGTGGTGGCGATAGGGGCTTGTTAATATGCCCCATAGTGCCTTAGTGCAGTGGTTCCCAAACTGGGGTCCCTGGACCCCTAGGGGTCCCTGGCACATTCCCATGGGGTCCCCAGGCCTCAGTTTTAAAAGCACTGCAAAGTTCCTTGTATATTCAACAGTTTTCAAAGCAACAATAAAAGTTTCAAGGTAACTCCGGTAATTAATGTACCTGCTGGAGAGAGAGATGGTAGCTTTGTCTATTGGCAGGTTTGACTCCTCTAAGGAAGAGCAGAGGTTTAATATGCCTGCTGCAAAGAACATGTACCATGCATTTAAAAAAACAATATTTTATGTGCATAACTCAGTGTGTTATGGCGTTTGTCACTGAGCTTCTGTTGTTACTGTGCAGTTCATAAGTTACAATCGTAAACTAGCACAGTGAGCTGGGAACTGCCATCAAAGAGCTGCATTCAAACTGCATGGTACAAGATATTAAGTTATTTTTTCTCTCTGTCTTTCACTATCCTGATGCTGCTAATAAAGGTTTATTTGGGTAGAAATAAATTATTATTATTAACGTCAATGCTAACCACTGTTATGTTCTGAATCCTGAGTTTGTGTTTCTCCAGACCAAGCACTCTTAAAAAATGCCTGCCAGTATAGATGACATGTGAATCCTACACCCTGAAGTCCCCTTTGCCTTATGTAACATTTACTGTACACTGATTTGCACATGTATGATTCATTGTCTCTGCCCTACACTGGTATGAGAGATGCTATGAAACAAATGCAATACATGTGACAGAGTGGCTATGGAGAGATAAGAAGCACTGTTGGAGGGTGATAGTGAGGGAATCATTAAGGAGCCCCAACAAAAGATCGTTTGTTACACAGTCAGGTCATCATTTACTATGCTTAAAAAGCTAATACAGTTCAGTATATCATGACAAATGTTTGTGAAATGCACATTTTTTTCCACATTTTCTTGGGGGGGAGGCGGGGTGGATGGACAGCCCCCCAAAGCTCCCTTTGTAGTGGTCAGGCTCACTCGCTACACTTGGTGTGCACAGTGGAGGGACGGTTCTGACAACATTTGCCAGGGCAGCTATGGGTTTCCAGTACGCCCTAGCAGGAGCCTCATACCGCAAAATAAAAGCAAACATTGAAAAGTTAGTCGCTGAGGTGCCGCACAAACCTTCCTATTAAAATCTTTACATTTTTGCACATTTTTTCAATGTAAAATAATCAAATCATTAGCTATTAGAGTATTTGTTTGGTACGCACTTGTTTGTGTATTTTTCATGGACATTTGTATTGATGTTTGAAATTTAAATAGTACAAATTGCTTGGGGGTCCCCGGCTTCCAATAGTGACTTACTGGGGGTCCTCAGGAGTCAAAAGTTTGGGAACCACTGCCTTAGTGAATGCTTCAGTGCAAAAGTACTCCCTCGCTCATTTCATAGCTACATAACTAATCCATGATTGATTTAATTTGTGTGGTAGTAGTGCGTACTTGATTCCACGACTGCATCGCTACTGCCGAAGTAACTATATCAGTAAAAAGATAATACCCACCTGTTTACAACTCTGCATTGAAACTGCCTGAGTAAAAAGATGACTTCGAGAGTAATTTCTGAGTGATTGTGCGGGAGTGCATGGGTAGTACCTGAGGGAATCAATGAGTGCTTTCGTACTGCCTCACTCATTAATTAAGTGCAAAAATATAAACAGGGGGATTGCATAATTCTGTTGGTAATATCTAATTGATTGATCTCTGTATAGCACAGCCTCCATGATAGCATAAAACATTACCCCGTTTATACATTTAACTACCTTGAAATTACTTTTATTCATGAATTGGATTTGTATTTTGCTGTCATAATGAAGATAAGTAATTTTTTGTAACAGAGAACCACACTTTGTTCCGTTCAATATTCGTTAGTTTGTACACAAGTTAAATTCTAACTTCCCGCCCCTAATATAAACAGTTTTTTTTAAACAAACACCAGTAGCAGCTGGTAATCCCACGCTCAGTGTGCTTTTCAAACGCAATTATCTTATTTCAAATAACTGCAAGTGCTGTGACCAACAAGTAGGCTTTTTGTACAGAGTAACTCTCACAACGTGTAACATAGTCCACCAATATCTTTTGTCCTCCATCACATACACTTGAAGATAGTTTGGTCTGGCCTTCCATTCCTACTTTGAAAACATACATTAATAGCGAACACTAACAGAAAACTCTACTGCTTAAACAACAAACGGCTCTCAGATAACCTGGTGGCTAAACTAGCAACTGACATTGACCTACTCTTCTATGGAAATCTCCCACTACATTTTGTACAATTTATACACTTAGGGGCAGATCTACAAGGAAGTGCCTCAGTGTGGCACCGCAAACCCTTTGGCTGTGCCACGCTACGGCACTTCCGAAACACAGGGATGCGACATATTTACAAGAATATGTCGCATCTCTGTGCTTGCCCCTGCGCTGATGCAAAATCTGCAGCCATGCGCTGGCGCAGGCACCCTTGCACCATGGTACAAGGGTGCCTGCATCATGGGGAGATTGTTTTTGTGCAGGAAGGGGCACCTTCCTGCACAAAAACAATCACTACAGGAATTTTCCTCTTTCAATGCATGCTGTAGAATACAACATGCATTGAAAGAGGAAAAAACAAGGAGAAATGAAAATATTTCTCCTCGTCACGCCTCGCTACGCCTCGCCACGCCACCTCTAGGGTGGCGTAGCATTCATACACATCTCCAGATTTACGATTTCTCCTAAATCTGGAGATGTGTCTTGTTCCATGGGTGTTGTGTGGGAACACCTACAGCAACACCCATGGAATGCTCCTTCAACGCATAGTGCTGCATGTGAAGGGGCCGTTTTTACAAGCAGAGGTCACACAGAGTGGCTTTCTTCTCCTTGTAAATATGGAGGAACCCCCTGCGCCACCAGTACTTCACGAAAAGTGATGTACTGGTGGCGCAGGGGGCTTGTAAATCTACCCCAAATATTTAATCACTCTGAATCTCAAGGCCTACCACATTTTTCTAAACTATCCGACTCCCGCCTTGTTATCTCCTTTCAGACTATATTTATAGTAAAACCGGATTTCATAAATTCTAATTTTGCAAGCGCATTTGGTGGGTCCCTTGGTGCTCCTTCCCTCTTTCCATAGTAGTCGTTCTTTAGCTCCTACTACGAAATGGCTTCCCGTCCTCTCCTTCAACCCCATCCACGACAAATGCCGCTATACTGTGAACAAATGCTACAAGTTTTTAAATGCTTGCCATTGGCGATATTTGGCATCAGATATAGACTGAATTTCCGCTACGTGTACTTCACCTGCATTTAACCTGACATCTACTGTCTCCAATGTCCCTTTGAATGCAACCTGCATGTCTGCCTCTCTACTACATCACGCCATCCGCTAGATTATGAATTGTTGCGGTGTCCATTGCTGGCTCATGACCAGGACTGTTCCGGAGACACACGCTTGATTGATGCGTTTCAGAATGCAGTGAGGGGAAGATGAAGTACATGCGCCCATACGGAGAGCCTCTTGCAGCAGAGTATCATCGAATATCATGCAAGTTGCCCTGACATGGTCCTGTTTGCAGAAGATTACAATGGCCATGTCTCTTCTTTCAACTTGCTGAATTGGATGGTGACACAATTTGCTTGGAGATGTGCAGATGACCCTTTGGAACTGATTGCATATCACGATGCCTCTGAGCTCTTGGGCTTCGATGAATCTCCATAAGAGCGCATGGTAACCCGATTTGACAAGCTCTTATTTCTACACTTCATGAACACTGTTTTTTTTCTTTTTCTCTTTTCACTTTTCCTTTCTTTTTCGATTTTCAGACATTGAGTTTGTTTGCAAATTCCCCTTTACAGACTTGGTTACACTCTCTTGATGTACCACTCTGTTTCCCTGGTTGTTACACAGCTAGTCCACGAAATGGGCGACTTGGCCATTGGGGACTTTACCATCTATAATAAAAGATATGTAGTCTGCAGACAAACCTCTGAGATGATCTATTTTATGATAACACTTCTTTTTAGCTAAGAGAGAAACGTAACTAAAGATGGTCCCTTCTCTATTCTCTTTTTCTGATGACATCTCCCTTTATCAGATATGGATTCACTACTATACTGATTATAATTCTATCATACAGTTTGTTTTTTGTTGTGGCACATATACTGCACATTCCGCCATGTACTTTAAAATACTTTTTGTTTATATCTTTCATGTCTGTGTCATATGTTACAAATACAATACAGACAGGTAATTTCTTTTCCACCATGTTTTTATCATCATTTGCCTGTTCCATGTTCACTACCTACCAACTACTAACAATCTTGGCCTATCCAAATGCAAACCAGAAACCCTTCCCAGTTTACAGTTGATAGTCTCACAATATTACTAAAAGGATGCATACATCTCCTGTGCCTTTTTGTAGTGGCATCATACTTAAAAGAAACATACAACTACATCTATTAACAATCCACTATCGCCACCACAACATCACTTTCAGTGTTTAAATGTTTAGTAACCGGGCAAAGAGCCCCAATTCCCCACACTCCCTGCCACCTCACCACCTCCTGTGGCAGCCGGCATTCCTTTTCAACAAAGCCAGCTGCTTCATGCAAGCTCCCTTTGCCCAAAAGCAAATCTGCTGTGCTTCATAAAAGCGAGATCAAATTTCCTCCACTCACTTCCATCAAGCAAAGCTAAAGTTTGCTATGACAGGGCTGGAACTCTGCATAGATACCGCCTTGCCATAGCAAACTACAATATCCATGGCATAGGCATGTGTGAACCGGCCCTCGGAGATATCGATACCCAGAGCCATGGAAAGCTCCTCAAGGGAAATTAGACGATGCGCCTCCATCCAATTTAAAACCGGCAAAGATCCTACTCCCCGGGCCTGGCAGTCCCGGACAGAACCCGCATTTTAATTCATGAATGCCCAAAGAAGTTGTGCCCCCCGGGCAGTCTGGGGGAAGTTTCACCCCTCCACACTTAAATTTTACATATACCTCCAAACACGTGCTGCTCTTTGGAGCCGAGTGGGAGGGAAGACGCCTAACCCCCATATCATTATATTTACACCAAGGAAGTGGCGGTCCCCATGACTGAAGTAAACCCCTCATCATAACCAAACATAGCTCCCAGGAACTGACCCACCCGGGGGATCAATTAAATGAAGCACTCCACACCACGCTTCGTTTTTCTTTTTCCTGCCATGATTTCCAGTCCCTACGCGAATTCGGGTGAAGACATGTGACACCCCCTGGGCACCCTAGGAAGGTCACAGTGTTCCTACCCTACCATCTTATACTTTTTTCCCCCCTTGTCCCCCTACTCATTTCAAGCGAGTCACAAAATGGCTTCCTAGTTTGAAGTGTTGGTAGCCAATCCTAGGCAAGCTCGTGCTCGGAACGCCTCAGCCAATCAGATCTCACAATTCTTAAATATCGATATCTGTAAATCTTTAAATATCTCAAAAACTACTGACCGATCTACACCATTTAAGGAAAAGCGTGCTTTCTGCACCAAGAGCTATCTCTCTTACAAATTTGGTATAATTCCGTTCAGCAGTTCGGCCTGTAGCTGTGTCTAAAGTTTCCCATGGAAATTAACATGGAGAAAACGCGTTTTGGGACCCCCTTTTTTCTCAGCCCCCCCTTGACGAATCACCCCTAAACTTTCAAGACAGGAGCTGACCTAAATGAACAATTAGTTTTGAAAAAATTTGTGAAGATTCGTCAAACAGCGCCAAAGTTATAGGAAAAAAGAAAAAAAGCTTTTCCTATAGAACTAGGTTCTAACTATAACTATCTACTGGCTACCACCAGAGTTTACCATCTTTCATTCGAGACAAGATACAGGTGATTTCCTTAGGAGAATATATGAGAATATATCATATACCATGGAACAGTGAATTGCTGCTTGTGACTTTGAATATTACTTTGTTTTATACAAGCATCAAGCACCAAGATGAACTGAGAGTAGTAGAATATTATCTCAAAGGTAGACCACTGAGGCTATATAATGGCGACCTCTGACCCTGCTCTCCAGGCAGGTCGCTCCCCGCACCGCCACACGGCCCCCAGTGTGACTTCCATCCTCGCTACCGCCCGCTGCAGTCCTCAGCCTTGGTTCCTGCCTCCTCCGTGCCTCCCCGCCCCGTTGCCTTCTGTATCCCGAGTGTGCCTGTGATCCCCGTTGCCTTTTGTACCCCGAGTGCGTGCGTTCCCTCTTGCCTCTGTAACCTGAGTGCTTGGGTCCTATTTTCTACATTGTGCCCTGATTTTGCCCTAATTTTTCTTCTGTATCCCTCGTTTTTTCGCCTCCTTCCTCCCATCGCCGCCCGTTTTCCCGCTGCTGCATCCCGGCAGCCCCGCCCCCTCGCACCCCATTGGCCGCCCCGCTCCCACCTCCCAGCTGCTCCTCCCTCCCTCTCTCCCTCATATGGAGGTCGCGAAGCGGCCGCTCAGCGGGCGCGAGCAGCGGGCGCGCCTAAGGCGCGCCTAAGGCGTGCCAAAGGCAAGCCCGTCTGCGCCCGTCCGCGCCTGGACCGCGCCCAGCGCCAGAACCCCTGGCTCCCACAGATGTCAGCCCACCCGCCAGACCTACGACGCCGCCACCCTGATCGCACTCAATACCGGCCGGACCCCCGGCTGCTGCCGAGCCGCCCCAAGACGCACCCACGGACCCTTCACCTGCCAATCCTGCAAGTTCTCCTGCATCCGGACCCGCACCGCACCCACCACGCCAAGCACCAGCAGCAACCACCTGAAGTGCATCCTACTCAACACCCGCTCCGTCCACAGACACGCCGTGGAACTCTGGAACCTGCTCGACACCACATCTCCAGACGTCGCCTTCCTCACGGAAACATGGATGAACGCCTCCTCAGCGCCCGACATCGCCATCGCCATCCCGGACGGATACAAGATCACCCGGAGGGACCGCGTCAATCAAACAGGAGGAGGCATCGCCATCGTCCACAAGAACACCATCCGCATCACAACCAACTCCGACGACACCCTCACAGCCGCCGAACATCTTCACTTCCAGATACACACCGACCCCAAGACCACACTCAGAGGCACCCTCATCTACAGACCCCCAGGACCCCGCACACAATTCAGCGAAGACATCGCCGACTTCATCAGCCCGCACGCCCTCCCCTCCGCTGACTACATCCTCCTCGGGGACCTCAACTTCCACCTGGAGAGCAACAATGACCGCAACACCACCACCCTGCTGGACAACCTCGCCAACCTCGGACTCAAGCAACTGGTGACCACCCCCACCCACTACGCCGGCCACACGCTTGACCCCGTCTTCTCCTCCAGCAAGGACATCACCTTCAGCCACGCCACCGGACTCCACTGGACCGACCACAGCTGCGTCCACTTCTGCTTCAGTAGAACCACGACTCACCACCACCCGCAACTTGTCCCCCGCAGAAGCTGGAAGAAGATCACTGCCGACCAGCTCACCGCATCCCTGAGCCAGAACACCCCCGCCAGATCAGCGAACCCCAACCAAGCCGCCAACAACCTCACGAGATGGATCAGCAACTGCGCAGACGACCTCGCTCCAATGAAGACCCCCCGCCAGACCCAGCACCAAGAAAGCATCTTGGTTTACCGACGAACTCAAGAGCTCCGAGAAGAATTGCCGGGCCCTCGAGAAAGCCTGGCGCAGAGACCCAACTACAGACAACATGACCACCCTCAAGCTCGCCACTCGAAGACACCACCAGATGAACTGAGAGTAGTAGAATATTATTTCAAAGGTAGACCACTGAGGCTATATAATGGCGACCTCTGACCCTGCTCTCCAGGCAGGTCGCTCCCCGCACCGCCACATGGCCCCCAGTGTGACTTCCATCCTCGCTACCGCCCGCTGCAGTCCTCAGCCTTAGTTCCTGCCTCCTCCGTGCCTCCCCACCCCGTTGCCTTCTGTATCCCGAGTGTGCCTGTGATCCCCGTTGCCTTCTGTACCCCGAGTGCGTGCGTTCCCTCTTGCCTCTGTAACCTGAGTGCTTGGGTCCTATTTGTACATTGTGCCCTGATTTTGCCCCCATTTTCCTTCTGTATCCCTCGTTTTTTCGCCTCCTTCCTCCCATCGCCGCCCGTTTTCCCACCGCTGCGTCCCGGTGGCCCTGCCCCCTTGCACCCCATTGGCCGCCCCGCTCCCACCTCCCAGCTGCTCCTCCCTCCCTCTCCCCCTCATATGGAGGCCGCAAAGCGGAAGAGAGAGCGACCTCTGACCCTGCTCTCCAGGCAGGTCGCTCCCCGCACCGCCACACGGCCCCCAGTGTGACTTCCATCCTCGCTACCGCCCGCTGCAGTCCTCAGCCTTGGTTCCTGCCTCCTCCGTGCCTCCCCGCCCCGTTGCCTTCTGTATCCCGAGTGTGCCTGTGATCCCCGTTGCCTTCTGTACCCCGAGTGCGTGCGTTCCCTCTTGCCTCTGTAACCTGAGTGCTTGGGTCCTATTTTCTACATTGTGCCCTGATTTTGCCCTCATTTTTCTTCTGTATCCCTCGTTTTTTCGCCTCCTTCCTCCCATCGCCGCCCGTTTTCCCGCCGCTGCATCCCGGCAGCCCCGCCCCCTCGCACCCCATTGGCCGCCCCGCTCCCACCTCCCAGCTGCTCCTCCCTCCCTCTCTCCCTCATATGGAGGTCACGAAGCGGCCGCTCAGCGGGCGCGAGCAGCGGGCGCGCCTAAGGCGCGCCTAAGGCGCTCCAAAGGCAAGCCCGTCTGCGCCCGTCTGCGCCTGGACCGCGCCCAGCGCCAGAACCCCTGGCTCCCGCAGATGTCAGCCCACCCGCCAGACCTACGACGCCGCCACCCTCATCGCACTCAATACCGTCCGGACCCCCGGCTGCTGCCGAGCCGCCCCAAGACGCACCCACGGACCCTTCACCTGCCAATCCTGCAAGTTCTCCTGCATCCGGACCCGCACCGCACCCACCACGCCAAGCACCAGCAGCAACCACCTGAAGTGCATCCTACTCAACACCCGCTCCGTCCACAGACACGCCGTGGAACTCTGGAACCTGCTCGACACCACATCTCCAGACGTCGCCTTCCTCACGGAAACATGGATGAACGCCTCCTCAGCGCCCGACATCGCCATCCCGGACGGATACAAGATCACCCGGAGGGACCGCGTCAATCAAACAGGAGGAGGCATCGCCATCGTCCACAAGAACACCATCCGCATCACAACCAACTCCGACGACACCCTCACAGCCGCCGAACATCTTCACTTCCAGATACACACCGACCCCAAGACCACACTCAGAGGCACCCTCATCTACAGACCCCCAGGACCCCGCACACAATTCAGCGAAGACATCGCCGACTTCATCAGCCCGCACGCCCTCCCCTCCGCTGACTACATCCTCCTCGGGGACCTCAACTTCCACCTGGAGAACAACAATGACCGCAACACCACCACCCTGCTGGACAACCTCGCCAACCTCGGACTCAAGCAACTGGTGACCACCCCCACCCACTACGCCGGCCACACGCTTGACCCCGTCTTCTCCTCCAGCAAGGACATCACCTTCAGCCACGCCACCGGACTCCACTGGACCGACCACAGCTGCGTCCACTTCTGCTTCAGTAGAACCACGACTCACCACCACCCGCAACTGGTCCCCCGCAGAAGCTGGAAGAAGATCACTGCCGACCAGCTCACCGCATCCCTGAGCCAGAACACCCCCGCCAGATCAGCGAACCCCAACCAAGCTGCCAACAACCTCACGAGATGGATCAGCAACTGCGCAGACGACCTTGCTCCAATGAAGACCCCCCGCCAGACCCAGCACCAAGAAAGCATCTTGGTTTACCGACGAACTCAAGAGCTCCGAGAAGAATTGCCGGGCCCTCGAGAAAGCCTGGCGCAGAGACCCAACTACAGACAACATAACCACCCTCAAGCTCGCCACTCGAAGACACCACCAGCTGATCCACGCCACCAAGAAATCCGCATTCAAGGAACGACTGGGTAACAACGCCCGCAACAGCAAGGAACTCTTCAACTTCGTCAAAGAGCTCTCGAACCCTAGCGCCGGAAACAACGACATCACACCCTCGCTAGACCTCTGCAACTCGCTCGCCTCGTTCTTCCACAGCAAGATCGCAGACATACACAACAGTTTCAGCACACAGCCAACGCACCCTACGACCGGAACAACGCCCCCTACCACCACCCTCCGTGCCTGGACACCGGTCAACACCGAAGACACCATCCGCACGATGATCTCCATCCACTCAGGATCTCCAACCGACCCCTGCCCTCACCACGTCTTCAACAAGGCCGACTCCGTCATCGCACCCCACCTGCGGGACATCATCAACGCCTCCTTCGACACCGCCACCTTCCCAGAGAGCTGGAAGCACGCCGAACTCAGCGCCCTACTGAAGAAACCATCAGCGGACCCCACCGACCTTAAAAACTACCGCCGCATCTCGCTCCTTCCCTTTCCAGCCAAAGTCATCGAGAAGACCGTCAACAAACAACTTGGCCGCCTTCCTCGAGACGAACGGATCCCTCGACCACTCGAAGTCAGGCTTCCGGGCCAACCACAGCACCGAGACCGCCCTCATCGCAGCCACCGACGACATCCGAGCTTTGCTCGACAACGGGGAAACAACGGCCCTCATCCTCCTGGACCTCTCCGCGGCGTTCGACACGGTCTGCCACCGCACCCTAGTGCAGCGCCTCAACAACATCGGTATCCAGGAGAAGGCACTGGAATGGATCACCTCCTTCCTCGCCGGAAGAACACAGAGAGTCCGCCTCCCCCCGTTCAGATCCGAGGCCACCGAAGTCATCTGCGGTGTTCCGCAAGGATCATCACTCAGCCCCACCCTCTTCAACGTCTACATGAGCCCCCTCGCAGCCATCGCACGCCAACACAACCTCAACATCATCTCCTATGCCGACGACACCCAGCTGATCCTCTCCCTCACCAACGACCCCGCCACCGCCACCGCCAGAACCAACCTACACGAAGGAATGAAATACGTAGCCGAGTGGATGATGAACAGCCGCCTGAAACTGAACTCAGATAAGACGGAAGTCCTCATCCTGGGATCATCACCCTCCGCCTGGGACGATTCTTGGTGGCCCCCTGCCCTTGGCAGTGCACCCAAACCAACAGACCACGCACGCAACCTGGGCTTCGTCCTGGACTCCTCCCTGTCCATGACCAGACAAGTCAACGCCATCTCCGCATCATGCTTCAACATCCTACGCATGCTACATAAGATCTTCCGGTGGATCCCCACCGAAACCAGGAAGACGGTCACCCAGGCCCTCGTCACCAGCCGACTGGACTACGGCAACTCCCTCTACGCCGGAACCACAGCCAAACTCCAGAACGACTCCAGCGCATCCAGAACGCCTCAGCACACCTCATCCTGGACATCCCCCGACACAGCCAAATCTCCGTACATCTGAGAGACCTGCACTGGCTCCCCGTCAGCAAGAGAATCACGTTCCGTTTCCTCACCCATGCACACAAAGCCCTCCACAACCAAGGCCCAAGATACCTCAACGACCGCTTGACCTTCTACACTCCCACCCGCCAGCTTCGTTCAACCAGCCACGCCCTCGCCGCTGTCCCCCGCATCCGAAGAGCCACAACAGGAGGAAGATCCTTCTCCTACCTGGCTGCCAAGACGTGGAACTCGCTCCCTATCCACCTCCGCCTGACCCAAGACCACCTCTCCTTCAGGAAGCAACTCAAGACCTGGCTGTTCGAGCAGTAGCGGACCCCCCTCCCCCAAGCGCCTTGAGACCCTCTGGGTGAGTAGCGCGCTATACAAATGCTTTGATTGATTGATTGATTGATTGACAAATGCTACTGTCCATTATTAGATGGTGCTTGGAAAACAACTTTTTTCATTTTAACAAGGGGAGTCGCCATGGGAGCTTGCTTCTCCCCCAGTTACGCATATTTACACATAGTCTGGTGAGAGGAGCAGGTAGTGATGCTAGACCATTGTGAGGACATAATATCTGTTGGCTTCACTACATAGATGATTTGTTCATCATATGGATGCAATCGGTGGGAAGTGCTGAAATATTTTTTGAAAAGATCATGTTAATTCAGTGAATTTGGAAATTACAACACATATCAAAATAAAATAGATTTTTTTAGTTTTGCAAGTGTACATAGAAAATAACAGAATGGAATTTGAACTGCACAGAAAAACAACAGCTTTCAATTCTATACTGTACGCTGGCAGTTTTCAGCCCAGACACCTTAAATACAGCATCCTATATGGTGAAATGCTAAGGCTGTGAAGAATTTGCAATCAGTAAAGCGATTTAACCAGATTTCAGGAAGAAGCCAAACAAAGATTCTTGGATCATGGTTACTTGGCAAAAACCCTCAGTTGAGCTATAGAAAGAGCCTATCAGGGAATTAGGGAGAGCACTTTATTTAGGGATGGCTCGATCAATAAGAATATAAACAAGAACAAATCTCACTACAAAAATAGTGATGAGACCATGCATATAGCAAACACTAACAACAGTTAAGATCCGTCCTCAACAAACAGTGGCCCATCATTTTAATTTATTCCAATACAGGGTCTATACTTCCCAAACAACCAACTATAACCTTCAGTTGAGCTCCATCTATAAGCAACATATTGGTCAGCAGTAGTCCTGAAATAATTCGAACCAAAAGTGGTCTCTCATTGAGAAAAGTGTACTTTAAATGTAGTTCATGTACAACATGTCGATTTGGGGTCCATATATTCCAATACTATACCAAATTCCATGATAAACCAGTGAAGCTAGATGGTTTTTATAAATGCAAAAATGATTTGAGCTCTATTTTTTGGAATGTACCTGCAAACTGTGGTACATTGGAAGTACTTAATTGCAGGTCCATGTCAGTAATCTACAACACTTCAGAACCATAGTAAACTCTGCTTCCACCTACCCAGCAGACCGACATGTCAAGCAACCCAATAACAAAAACCTTAACTGTTTAAAATATTTTCTAATTGATGCAGTACCCAATTTGAGGTGGGGAGGTAATTGAGAAGCATTACTTAGGCAGTTGGAGACTCAGTATATATTAACTCTCGATACCAAGTTGACTAATGGTTTGAATAATGGTGAGGGCCTGCACAATCTTTGATAAGTATGAGTAATATAAATAAATTACTGTACATATTTGATCAAAATATTTGAACATATAAACAAAAGGGGGGGAGGGAGGGTACAGGTTGGACTCAGCCTCCTGTCTAATGTATATAAACAAAGAAAGACCACTTGTAAATGTCCTATCAATGGGATAGTTAGTTTTAATACAGAAAACGATTTGTTTTCTTAAAATAACCCTCACCCGCCAAAATGTCCCATGGTGGCATGCTTCATCATCGGGTTCTTCCCGCCCTGCTGTGGTATGACCAACGGAGATATGGGAGCACGTTGTAGGGTGTGGACTATGTGGTGATGGGAGTGGAAGGGGCAGGAAAATAATTGTTCTTAAAAAGTACCTGGCTGGTTGGAAAATAATATTTATTAAGCCCTTTAGCTGGTACTACTAAGAACGGGGGGTGGAGATTTACACTATGATGGGTGTTGTTGTCTCCAGGTCAACATGTTTCAAGCCCAAACCCCATAAGCTTTTTGTCACAACTAATTTTTAGTTGGTCAAGACAGGACAATCACAATCCCAGCGACCTCTCTACCGAGACTGTGTAATTTATGTTATTTGTTTTGTATTGTCTTGTTTGTATCTTGAGCACTGCAAGTCACAGTTACTATCACAAATCGATTTGATTAGTCGTGCTAGCATGAGAAAAATATATCACTTCCTCGACCCTTTGGTGATGTGTATTAGTCATAAGAAATTAATTGAACATGTCTCAAATTAATGATGTCCTATCGTTACCGGTGTAAACGGAATCCCCACAGCTAGTAGGTCTTAATTGAATTTACATATCTAGTAGGTACAATGCATGCATATTTTTCTTTTCTTCACCAATGCAGTGAATTAACCCTTTTCAGCTAATCATATAGTTGGAAACAAGGAGTGGATTTTGAGATCAATAAACTCTGGTCCTCACGAAAAGCCTATCGGGTTTGGGCTTGAAACATGTTGACCTGAAGACAATAACACCCATCATAGTGTATATCTCCACCACCCTGTTTGCAGTAAGGATAAGCATGAGAGAAAAAGTACCAATGGACTTGCATGTGTTTTGCACATTTTTCAGACCAATGTCATTTTTAATTATATCAACATATTGGGGTGTTTTAGTCTTCATAAATACAAATTATACCGTTAGGCATCTAAAAATAAGTGTAGCTATAACCACAGGAAATCGCCTTAGCCACAGTGACAATACCCACCAAGGGCTCAATTTGTGGTTTATATAGCGATGAAAGTGACAATTTATCTAGGATAGTAAATGTCTTTACGTAAGCTAGCCCATCAACATTTGATTATGTACAGCTATTATAGTGTTTCTTTATTTATGAATATTACACAAGACCTTGCAATTTGATTTCTTTTTTAGTGGTCTATATAATGCATTTAATTATTTATATATTTATTCAATTATCTATTTGTGGATTTCATTGTGAATTCATTTATTTATACACATTGGGGGACCTCATTGTATGCATACAATAGTGCTAATATTGTGCCAACATGCAGAATGTTAGTCTGTCTTCTGTTAGCAGTGATGTTCAGAAATGTATAGTCTGTTGTTAGTTACCATCATCAACAACTGATCACGTGGGGAGTAATAAATGAAGTGTTTGGTTTACAGCTCGCAAGTAAGTAAGGTCAGGTTTGGCCGAAACTTGTTATGGTGGACATGATGCGAGAAATAAAATGCACAAATGAACTTAGAATCTGTTCCCGGATCTGATTTCAGTTTTTCTAACAGTATTTTGTTGATGAAAAAATTGCTCCCAAATGCAGGGAGAAGAGTTTTAGTCTGCTCCCTGTGTGCAGAAGCAATGCCGGCTCCCACTGGAGGCGAGGAACCAGAAGGAAGTGCAGAAGCATTGAGGCTTTCCCCGCAGTTCCCTGCACTGCACACTGGGGACCCTGGGTGAGCTCCAGGGCACCTAGCATCAATAGGCAGGGCCTGGGGGCATGGGATCCCTGGGGCCAAAATAAACTTGGGTTGGAGGGGGCGCAAGGTCCCCCCCTTGAAAAACATAATGGAGGTGAATGCATCATTGATCTATTGGAGCAAAATCTGGTCTGCAGTGACTGTGATGAGTGGTCTCTTTCTTGTAGTATCCTGGCCAGAAGAGAGTCTATGGTTCTGCCTTTTAATATCCCTGTGTATGCAAATGTCCAGAATCATCTGCAAGCCCACCTATTTGGCCCCTTCCCATTTTCCTCAGTAGTATGCAATGGCCTCCTAGATTTTTCACACGTTGATGGACAGCTTACCAAAAGGCCACTGAGGGCATTTCCCACTGATTTTGGTTATGCATTACTAATGCAGAGGAATACGGGGGAATTTCAACCAAACAAGTAAGCACTTACTTCATAAAGGTAGGAGGACGTACTCTTGTTTGATGGAGATTCTCCTCTTTGTATTCTCATTGCCTTGCGTGCAAGGATTCATGTTTTCGTGGATTTGTAGATCAAAACCCCAAGGAACAATAACATTTCGATATTACATGCACACAGCATTATTGGACACATTTCCGCATGGTCCATTACACAGCTGTGGTGTAGATTATGCACTACACATTTACCCAACAAGGTAGCACTTACTAATTAGTTGGGTAGACATTTGCTGCAAAAAGTTGGGACTCTTGTTGGATAAAGGGGTAGGTGAGGTCCTGTTCTGGTGCAGTCACTCACACAGCTACTGACACCCATACAGATACTCAGACACTCACTCACATATCCATTTAACCACTCTCACTTATACTTACAGACTCACACAGCCACTCATACATCCATGCAGTCACTTACACACCCACTCACAGACCCACGAAACCACTCACACACCCACTCACAGATCCATGCAGCTTCTTACACAAATTATAGGTAAGGTGAGCCTCCAGTTGGTCCTGGTGCCTCCAAACCTGGTGGAGCGGCAGATCTGACCCTCTAGAGCTGATGTTCTGAGTTTGATGTAGGTGTAGCTTTGAGATCGCTGGGGAGCAGAGAGTCGACAAACAGGACATCTCTGGGTTGGTGTCTGCAGTGGGTAGGGGAGTTATACGTTCACTCCAAGAGAGGTTCTTGGCACTTTTTGAAGCATGAATGAGCTCCGGGGTTCTTGGAGTCTTCACAAGTTCAGGACAAAACAGAACACAGTGATTGTCGAGTCCCAGAGGCAGCAGGCAGTGTTTGGCGCAAATGTTGTTCTGCATCAGGGCTTCAGTTCTCATTCAGCACTTTTCTTTGTCCTGGTCTTCTTCTAGTCAATTGAACGTAGGTTTTCAGGTCTTAGTGTGCCACTAAATATTACATTTAGAGGCGTTATAAGGGGAGACAAGTAGTAGCAAATGGGCTACCTACCTTTAGGGTATCTGCATCCCCTAGTGACCACTTCAGGTGCAAAGGGGCACTACCCTAGCCCTGATAGGTTGTTTTTCCACATCTCAAAATGGTGGAATTTCAGGAGTGGAGTTTACCTTGCCTGCCACATCTTAGAGTTGGTGCTGGCTGAGGGTAGACACTCCTTCTCAACTAACTAATTTGCCTGCCTGTCCGCCTGCCAAATTTGGAGCAAGGCAGGGTGGTTCACATTCCATACTATCTGGGGAATCCTGTGCTGAAATTCAATTGCTGCAACACCTATGAAGTTTCCCGCTCTGCAAGGCCATACTGGCCTGGATAAGATGTGAAGCACATCTGCCCAGAGCAGGCTTTGTTTTTGGTCTCTGAGAGTGCAGTCTCTCACCCCATGAGGTCAGAAGCATTTCTGGTGATGGTAAACTGGCTATGACTAGTCAGAGACCACCACTGTGCTTTGTAAGTTTTCAAGGGACCCTCTAAAGTGTCTCCTGTGCAAATGTATTGATAAATCTGCCACTGGCATCAGTGAGAATTTATTAAGACAAGATGTTTGCTACCAAACATCCCAGAGAATAGTCAAGCCATCACAGAGCTAGGAAACACGTGATGAAAGGTATCCAGCCCATGTACTCTGTCCTTGGGCACTTACCAATTCTCAGAATGTACTGGATATTGCAGGATCATATTTACTCATGCAGATATGTCAAGAAATGTGATATAGTGCACCTTGCCTTAGGGCTATAGGGCCCACAGTAAGGATAACTTACTGATGTCTCATGCAGTGTCTATGGGCATGGCACAAAGGGCTGTGTGCCAAGTGGACTCTTCAGATCTCTCTTCACCAATGCTCTGTAGTTTCCACTAATCAGTAGGAACTGCACGTGATCGGACAATATAAACCTAGGATAGTGCCAGACTGATTCCATGCACATCTACAGGATATCTTGTCCCTTGGACCAGCTAGCTCGCAGTGCCACCGTTAGCCCCCTAAACATGAACAGAGAGCATACAGTTCTGGAACCAACTGACCATGACAACTCTGTTGCCTCAGGAACCTCGGTGACAGCCTTCAAACGTTTGCTCAGTGACTCATGATTTCATGTGCATAGAGACATATACAATGAATATATGAATGGATGTTTTCAATATTTATTGAACTGTAGCACTTCTTGTATAGAGGATATGGGCTGCAATGATTAATGACAGAAGCAGACAAATGTCATAATAAATGTCAAAACAGAGACTAAAACAAAGAGTTCTACAGTCTTGTTGATATAGGTTATACATGCTGTGAGACCGGCCTCGTGGCATGGGCCCTCCCGACCAGCAAGCCACCCCGCAACCGCACCTAAATCCCCGATGTCACAGACTTCCGGCCACCATGGCCCAACATCCCGATGGCCGGCCGGGCCCCAGCAACACCCAAGACCCCACCACGCATGCCCGGCCGAGGGAGAGAGCAACCCCCAAGCCAGACCAGGAGGCACCGTCCCTGTCACACCTCGGTCTCCTACCCAAGGAGGGTTTCGATCGGCCACCAGCCCCCGGTGAGCGGGCGCCTCGCCTGCTGGGCGTCTGAAGACCCTCCCAGACCCACTTGAACAGATCAAAGGGCCGAGCGACAGGAAATCCCGACACACCGCCCCTAGGAACCAAGACCCCTCTCAGCGAGGACTCCGGACTTCAAAGAAGAGGGGGAGTATAACAAGGGGTGCTGAAGGGACAGGAGGGAGAAAAGACCTGGACCACGAGAGCTTGCTGACGCTGTCGCAGCTCCCCGAACTCTGAACCATCTGAGCCCTGCTGACGCTGACGCGGCTCCCCGAACTCTGAACCATCTGAGCCCTGCTGACGCTGTCGCCGCTCCCCGAACTCTGAACCATCTGAGCCTTGCTGACGCTGTCGCGGCTCCCCGAACTCTGAGCCATCTGAGCCCTGCTGACGCTGTCGCAGCTCCCCGAACTCTGAACCATCTGAGCCCTGCAGACTCTGTTGCGGCTCCCCGAACTCTGAACCATCTGAGCCCTGCTGACGCTGTCACGGCTCCCCGACTCCGAAACCACCTGTGCCTGCTGAGTGACTTGCGGCACTCCCCTCCAAAAGAATCGGCAGAGATAGCCGAGAGAACCAACATCCCCCAGCTCGAGGATTGAGAGCTGTGCGAAGGATACTCCGCAGAGACACTGAACTCAAAGACTGTCCCGCTACCCCCATACCCCCATCACGCAATCGCCGCCGCTTGTGGCACTGCTTTAATACCTGCATTTCGGATCATAAAGGTCCCTTAAAGCTAACGATGAAGTGCCATCTTACGAAGAACTACTGTGTGGTGTCCCTCTGTCCGAGAGTGCGATTTCAGTGTGTGCGATCCTAGGTACGAGACCCTTCCACGAAGGGCCTCCCCGCCTTACACGGCCTAACTCTGGGAGAGGTGGGTCAACGGGTGGTCAGGAACGTATTCCGAAGCCCCCCAGAGAACGCCTTTCCAACATTTGGTGGCAGACGACGGGATCCGAGCCAACACCTAGAGATCGTGCAGTAAACGGCTGACGCACTACCAAGAAGAGATGAAAGGAGAAACCTCCCTAGGCGCCGCAGGTACCAACACAAGCCCAACATTCCGAGAGGACCAGTTGGAATATTATACGCATCGAGAATTAAAACAATTCTGCAAAGACCTTGGAATTGCTACCACCGGATTAAGCACGAAAGAGGATTTCCAGGGAGCATTGAAGACCTGGGTCGAGGCAGGAGCTTCCCGGGCCCAAACAGAAGGAGAGCCACCAAATGAACCACGAAGCATCCCGGGGAGGAGCAGCGCCCCAGAGGGGGGCCTATCCCCGGAGGAGCTAGCGGACCGAGAAAGGGGCCGCAACCACGAACTAGAGCTAGCGAAACCGAAAATTGAGGGAGAGCTAAAACTGGCCGAGAAAAAGTTAGCAGTAGAACAATTACGCCTACAAGGAGAACTCGAAGAAAAGAAACGACAGAGAGAACACGAAGAAAGAAAACTCCAACTAGAACACGAACGCAGCTCGAAAGAGATCGAGCTCAAGGCTAAAAGTGAGGAGTCCAGACCCTCGGGAAATCAACCACCCTCCTCCACCGTGGAACCAAAGGTCCACATCCCCAAGGACGTGGTGAAAGAATATTACAAGAACGACGACATCCAGCAATGGTTCAAGGCCTACGAGGTGGCCATGACCTCCCACCGAGTTCGACAAAAAGACTGGGGGGCTGGTTTATGGGGCCGGTTCCTGAGCGAGGGGAGAGATACCCTGCTGGACCTGCCCTCCACGATGCTGAACTCCTACAGTCACATGAAAGAGGCCCTAGTAGCCAGATATGGGCTCACCCACGAAATGTACCGGCAACGGTTTCGAGACTGCAAAAAGATACCCGGTACCACATGGGTGGAGTACGTGAACTTTTACAGCCGGACCTTGGACGGGTGGATCAAGGGCAGCAAGGTCTCCACCTTTGAGGAGCTGTTCGACCTAATCGCGTGGGAACACTTGTCCGCCAATTGCTTTGTGGAGTTATGCCAGCACCTCCTGGACAGCAAGCTCACTGACCCTCGAAAACTGGCCATCGAAGCTGACCGATGGGTGAACACCCGGGCCTCCCGGGGTCCCGTGGGGGACTACAATCGCCACAGTCAGGGACCCCCCTGCCAGAGGGGCGGAGGGAACCAAGGCCGACCAAGAGAATTCCCGGGGGGCTCCCAGCACAGTCCTCCCAGAGGCCAACCTCCGCACTTTCCAGCCCCACCTCCAGCCAGCACCGGGCCACCGGGGAGGTCGGGACCCCGAGTCAAGATCACCTGTTTCCGCTGCCAACAGACCGGACACTATGCCAGTGACCCCCAGTGTCCCATGTACCAACGACCCACAACGACAACCCCTCCAGCTCGACAAATGGCTTCCGTAGCCCTAGGAGAAGCGATGGAAGACTCCGAAGAGTGGGAACCAGCCGCCATGGCCCTGGTCTCCCTAGGGGCCCGAGAGATGGTCCCCAGAACACGCCTACCCGCAAACATGAAGAAGTACCGACAGCAGGTGACGGTCAACGGTCACCGCATCGAGGGCCTCCGCGACACCGGGGCGAGTGTCACAGCGGTCCACTGCCACCTGTTCTCCGAAGACCAGATCCTGCCTGACGCCTTTTGTCCAGTCATCTCTTCAGACAATTCCGAGAGCCTATGTCGGATGGCCCTGGTAACCTTCGAATGGGGGGGAGTCACCGGTAAATTGAGGGTGGCAGTCCGAACCTCCCAACCCGTAGACTGCCTCCTGGGTAACGACCTTGAGAGTTCCCCGTGGGGACAAGTGGAACAAAGAGCCCATCTCAAGATGATGGGCCTACCCGAATGGGTATGCGCCACCACGCGCTCTATGACTATCCGATTGCCTTCCTCCGAGGGAGTTGAGGCCATAGCGCTGAACACAGTCGCCATCCCTGAGGGTCGGGACGCACTACCCGAGCCCGACAACTCTCTTCCGGAAGAAGAAACCTTTCCCGATGACGGGTCAGTGCATCCAGATCCCGAACCACTGACCGAGCTCGGGGACCTGCCTGAGATGGCCCAGTGGCACTGCGAGGGAGGTCCCTCCCGAGAAGAATTCTGCCAGGAGCAAGCCACCTGCCCTTCCCTCATTGGGCCCCGGCAACAGGCCGAAGCCCAAGCAGCAGGCGACCAGTCTGGAACCCACTGGATATACTGGGAAAATGGCCTCCTGTACAGCGAACAGAAGTCGGCCGAGCTGGGATCGGCCCGAGTACTGGTGGTACCCCTGCGCTTCCGAAATCTCCTCCTGGGCCTGGCCCATGATGTACCACTGGCAGGACACTTAGGCCAAGACAAGACCTACCAGCGACTAGTTACCCACTTCTATTGGCCCAGGATGCGAGCGAATGTGGAGGCCCACTGCAAGTCATGCCTCACGTGCCAGGCCAGCGGAAAGAGTGGGGGGAAGCGCAAGGCTCCACTACAACCCTTCCCCGTTGTTAGTACCCCTTTTGAGCGGGTGGGAATCGACATCGTGGGACCCCTGGATCCCAAGACTGCCCAGGGCCACAGATTCATCCTCATCCTGGTGGACCATGCCACCCGCTACCCCGAGGCCATTCCCCTCCGTACCGTAACGGCCCCCGTGGTAGGCCGGGCCTTCATGGGGATCTTCTCCCGTGTGGGGTTCCCCCACGAAGTTGTGAGTGATCGTGGCACGAACTTTATCTCCAAATACATGAGGTCCCTATGGCAGCAGTGCGGGGTATCATACAAGTTCACCACCCCATACCACCCCCAAGGGAATGGCCTAGTCGAGCGATTTAACAGGACCCTGAAAGTGATGATCATGGGCCTCGAAGAACCCCTACGCCGGAGATGGGACGTCCTCCTCCCTTGCCTCCTGTTCGCCTACCGAGAGGTTCCCCAAAAATCTCTGGGGTTCAGCCCGTTCGAACTACTGTACGGACACCCCGTCCGGGGACCCCTGAGCCTGGTCAAGGAGGGCTGGGAAACGACTCCCCGGGGGACCCCTCCTGATGTGTTCCGCTATATCCTGGCCCTCCTCAACCAGACCCGGAAATTTCGAGAAATCGCAGAGGCAAACCTCGAGGCTAGCCAGGAAGAGATGAAGCGCTGGTATGACCAGAATGCCATGCTGGTCGAGTTTCAGCCGGGCCAACAGGTCTGGGTCATGGCCCCGGTGAAACCCTACGCCCTCCAAGACAAATGGACTGGTCCCTTCAAGGTGGTCGAGCGGAAGAGCCAAGTTACCTATCTAGTTGATGTGCAGTGCCCACGGAACCCCCTCCGGGTCCTCCACGTGAACCGCCTCAAACCCCACTTTGTGAGGACCGAGTTGAGTTTGCTCCTGGCCACCGACGATGGGACAGAAGAAGACACAGAGCCCCTTCCAGACCTCCTGTGTGCTAAAGAAACAGATGGCTCCGTAGAGGGGGTGAGACTGTCAACCACCCTCAACCCCCAACAGTCCGACGACTGTCGCCGGCTACTAAGACAATTCACAGACCTCTTCTCCCTAACCCCTAGGGTCACCAACTGGTGTCTCCATGACGTAGACACCGGTGACAGCCCGCCAGTGAGACACCGAGCCTACCGGGTCCCTGATCGGGTCCGAACCTGCATCCAGACCGAAGTAACCAAGATGTTGGCCCTCGGGGTGATTGAACCCTCCGACAGCCCCTGGGCCAGCCCGGTAGTCCTGGTCCCGAAAGCGGCCACCCCTGGTGTCGCCCCCGAGCTGAGATTCTGTGTGGACTACCGGGGACTCAATGTGGTCACCCGAGCGGACGCTCACCCTATCCCCCGCGCAGACGAGCTCATTGACCGCCTCGGGGCCGCTCGCTACCTCAGCACCTTCGACCTAACCTGCGGATACTGCCAGATCGCGCTCACTGAGGGAGCCAAGGAGCGCTCCGCCTTCTCCACCCCGGACGGGCACTACCGCTTTAGGGTGATGCCGTTTGGAATGAAAAATGCCCCGGCCACCTTCCAGCGACTGGTGAACAGGGTCCTGTCCGGACTAGAGGGGTTCAGCACAGCGTACCTCGACGATATAGCAGTATTCAGCTCCCAGTGGACCGAGCACCTCCAGCACCTCCGACAAGTACTGCTGGCCCTGCGCCAGGCCGGCCTAACCATCAAAGCCAGCAAAAGTCAAATCGGACAAGGCTCTGTGATCTATCTAGGGCAACAGGTGGGAAGCGGGCAGGTCGCCCCCCTCCAGCCGAAGATCGACGCCATCCTGTCCTGGGAACCCCCAATGACCCAAACGGAAGTCCGGGCCTTCCTGGGCCTCACCGGTTACTACCGGAGGTTTATTAAGAACTATGGCAGCATCGCAGGCCCCCTCACAGAGCTAACCTCCAAAAAGCACCCGAAGAAAATACAATGGACTCCCCCGTGCCAAAGAGCGTTCGACGCCTTGAAAGCCGCTATATGTACTGCTCCGGTACTCAAAGCCCCCGACTACTCTCAGGAGTTTGTGATCCAGACGGACGCCTCGGAACACGGCATCGGGGGCCGTCCTCTCACAGTTCAACGACAAAGGCATAGATCAGCCCATAGCCTTCATCAGCCGAAGGTTGCTACCTCGAGAACAGCGGTGGAGTACCATTGAAAGAGAGGCCTTCGCAGTAGTCTGGGCCCTCAAAAAGCTACGGCCCTACTTGTTCGGAACCCACTTCCGAGTGCAAACGGCTCATCGACCCTTGCGGTGGCTGATGCAAATGAGAGGAGAAAACCCCAAGCTGCTACGATGGTCAATCTCCCTCCAGGGGATGGACTTCACTGTGGAGCATCGCCCCTGGACTGACCACGCCAACGCAGACGGCCTGTCCCGATTCTTCTGCTTCAGCGAGGAGAACCCCCAAGTGGATAGTTCTCCCCGCCTTTCAGCTGGGGGGGGGACGTGTGAGACCGGCCTCGTGGCGTTGGCCCTCCTGACCAGCAAGCCACCCCGCAACCGCACCTAAATCCCCGATGTCACAGACTTCTGGCCGAATCAAAAGGGAAGGGGGGGACCAGGAGCTGGTTGTGGTCCAATGTCCGTGCTCAACCAATGACAATTAAATCAATGAGGACATTGTTCCATGTTGGCGGTGAGACAAAAAGTGGCGATCACCTGCTCAACGAAAAAGGTTGGGAGGTGGGAGGGGGGGGAAGAGAGAGAAAGAGTGTAGAGGGGGGAGGGAGGTAGAGGGGCTTTGGTGAAAAGAGGCAGAGAGAAATTTCCCCAGTGTCAAGGATCCAATCCCGAAGGGAAGGACTCAGTGTAGCCTCTTGTTTGCCCTCACACACCCCGAAGGATGTCTTGCTTCATCATCGGGCTTGTTATTGCTCCTCGTCGGGCCGGCGCTGCAATGCCTGACGGTCCCCCGAAGGGTCTCTTTATCGGAGGTCTTTTAAAGAGAAAAGCCGTAAGGTGAGTGCGGGTGTGTGGGCTTAAAAAATGATGGTAGTGGATCCAGGAGAAAGGTGATTGCGTGCGTGCAGAGTGTGTTAATAAAAATGCCTAGGGGTCGCCAAAAAGATACTATTTTAATGATGTGGGGCCCCTGGCAGAGTAAAAAAGACCAATAGGTCACGGGGTCACTAGAAAGCGCAAGGGTCAGTGGCGATTCTTCAGGACCTAACTCAGTGGGGTGATGTGCACGGTGAGGACGCTGGCAGAGGGTAGGTGCTGAATGAGCCGGCCCCCGACGCAACCCAAATAGGGCGCAGGCAGCCACGGCAACACCTAAGAAGCCCTCGCATACATTGACGAGGGTAACACTAGCATTGGTATGCTCTCTCAAAATCTTATTTTATCAAAATTTATAAGTCACATTAGCACCTTGCGCTTTCTAGTGACCCCGTGACCTATTGGTCTTTTTTACTCTGCCAGGGGCCCCACATCATTAAAATAGTATCTTTTTGGCGACCCCTAGGCATTTTTATTAACACACTCTGCACGCACGCAATCACCTTTCTCCTGGATCCACTACCATCATTTTTTAAGCCCACACACCCGCACTCACCTTACGGCTTTTCTCTTTAAAAGACCTCCGATAAAGAGACCCTTCGGGGGACCGTCAGGCATTGCAGCGCCGGCCCGACGAGGAGCAATAACAAGCCCGATGATGAAGCAAGACATCCTTCAGGGTGTGTGAGGGCAAACAAGAGGCTACACTGAGTCCTCCCCTTCGGGATTGGATCCTTGACACTGGGGAAATTTCTCTCTGCCTCTTTTCACCTCCCCTCTACCTCCCTCCCCCCTCTACACTCTTTCTCTCTCTCCCCCCCCTCCCACCTCCCAACCTTTTTCGTTGAGCAGGTGATCGCCATTTTTTGTCTCACCGCCAACATGGAACAATGTCCTCATTGATTTAACAGACTTCTGGCCACCATGGCCCAACATCCCGATGGCCGGCCGGGCCCCAGCAACACCCAAGACCCCACCACGCATGCCCGGCCGAGGAGAGAGCAACCCCCAATCCAGACCAGGAGGCGCCGTCCCTGTCACACCTTCGGTCTCCTCCCCAAGGAGAGTTTCGATCGGCCACCAGGCCCCCAGTGAGCGGGCGCCTCGCCTGCTGGGCGTCTGGAGACCCTCCCAGACCCACCTGAACAGATCAAAGGGCCGAGCGACAGGAAATCCCGACACACCGCCCCTAGGCACCAAGACCCCTCTCAGCGAGGACTCCGGACTTTAAAGACGAGGGGTAGTATAACAAGGGGTGCTGAAGGGACGGGAGGGAGAGAAGACCTGGACCACGAGAGCCTGCTGACGCTGTCGCGGCTCCCCGAACTCTGAACCATCTGAGCCCTGCTGACGCTGTCGTGGCTCCCCAACTCTGAACCATCTGAGCCCTGCTGACGCTGTCGCGGCTCCCCGAACTCTGAACCATCTGAGCCCTGCTGACGCTGTCGCGGCTCCCCGACTCCGAAACCACCTGTGCCTGCTGAGTGACTCGTGGCACTCCCCTCCAGAAGAATCGGCAGAGATTGCCGAGAGAACCAACATCCCCCAGCTCGAGGATTGAGAGCTGTGCGAAGGATACTCCGCAGAGACACTGAACTCAAAGACTGTCCCGCTACCCCCATACCCCCATCACGCAATCACCGCTGCTTGTGGCGCTGCTTCAATACCTGCATTTCGGATCATAAAGGTCCCTTAAAGCTAACGATAAAGTACTATCTTACGAAGAACTACTGTGTGGTGTCCCTCTGTCCGAGAGTGCGAGTTCAGTGTGTGCGATCCTAGGTACGAGACCCTTCCAGGAAGGGCCTCCCCACCTTACACGGCCTAACTCTGGGAGAGGTGGGTCAACGGGTGGTCAGGAACATATCCCGAAGCCCCCCAGAGAACGCCTTTCCAACACATGCATACATGAACAACCTAGGGTACTTCTACGATGCTTACTCTAACTGATATGTCTAGGGTGTGAATGTAAGTTCTGCCAAGAAAAACCCCATCTGGATGATCTAACCCCTTTACATGGTGGGTAAGAGTGTATAAACCCTCCTTGGTAATAAACTGGACTACCCTCATGACGATATCAGTCAGCTGCTAGGTGAAGGCTTCAGAATGCAGGGGCCCCTCGAAGTCAGCAGATGTGGCTCCTCTGTTTATATTAGGATACAAAAGGCTATATATAGAAAATTGCATACTTGCTTCGAGCCGTGAATGTGATCAGGTAACCATTGTTTGTGCTCCACAGATAGCTGTGTCGCCATATGGATGTAATAAGGCATATTTGTATTACACATGTGAGAGGCCTCGCATCAATGTCAAGGCAGTATGATAGTGTTCTCACAAAGTGGTCCATGTCAGCAAGGTCGGTCTTTCTGCAAAACCACTCCAAGAGTTATGAATGTGAATGTGTGGCAAATGTTAACGTGGCAAAGAGAAGGCAACTTTAGGAAAAGAGATGGTGTGCATGCAAGATTGCAATAGTTCCTTCTGGGCCAAACTCAGGCACATGTCACCAAGACATGCAGACTGCAATGGCAGTGTGCATTGTTGTGTAGTCCCTACTAATCCATAGGTTTTTTTTATTGTTTGGAAAACACAAAAAAGGGGTTAGTGCCAAGACTGATTCCTGACAACACCGCAGGATATGTTGGCCTATAGACCAGCTAGGTTATAATGTCACAGTACGCCCCCCTAACATATCAGGGAGTGACGGGTTTCTGGCAACCACTGAACATGACAACCCTGTCCCCTCAGGGGTTGTGGAAATAGTACAGAACTCCTCGCTCAGTCACTCGTGCTCACTTATTTTCAAAGGAATATACATAGAATACACATTGGGACATTTTCAAAAATTTTATTAAACAAACATAATTCTTGCATAAAATACATGTGCTGCAATGATTGATAGACAGAAGCGGATAAACGCGATTATAAGCATCAAAAGCCTAAATAGTAGATATAGTTCTACCATGGTGCTAAAACAATGTATATATGCTGGCATATAAAACAAGGCAGTATTCAGGCACACTCTTCCGATGCGAATCCTACATACTCTAAGTGTACCTAGAGTGTGTGTAGGTGTAATGCCAAGAATATCCCCAAGGGACGATACAACCCCATTACCTACTGGGATAGCATGAAGAAATTTTAGTCATGAACTGGACACCCCTCACAAGATGTCAGACCACTGCATGGTAATTTCCCAGCATGCTAGGACCTTGGTGTCAACAGAAGTGCCTCCTCTGCTAATCTATCGGGATCCTCATTTTTTATAATGGAAAGCAGCCTTGTGATGTGCGTATAGATTAGTGCTGTTATGGTTATATAGATAGCTCTGTCACCCTGTGGATGAACATAGAGATGACATTTGTACATGTGCGAAATGAGACCTTGTACATGATGTTCAGGGCGTTGTGATAATGTTGTGTGAAAGGAGATGTGTAAACAAGTTTCGTTTCAGGGAAACTAATGAAACATTGTTGTGCACACAAATTTGTGCAAAAGGTCACAGCTGAACATTTGTGAGGACAAGGTAAGAAATAAGCTGGTTTGCTACATGAGCCTAACGTGGGACAGCATAGCCTTGCTGATGGGTCTCTGGGGTGGCAAAATACATGCTGCAGCCCTAGAGGATACTCCTCAGTACCAATGCCCTCAGTACCAGGGGTACCATTGACTTATAGGGGTGACGGAAGTTGTGCCAATCATAGGACAGTTTTGAGAAAGAGATCTGGCAATGGGACTCTGGGTAGCAGGGACCCAGTGCACTTACAGTTCAAAATTGCATTAGGAATCAAGCAAAAAGTGGGGGCTGACCACATCAAAAATATCCCTTTTATACACACATCCACATAAACACTCCCACTCACAGACCCATATGGCCACTCACACACCTACTTACACACCCATATAGTCACTGATATATTCACACAGACCCAGAGAACCACTCACACACCAAAATAGACACTCAGATACCCACTCACACACCTATTCTGCCACTCTCACATCCACTCACAAACCACAGAGCCACTCACAAATTCATACACACATACACATAGTCACTCACGCACCCACTCACACATCCACAAAATGACTCACACACTCACTCACAGACCCATACATCTTCTTACACACCCTCCCACAAAGCCACATAGCCACTCACTCACCCACTCACTGACCAATACGGCCACCCACACACCCACTTTCAAAGGTTATAGGTTACAGTTAGGAAAGACATTTTTAAAAAACATCAAAATTCACCCAAAGAAACAAAGGTTACAGGGATGTTATAGTTAGGAAATAACATTAAAAAGCCATAGAAATTCACTAAAAAACCAAAGTTTACAGGGATGTTATAGTTAGGCCCAGATTTCACCAATACAAAACCATAGTAATTCAGCAGCTAGTCTCTCACCTATAGTCACTCACACAGACACTCACCCACCCAAACAGTCACTCACACAGGCACTCACCCACCCATACAGCCACTCACACAGCCACCCACACAGCCACCCACACAGCCACTCACTCACCAATTCAGTCACTCACACAGCCACTCACTCACCCATACTGTTACTCACACACTCACCTATTCGCCCATATAGCCACTCACACACCCACAAAACCACTCAGACAGTCAATAACACATGAATACAGACAGTCACACAACCATTCAGATGACATATGTTAGATATAGTATCACTCATTAGTAGTACAGAAAGAATAGTAATTTAACGAATGATGTAGCTTAGTATATATCTTTAATTCTCAGAAACGTATACGAAACAGACACACTAGATGATGTTGTTAGGAATGTTATTTGAGACGTTATCAGTAATGTCCTCAGTGATGTCTCTGACCAAGTCATGAATAATGTAATATGTGAGGGCATAAGCAGTGCACTGCAGGAGTGTTCATGGAATTGATGTATGGTCACATTTGAGGGAAAACTGACACATACACCAGATGCGGCAAACTTGGGATGGCTCACTCTACGCGAAAGTACCCTAAATATGTAAACACTCTGTTAAGGGAAATAGTCTTGTTTTCTCTCTGCCAGGCCTACAGAATATCAACAGAACAGTGTGCAACATTTAATTTGAATTTCGCTTCAGCCAAGTAATTCTTTCTGGAAGAGTGATGCTTTCACTAAATTAAACAGATGTTCCGGTTTTTTTTCTCTCAAAGACACAACAGGTCCTATTTTTTTTAAAGATAATCTTCCACCTTCATCAAGCTGGTGGCGTGAGAAGGCAGGCTGGATGCAGACTGATTCCCTCAGGAGGTAGTACCAAACGAAATAAAGATAACATTTATGAAGCTTCCTGAATGAATTGTCTGTGGTGTTGGCAGTGAAAGGTAGCTTCGAGTCTTCAGGCGCCATTCTCTGCTCCTTTGATCTACTGAGCTCGAAGGGGCTGGCGAGCATCCAGCTCTGTAAATGTCTGGCAGAGAATACTTTGATAGCAGTTTCATTTGTAATCCTGAGAGTGATGAATCGCCTATCAAGCAATTCTCAACAGGGGAATCCTCCAGACGTTCATCGAGGGATAATTCCACTTTGTGAGTGAGCTGGCCCGGTGTTATTTCCTCTTTGCCTTCCTCTCATTTTTTTCATTCGTTCTGTCTTTACCTTACACGGTAGTCAACAATAGAGAGGCAAAAGCATACGGCCTGAGTCACAATAGCCCGTGAATAGCTTTGTAAAATATATATTACAGTGGCGCAGTGAAGCCACCATATCCTTGTATCCGAAATACGCTTTGTAGCGGCTCAGCTTTCCCTGTAACTGAACAATGTTAAACAATCATTTGGAACAACGTTTGAAAACAATATAAAGTTCCAAGAATCAACTGTCACTGTATTTGCCCATGCTAATGTATATTTGTAAAATCTTCTTAACCAAAACTTTCCCTTTTTATTTTTGGTGATTTATATTTTAACATATGATTGAAATAATTGCTTACAGATATTTACCCACCAGGGTTTTCATGTTGGCTTTTTGGAAAAACAGGTGGTTGGAGCTGATAAGGAATTGAAATGTGTTTTTTGTGACTACATTGTCTCTTTAGGGCATCCTTACATATATTATTTTGACTTGTCATGTGTATGTGTCTTTCTGTACACGTAACTGAAGAGTTTAATTAAGAATTATTTGGATTAAAGGAATTCGAGGCATATTTCAGTTTTAGGATAATCAAAACAAGGGGGCATATTATCAAGCCAGGCGATAAAATTATCGCCGCTTTAGCGGCAGAAAACTGCCGCTAAAACGGCGATAATGGGCTTGATAATATGCTCTATGGAATTCCAATTGAAGCTCAGGTTAGATGTCCTTCACATCTAACTTGGGCTTCAATTGGAATTCCATAGAGCATATTATCAAGCCCATTATCGCCGTTTTACCGGCAGTTTTCTGCCGCTAAAGCGGCGATAATTGTATCGCCTGGCTTGCTAATATGCCCCGAGGCTTGCGAAGGATCAGCTAAATAAAGGAGGCAATGGTTTGATTCTAGCCAGTAAGTTTAATGGTTATTTCGGGATACATATCTGTAAAATGTAAAAACAAAAATATTTTGGGGATATTTGGGGAGAGGAAGATGGCCGCCTAGAGCATTGCTGAGAGTTGGTTTGCTGTCTGCACTCTGGCAATTCTGAGTTAGGAAAGCAGAACTTAGAATTCGGTGAGCTTGACATTTTGAAACCGGTGAAAATAACCACATTATGTTTTTGCTCCTAACAGCTCCATCGATGGCTGAGCCATTTACAAAGGTAGAGAGGACACCCCCAAACCAAATATAAGCTATTTTGTTTAAAAAATCTCACAGACACACCCACCCACAACCGCACGCTCACTGGCTGGGAATTAATTGCACTCCTCCTAAGTTATGCACGCTTCTTTGGTCAGGCTAGGGCATTTGAAATTAACTGATGGCTGACTGTGCATGAAAAGGAAATTTGAAGGGCTGACAATCTCACAGCCCGAGGTCTGTGAGGTCATCAGTCTGGCAAAGCCATATCCTTCTTGACTAATCTCCACCCCCTGAGGATGTGATGCCAAAGCTAGCACTGTGGTGTGTCAAGCTCTAACTCTGCAGTGCATGGGGCTTTGTGTCATTCAATGACTGAATAGCTGTCTGATCTTCACTGACCCCGCCCCACCATGTGATGAGTTGCCAAAATCAGCCCCTGCAGAATGATTTGGTGAGTGTTTATAAGGGAAAGGAGAACACAGCAGTGTCAATATAGCGTATGCATTGTTTAGTAATTGCATTTATATAGCACTTACCATCCTTGGCACTGAAGAGTTTTCACAGCTATAGTGAGGCTCACTATACTTTTTCGATGCTGCACATTATATTCCTGTTGTGTTTTCATGCTTCTTTCACTGCCTTTGACTGAACTGTATCTGTTTTATTACCATTGTCTTCTCAGTGGAAGCATGCTGAGCATTTTGATTGATTTGATAATGATAACATTATAACATCATACTGCAGTGCTGGAGGGGGTAGGCTTGATGGTGTTTAAATAATGATATTGGGGGCTCACTTGTGTTTGATAGGATCAGCAGTGCCTGTACTTTTCTTTGCCACTAGTGCAGGTCCAGCCCACTTACCTGCATCCCCATCAGCCGGACCAACGCCAATGAAACAACTCATTTGCCATGAGTAAGGAGAGGCAGCGATTTGCACCAATTTGCATTATCACAGATTTATGAGGCCATTCAAAGCCATGGGATGTGGCTTTGAAGGGCTTCATAAATCTAACTTAGAGCTCTGTGTCATGCATGTACCACTTTGTGTGGTGCAAATGTGATGCTTGCGTCTCATAAATATGCACCACAGTGAACTCCTCCCATGCCCAAAGCTTTTCAAATATACAGACGGGTTCACTTTCAGTCGTTTGTGCATGGTATAATAAACCCCTACTTCACTTACTGAAAAGTGCAAAGTTCCTGTAACCAGTAAGAAAATTCAGTGGTGTCAGCACTGTTACAATCTGTACATAGCATATCATCTAGGATTACTAGATGGTTTGTGTCTGTGAGAAACCAAGGGCTGTTTGTAGTGTCCTCCCACTTTTCTGCCCCCATTTTGACAAGATGCTGGTTTTCTAACTCTGATTGTACCCTGGGCTTTGCTGACCATATCCAAGGACTGTCCTCTGATTAAAAGTACATGGTAATTAGGTATACTTACAATTGGTGCTGGCAACCTACCTGTAAGTCCCTAGTATATGGTAGGGCATGTAGGTTTAGATGCCCAGCAGATTTAATGCCCCTAAGTGTGCACTGTTGTGTTGCCTGTTGTCACTTTAAACGCCAGCCCTACATTGCAGGCTGCTTTTAAAATTAAATTATATGAAACTTCGACTTTGGAATTAAAGGTATTTCAAAGTTGCTTACTGCCTTATTTTTACATATACGTCACGCCTAAGGTCTCCCTTAGGTACCCTGGGGGCAGGTTGCCTTGTAACTAAAAATGGACATTAAAAAATATATTTTATATGCTCTGGTGAGGGAAAAACTGCACATTACGTTTTTCCCCTTTGTAGCACAATGGCTCCGTAGGCTAACATGGGAATACTTGAATAAAGTAGCTAAGAATATACTTCATGGTATCAAAATAATACTCAAGAATAAATCCAACACATGTTCACTGTTAGAGTTATGTAACTATCACAGAAAAGATGTTATTAAACTTTATTTTCTGTAATCCACAATCCAGCCTTCCAGCAGCCCTGTTATGATTGGTCAGCCTCTGCCAGACTGAGCTGAGCTGTTTTAAGGAGGTGTGAAATGGCCTGGCTAGAGACAAAGGATTTACTGTGGGAGGAGACCTGGAAGCAGCAGAGCAACAGGCAGGATGGGGGTGGAGCAGCCAAACTTGTCTTCAAAGAGTAAATTACAGTTTACGGCAGCACCGACTCCCACTTCCTGCACCTCCCAGCCAGCCAGGAAGCCCTTCAATTATATTAGCAGAGGGGTTGTTAGAATAGCAATGTTCATGTTTGTGCATTGGCCTATGTAAGATAGCATTTCCAGCACCATTTTCCATTCAGGTGCCATTTTGAATCATGATCAAAACAAATCCTTTGCTGTTTCTGAGAAAAAGCCTCTGCTACATTTTGTTTCTGCAATGTTAGGTTTTTCTTCACTAATGAATAGACTGTCCATATTAGAGCATACCTTTCTCACTAGATAGAGGCCCTCTCCCACTTGTCTGGTGGCGGGTACATGGTGAAACGACTTTGAGCTGTATTAGGTGGTGTGAGATATGAGAACCAAAACTTTTCTTTTTTGTATTTCACTGTCCAGCTGCATATGCTTTGAAAATTCCACTGGGGCGTGCCTTCGCCCGGTCATGAAATGTACATAATGTATTTTTATGTTTGTCGATTTCAGCTACTCTGCAGCACTCTCAGTGACTAGGCAGACCGGGCTCCGCTCTGAGTGTATAATAATAAACAGTAATTGGTTTGTATTCTCTAAGGTCTGACCGACTCTTCATTTGAAATGAAAGGATGAGAGGTGTTCATTGGTGACCCGGGTAATCCGATTCGGGTCATTTCCTTCAGTTGGCACCCAAACAGGGAATTCTTTGAGTGATTGATCCAGCCCCTTTCTGAAGATGGGGGGAGGCCAAGGACATTGACGGGTCGGCCTGACAGCTCAGGGATGCCTGCATGAAGAGTTGTGTTTCCTCGCAGCTTCCCCTTCTGTCCTGCTGGACAGTGCCTCACCCAGTAGTCATCCCGACTGGAGTCTTGAACGGCAAAACCCTTCAATCTGACTGTTTGGTGTAAAGAGTTGGCAGTGGAGAATACGTTCATTTGTACCACTGATATCAGTTGAGCTTGTTTTGGTTCTTTGAGGATATGGTACCGTTGTGGTTTGAGTTTGGTACGGTCTGAGGACTGTTTTCATAAACAGTACTTGCAACTACTTTGCCAGGTAAAAATAATGAACTTGTTTTCCTTTTAAAAATGCCTGGGTTGAGCAAAGTTTGGAATTTGTGTTGTTGTTGTTCTGCAGATGCTCGATTGGAAGAAGCTCAGCTGGCACCTCCTGAAGGCAGCCCTAATTTTGATGTTTATGTGAAACATGGCCTTGGCCCTATTATGTTTAGTACATTATAGCACAAATATACAAGGGACAACGCCGAGTTGCAGTGGCCTCTGACGGGCACTTTTGATGAACACAAATTTGGGCATTTACAGGAGCAGTTATTTAAGAAAAGAAGTAGACAGTCCATGTTTGACTCTCTCAGGACTTGGCAGAAGGAGGCCAGAGAAAGGTGGTTAAAGATGGAGAGGGATGCACAGAAAGGGAAAATGCAAACATTGACACAGAAAGCTATTTGGCCAAAGAAGAAGATGATACTTTTGTAGAGAAGTTGTTGGATACTCAACCCCGCCTCCTTTTGCCCCGCAGAGAATATATCCCACCGTGCCTTTACAATCACAACAGTCTGTTTCATCTGTTCCGGTTGCTCCCATGTCTACGGCTGTTATTTTGACGACTGCGGCCACAGTGCACCCCGCTCCTTCTTTGTCCTCACCATCTTTGACAACTTTGACCCCTAGTACATATACTGTTTCAACTCCTGTATCTTCCGTTCTTACTCCTCCGAGGCAAGCGTGAACAACGTTTGTGCCTGTTACCTTTGTTGCTTCTCCCTCTGTGGATTTTTATCCTCCAATGCCTTTGAATGCTGAGATGCCAGTAGTGGGTTTGAGGATAGGGATTGGGCGAAATTTAGGAAGCGAATAGACCTGTTAGTGCGATCTGGGGTAGGGGATGAAGAGAAACAAGTAATAGCTGACCAAGCTGCATGGTGGGCTTGTAATGCGATTTATGGTGTTGAGGATGTTTGGGAAGTTATCCGAGATTTTGAGTCCTTTATACAGCAACATGGCCTCAAACACATGTCTGCTACATTGATTAGTCTCCGGCAAACACACAATGGGACAGAAGCGGCGCCCCAAATTTTATTTGATATTAGAGACTGCATATATGTTACTGATTTGGAGCCAGGCCAGGTGTTTGGGAATGTTACAACCTTAGTTGCCTACAAGGGTAGATTACATGAGAGGAGCCCTACCCAGATAACTCAGTTTCCGATGCGGGAAGTCCATCCCATATATCACCCAGAAATACCTGAGTTAAAGGATCAGCGTGATTATGTCACTAGACCGGCTGCGGCAGCCCGTTTCCCAGAGCAATGGGTTTACACTCTGTGGAAAAGGAGTGAATTTTAGCCCTTAAGACTCATTTGCCTGACCCTAAGAAAAATCCTACAGCTTATTCTAAAGAATTAACAGAGGCTGCCTCTTCTATTGTAATGACTCCTGCTGATATTGACATGTTTTTTGGTCTCCTCATTCAGGTTGATGTTTGAGACAGGTTCATACTCAAGATCATGTCCTGGAGTTGGGTGGTACTTAGGATGCGAATAAAGGATGCTATCAGGAATGGAAGCCAGGTGATAAACCCCGGGCCGAGATACTTGCTTTGCCAGTTCGTATTATTACATATATGCATTCACTTATTCCACGTAAGAAGGTAAGCTGGGACAAATTGACAGCCTGTCAACAGAAGAAGGATGAGCGTGTGTCTGATTTCTTTACCCGATTTGAAGATACGTTTTTGGACTATAGTGGGCAGGATATGTCTATTGAGGGAGGAGTTCGATAGTTTGTTGACAGGTTTGTTTCTAACCTTCTTCCTGAAATTACAACTCATTTACAGGCGTCTGAGAGTACTTGGTCCATGCTGTCCCCCTCTGTTATTTTGAATATGGCCCAGTATTATAAACACCAAGATCAGGAGGAAAAGGATAATACTGCCAAGAAACATAAAGATCTAAAGACAAAGGTGTTGTTGCAGCAAGCATTTTGGGGCAATAATAGGGGATGAGATGGTCCTTCCAGACAGCTTCCCAGTACCAGCAGGCAGCCTTCCATGACACCTTTAGGACCAAATCAGTGTGCATATTGTAAGGAGGAAGGTCATTGGAGTAGCCAGTGCCCTGTGCTTTTACAGAAAGTTGGGTCTCCTAGAGGGCGAGGTTCTGGTGGGAGAGGTTGTGGGGCTGATAGAGCTCAGAATACTATAGTTTCACAGGGTTGCTCTGACAATATTTACTTTGCTGACCATCGTGATGGACAGCATTATCATGATGACTACATTATGGATGAGGTGACAGATTTGTCTTACAGCTAGGACAGACAAGGACAGGTCACGGGACCAGTAAAAATACCTGTGAATCAACATGGCCCATCAAGGTGGATTTGCAAGGATCGACTAAAGAATGTTTGGTGGATACAGGCGCTACAAAAAGTTCTGTTTCCCGCCATATGGTCCCTGGGGCAGCTCTGTCTGGCAAGAATAATGCTTCAGTGGGTTTTTCAGGAGTAGTGGTTATAAGCCCCATTTCACACCCCCTTGCCCTTAGAATTGGTCCTTTTAATGTAGATTCTCAGCTTCTCATTACTTCTCACTGTGGTGAAAATTTGATGGGTTTAAATGTATTGAAGAAATTGCATGCTACTACTTATTGTTCACCTGCAGGTGTTTATATTACTATGGGTCCGGATTTGAGTGCTCAGCAGTGTTTGTCCCAGGGTGCACCCCTTCCAGTTGAATTTTGAAGTTGCTCAAGTGCCACCTACATTGTGGGTCATGGGTAATACAGATGTGGGTCTGTTTCAAATACCACCATTTTCTATGCAATTTAAAGAAAATGCTACTTTTTAATATAAAAATATGATATATAAAATACCACAGGCAGGAGAACTGGATCTTCTTCAGATTATTCAGGATTTGATACAAAAAGGAGTGGTTGAAGAAGAGTCTGCCAATTTTAGTAATAGTCCAATGATTCCGATTCTTAAAAGGACACCCTCAGGTTCCTCTGAGGACAATGATAATGTTTATCATTTTGTGAACGATCTGCGTGAGGTTAATACAATAGTAACCGAAAAGTTATCCCGACCACTACTCAGTATGTGTTATAAAATGAAAGTCCAGTAAAAAAATTTTTAATTCCGATGTTTATTCCTGAGATATTTTTATCACAGGTAACTATTCATCCTTCAATTACACGTTGCAATCTTCTTCAGGTAGCACAAAATAGCCAACACGTGTTTCGTCAGATCCGATGTTTCCGCATCGCTGACTTCATCAGGGCTATAAACAAATTAATAACAAATAACAAATGTCTAAGTCAAGCTGGAGTTATTGAATAGGATCACCTTCACCACATCACCCAAGTGTTCAGTGATCACAAGGTGATTCGTAAATATTTTACAAACACTCCAACACAAATGATCAAATTGATTGTTATGAAGATATGTGTGTCATAGAAAGAGGGAATTGAATACAAAGCAATAATTATTACATAAGGGGTTCGAGGAACACTCATATTCTCATCAAATGCATACAGTAAACCCATACTATATACAAAACAAACCTTACAAAAGTTTATAAAAGTGTATAAAAATGTATAAAACACAAGAACCTGTTATATATAGTGCATAAATCACCACCTAAGCCGCGACTAACACCAGTTTACACTTTAGTAGATACGGATAATGAGCTCACCTTTACTAAAAAATGTCTCTACTCAGAGTGTCTACTGCTTAAGGTTTCTGTACAATCTGGAGTGCAAGACACAAAAATCAGTTCTCATGGCCATAGTTAATTGATACAGGACACACGTAGTTCCACCATAATCGAGTGCAACAATCCTTACCACTATTCTTCTTCCATAATCCTCCATCCAGGATATTCAATAATCATAATACGATCATTCCGACTTGTAGATATTACAAGTGCATCAGGAAGCTGGGTTGAACACCAAATATGTACATCCTGAGATTAGTCATAACACTGGCTAGAGTTGCGAGAGTCCACATATAGGGGTGCAGTTGTTCACACGATACCTACTACTATATCAAGTCAACTTATACCAAGGACAAGGTGCATGCTGGGCCCCTTACATAAATCCTACATACCCTATTAGCCCCAACACCTATCTCCGCTAGTAACTGAAGTGGACATGCCAAAATTCCGTCCATTCTCAGAGCCCCGCATCACTATTAGTGCGTAGATTCCACCTAAACAAGATTCATAGCCTGCTACATATTATCCCAGTCAAATACATACAATTTGAACCCTCGGCTGAGGTATATTGAGTCTAAAGAGAAAAAAGATTAGAGATGGACTGTAGAAGAAAGGTTGTACTGCGCTTAGTACCAATGACATTAGCAGAGAATTAGTGGAGAATTTTGTATTTACTTTGTCCTTATTGTTAGAACATTAGTTTGGGAGACAAGAGGTATATCCTTTAGGAATGCCATCTTTATTGACATGGGATACATTAAAAGAGCTTAAGACAGAGCAAGCTCCACCGCCAGTGCTCAAGAGTGCCAACTTTTAATGGCCAATAGGAACCTGTACCAGTGAGGCTCTGACAGACACTGGGAACTTTTATATCGTTTTGGATTTTGGCCCCCTTTACTATTGATTAAGCATCCCTTTGGTAGAAAGTTTGCTGAGAAAGAACAGCCAATGGTTCTTGTTGCCCAGTATGATATGGTGTGGCATGAAAATGGAAAATAACAGGTGTTGCTCTAATGGTTTTGTTGCTAATAATATTGTGTGGGGTATCATGGGTTTTGGAAAATGATCAAAGTGTACCTTTACGTAGTAAGGGTAAGGTTATCTCCCCGACAAGAAACAAAAGAGCAGCCCCAAGTAATGTATTTTTGGAGACACATAAGAGGTTCTTCGGAGAAGGGACAGCCTGTTACCCCACTCAATCTGTCACTAGTCTGTGGACAGCATACTCATTATCACTTGTGAATTACACGTATACTCGGCCACCTGATTTTGTAGAAGTAAAAGGTGTGTTTGGTGTTGGTTACTCAGGCCATGCTTGTACCATAGAAAACAATTGAGGAAGGGTTACCCTTGTTGCGATAACAATACATACTGGGATGATTTCTACATGGATAAACAGAATATAACATTGGTAAGTTGGCATTACAAGGAATTGACAGTTACCCGGGAAGCTGGTTATTTCCCTGCTTGTTGCCCTATTATCAACAGTAGTGATACTTCATTATATATACATTGTTCAGGGATAGTATTGTATAAGGAGACATTCCCTTTAGTGAATTCAGAAGATCCAAGTACCCTTGGGATGAATTCCCAGTACTCTGCAGTGGATTATGATAGGCCAATTTATGCACACCCAGGGTTTTTCTTCTTGTCTAATGGGACTTTTTCTAATGTCAATAATGGTATGGGCGATGTGGCCCTTGGAATGGTACTGCCTCTGGGTGTGCCTTTTAAACGTACAAAGCCTAAAGTAAGATGGGTTAAAAGAACACTGGCCAAAGAGTTCTGTGATGGGGTCACTGATATAGAGGTCAATAATTACAGCAATGGTATTACTTTTGGATACATTCTTTCCTCAATTTTCACATTGGGTGGTTCTTCCGTGGCTGGAGGTGAAAAGGCCAGAGAATATTTTGTGTATAAGCTACAAATTGTATCCAATACTACCGTAGCAGCTTTACACGACATCACCACTCAGTTGGAGAGTATGCAAATATATTTGGAACAGACTAGATATGCAGTGGATTTCATTCTAGGTAAGAGTGATGATGTATGCACAGTAGTTGGTGATCAGTGTGTAGTCGTGATAACGAAAATGGAAAAGAATATTGACAAACACATTTTAGACATCCACGAGAATGTTATGGGAATGGAAAGCGGAAACTGGAGTTGGTCTCTCTTTGGCAGCTGGTGTTGGATTTTTGAAAAGGTGATATATCTCATTGCGATATTGGTGCTATGTTGCATTCTTATTCAGTGTCTTCCCTTTTGTCGCTCATACTGTACCTCTATTCTCACCCCAAAATGGAAACTATAAACTCATGATACCAACGGCGCCATGGTGATTCAAAAAGACATAGATGACTTGATGAATATTGACGAGGGAGTTTTTGAGACTTCCTCTCTCCTCACTGTTTCATTTCCTGATGTTGATAATATGCAATCTGGCACATGCATTAACCAAAAATCAACTTGCAAAAATACCGAATCGCAAAAATCACCCATTAGCGAGTGGCAAAAAATGATTCCCAATGCATCAACAGAAATCGGGAAAAAATAAAGAATCGCTAAATAATTCCCGCTAAAATAAAGAATCGCTAAATAATTCCCCGCAAAAATAAAAAATCACAAGAAGAAGCCCCGTCAAAATAAAGAATCGCTAAACAATAAATCGCAAATACCGAAATCCCTAATAGCGCCCGGCATGTGCCAATCGCAAATGACGAATCGCTAATGAATGCATCAAAAATCGCAAATACCGAAAATCCCCAAAATCGCAATTTTGCATGAGCAGATTAAGGGGAATCAGAACCAGGAGGTAAAGTTGCATAAAAAAAAAAACTAAAAAAATTCTTAAAGTGCCACAGATGCTAACAATCAGTAAGCCCTACAAATAGGGCCAGGAGACCCTGTTACCTTGCACAAAATGGCAGCCCTCTACGTACTTGCAAGGAGGATGCGAATCAATGCAGCAGGACAGCGCAGGAGAAGGGTCCAGGAGAGAGTCTTCAGAGTGCGCATCACATTGCTTGGCCAAAATGAGGATGAGGTTTACGACAAGTATCGTCTCAATCGTGCCATGATCATGCGCCTAATTGCAGACCTTGAACCACTACTGCAGCACCAGACACGTCGGACCAATGCTATTCTTGCGCAAGTCCAGGTCCTATGCAGCCTGCACCTACTGGCCTCTGGAAGTTTTCAGGGGGTCATCGCCGTTGCGGGAGGCGTATCACAAAGCGCACTATCACGCTTCTTCCACAAATTCATTGATGCCATGCTGACAATGATACATGACCACATCAGCTTCCCCACAACCCCACAGCAGTTGGACCACACCAAACAGGCATTCTACCAGGTGGCCCAATTCCCCAATGTCATAGGATGCATTGACTGCACACATGTCCCCATCTGTCCACCCTCAGCCAATGAGTACATTTTCCGTAACCGCAAGTCCTACCACTCCATCAACGTGCAGGTCGTGTGCGATGCCAAGCACATCATCACGGACCTAGTGGCACAATTTCCTGGGAGCACACACGACTCCTACATATTCTGACACAGTGGCATCCACAGGCTCCTACTCAATGGAGAATTTGGAGAGGGACTCCTGCTTGGTACGTACACATACCTCTTCAGAAAATGAGCATCACGCATGTATATTCATCACTGTCGCTAAGCCTTTGCTTCCATCCTGTAGGTGACAGTGCATACGCCCTGCGTGAATACATCCTCACCCCCTACATCAATCCAGCAACACCACAGGAGCAATGCTACAACGCAAGCCACATAAGCACCAAAAATGTGATAGAGAGGACATTTGGGATTCTGAAGAGTCGCTTCCGAATCTTACATAAGACTGGTGGTGCCTTGCAATACAAACCAGACACCTGCTGCAGGATTGTAGCAGTATGTGCCATGCTGCACAACATCGCAACCAGAAGGGGGATACCCATAGAGGTGGACAGGAATGACGACTACCGGGATGACCAACCACCCGCACAACACCGACAGGCACACGTTCCTAACACAGCTGAGGGCCAAAGGAGGCGGACATACATCACGCAACATCATTTCTGACCCAGGTAAGAATGAGCCATGATGATATCATTAGTGGTGCTACTGTTTAATGCACAGGAGCACTGATGTATGTGTGGTCACACATAAATGTGAATTACAGTTCCCCCACACAATGAGGACCAAAACATGCCCGTTGTAGTCACGGGTGTGCAATAGTACAATTGGACAGGGCCATGGTTACCCCACCATGGTCAGGGTTGCCGTACTGTATGACTAGTGGCACTTGCCACGAACGCCCAGCCTCCTATCACCTGTCTCCTCCACCTCACCACGGCCTGTCCCTGTGGCTGTGGAGCAGCGCGAACTGCGCCTCCTGGTGCTGGTCTCCACCATGGATACGCTGCTGACACTTGAGGCAGCCTCACTGCCGTCCTCCCCTCCCAAGGTGCTGCCACTGAAAGTTCCGCTCTGCAAGTGTTCCACTGCAGTGGTCACCTGGCCTAAGGCCTTTGCCACGTCACCACAATAATGGCCGAGGTCCACCTGCAGTGACACGGAGCATCGAGCCAATACAGCAGATAGCCTTGGTTGATGCAGTTGAACGGAGCAAGTTCTGTCTGTGCCTCCGTCGCTCACTGTGATGCCCTGCTCTGATGGCACGGGTGAGTTCCTGGAGGTCCTTACTCAGTTTTCCATTCCCCTCTGCCACAACTGTGGTCATGTCCCGCACTGCGTCTGTCAGGGTACACATTTGCTTTGCAAGGCGCGACATGCGTAGGCTAATGGTCCCCATGTGTCTTCCCTGCAGGCGCTGGACACACAGCTTCTGTGCCTCGATGCCACCATATGGGGAGCTTGCCTGGTCGGCTACATCAGAAGTACTGCGCAGGGACCTGCGCCGCTGCGTGACTCGGCCACGTGCTGGTGGTGGTGCTGGCGGTGTGACAACTGTCGGACTTGGCCTAGTTGGTGTTGCAGGACTCGGGCAAGCATCCATCACCTGCATGGGGGGGGCTTGTGCCCTGCGTCTTGGCGGTTTGGTTGCAGTTGGCGCAGCAGGTGGTGGTGGTATAGTTGCTGGTGGAGGTGGGGATTGACCCTCCTGCGGAGTGTCGCCATCAGAATCAGCTGGTGTCTCTGAGATGATGAGGCGGCCGCTGTCATCTGAATCGCCAGGAGATGCATCTGTGTGTGAAACAGTACATGATTAGTTGGATTATGACTACATCTGTTTGTAATTTTTCATACATGTCCTTCTATTAATTACATTATTTGAGTCTATGTTTTGCTTCTACTGCTGATCGGAATTATTATTGCATTTATGACTATACTTGCACACCTGGCTGACATGACTACGACTCCCATGATGCACTACTGATATGAGGGAATATGTGTGGTGCACCTCTGCCTGCACACTGTGATCGATCTGGGGGGATGGGAATGGGTATACGATATGCAGAGAGTGGGCGCAGGCATGCATCTTACCTTGTTCAGTTGTGGCTGTGCCGGAGGTGTCCATATGCGTGACTCCCACGACCGCATCTGACTCGATGGTCCCCTCGACTAGCTCCTCAAGGGCAGTGTTTTCCGGCACTGTGGATGGCCCCCCTCCTGTGCCAGCTGCCTCCCTGACCCTTTCTACGATCCTCTCCTTGGCCCTCTTCCTGGGGTCGTACCACCTCTTCTTTAGTTCATCGATGCTGCGGGGCATCACTCCCACGGCATTGACCCTCTCCCTGATGCGCAGCCATATTTGTCTTTTCTCCGCCTCTGGCACATTTAGAGACAGCTCTCAGAACAGTCTATCATGCTTGCTGCTCACCCCCTCGATCAGGTGCTCCAGTTCCCGGTCAGAGAACTTTCTCTTCCTCTTCCTGGCTGTTTCAGCGGTGCCTGGTGCATCCTTGACCATCCTGGTGGGGTAGGGTGGAAGTGTTGTCAGTGAGGATTCTGTAGCCTCAGCCTGTGTCCTGTTCCTCCTCCTGTGAGCTCCTCAGGCGAGTGAATGAGGGTGGGACAGCTCTACTTCCTGGTAGTGATGTCATAAGTAGGGGTGGGCGGAATTTGCGTAATCGCGTTTTGCAAATCTCCGCGAAACGGTAAAAAATCTCCGCGAACACGCAGAAATTCCGCGAACACGCGGAATTGCTTGTTCGCGATACTTTTTTCCTGTTCGCGATCGCTGTTTGCGTGCTCGGGGTGAAATATCTCGCGAACACGCATATTGAGAACGCGAACAAGCAAAAAATTTCGCGAAGTCGCGGAACGCAGATTTTTGGGCACTTTCGCGTTCTCCGCGGAACGCGAAATTACCCAAATTCCGCAAATTCCGCGAACGGAACGGAATTTACCGCCCAGGCCTAGTTGCCAATGACACAGTGGAGGTGACAAAAAGTTGTTTTTAAGGTCGGTCATCTCCGCAATCAGGACCTGGTTTTCCTGCTGACTGAACTGTGTCTTCCTCTTCCTCTTCTCCTTTGCCATCCACAGTGTCTCTGGCTGGTCCTCCTGGGTTTTTGTGGGGTTGTTGTTGGCATCTGTGCTTGGTCCTGCCTCCTCCATGACCTCTATCAAATCTTCCTCCTTTTTAGGTCTCGCCTAACCCAGCGCATGATCTGGATTGGCGTGACGTTTTGTGAGGGCTCAAAAAAATGCCACCATGGCCAGCCTAGAGCTACAGTGCATGTGCGCGGGCGCGCTTAGGAGCAGGAGCTGGCAAACATCGTCATGCTCATTAAGCACCTGCAATCACTTTCACTTTCACCCGCGATCACTTTCGCGGCGCCCCTTTGATGTTCTCGTTCAAAGAACATCAAACATCCAAGAACATGTGGTTGTGTTAATGCTTTGCTGTGCCTGTTTAACTTACAATGTGCTTTCTCTTTCCACAAACTCGATGTTTGTGTTCCTTTATTTTGAGATGCTTTTAGTATTACTGTTTTGTGACTTAAAGAACATTAAGGAAATGTTACTGTGAAACTGGACAACGTTCACAGTGTTTATTTCTGATCGCAGCGGCTGCTTCATGTCCGTTGCTCCATTCAGGGAGTCCTTTAGTTGGCGCTTTCATGAGGACATGATGAGGAAGCTGGAAACTTTAGGCACGTTCTCTTTAAAAGCACAGCATGTTGGCGACTGGTTAATCGATTAGACCTATGTAGCGCTTGAGATCTCAAAGCGCTATGGTGGGTGCAGCAGTTACAATTCATGAAATATGGGGTGCAACTCACAAGAAGGGGGCAGGTTTGAGTGCACATTGGCTGCAATCAAACTCTTAAGATGATGGGCTGTGTGTATCCATTATCAGCACTCACTCTTCGCTAAGTGATCTTGTTTGTTTTGTTGTTGTGTTAATGCTTTGCTGCGCCCGTTTGACTTACAATGTGCTTTCTCTTTCCACAAACTCGATGTTTGTTTTCCTTATTTTGAGATGCTTTTAGTATTACTGTCACACACACAACCACAACCACACACACAACCATACACACAACCAGAACCACACACACAACCACATGCACAACCACACAAACATACACACATAACCACAACCACACACACACAACCACACACAACCACACATACAACCACACACACAAACACAACCACACACACACACAACCACACATACACACACAACCACACACACAACCACACCATCAACCACACACACAACCACACAACCACACACACAAACACACACATACACACAACCATACACAACCCCACACACAACCCCACACACAACCACAACCACACACACAACCACACACACAACCACATGCACAACCACACCCACAACCACACACACACAATCACACACAGCCACACAACCACACCCAACCACATAACCACACACACACAACCACACACACACAACCACAAACACAACCACACACAACCACACCCAACCACACACAAACACACACAACCACACACACATACACAACTACACACACAACCACACACACAACCACAACCACACACACACAACCATACAAACAACCACACACACACACAACCACAACCACACACACAATCACACAACCATAACTACACCCAACCATGCCCACAACTACACACACAACCACAACCACACAAACACAACCCCACATACAACCACACCCACAACCACACACACAACACACATAACCACACACACAAGCACACACTCACACACAAGCACATAAGCACACACACCCACAACCACACACACAACCACATACACACAACCACACACACAACCACACACAACCACACACAACCACACACACAACCGCACCCACAACTACAACCACATATACAACCACACACACACAACCACGCACACAACCACACACAACCACACCCAACCACACACACAACCACACACACACAACCACACACATACAACCACACAACCACACACACAACCACACACACACAACCACACACAACCACACACATAACCACACCCACACAACCACACCCACAACCACACACACAGAACCACAACCAAACACAACCACACACACAACCCCACACACAACCCCACACACAACCCCACAGACAACCACACACACAACCACACACAACCACATACATAACCACACACACAACCACAATCACACACACAACCACACATAACCACACATACAACCACACAACCACACCCACAACCACACACACACAACCACATACAACTACACAACCACACACAACCACACACACAAGCACACATACAACCATACACACACAAGCGCACACACAAGCACACACAAGCACACACAAACACACACAACCACACATAACCACACACACAACCACACACACACACACAACCACACCCACACACAACCACACACATAACCACACACAGACAAACACACACACACACAACCACACAAACACAACCACACACACAACCACACCAAGCATTGGCATAGCCAATAGATCTCACCTTTGGGACCTTATAAGTGTTTAGCCACGCAACAGTTGATGTGGTTGCCCCAAGGATATTGTGCTGCATAGCTAAATTCTTAGAAGGTCCCAAAAGCGAGACCTATTGGCTATGCCAATGCTTGATTTGTTTGGTGTTTGAGCTGCTTAGCAGGCATTTTATAGAGATTTTTACCGCCTACCTTGGAAAATACAAGCCTGGCGCCGTTTCGGATCGCTAATTGGCCCATCGCCACTTTTTTCACGTTAGCGTGAGAATATTTATCGCCGTAACGCTAATCTTATCGCTTGACTTTTGACCTAGTACAGGAATCTATAGCCTGCTAGCACCGTGTTGTGAATACTTCGCTAACAAGGTGATAATTTACGGCGTTACACAACGATAATAAAAGTTACGCTAACCGAGCTTAGTGATAATTATCGCTGTTTGTTGTGAATATCCCCTAAAGTGAGAAACCCCACACACTAACCCAAGATGTGCCGGTAGTGCAGACAGATGAGCTTAGCTCTTTATAGTGGTAAACAAAAAATTTGATGGATCTAATGCTTGAGCTAATCTCAGCCACTAGTAAATACTGTGGGCCTCATCCCAGCCCACCGTTTTGTACAACTATTCAAGTGGTCCGGTTAAAGCATTCTTAGTTTGCGATTTACATTTTAGATGCTGCAATTGTTTCAGTATAGTTAAAAGCCCCTTTATCACTTGCCGGAAATGATTAGGCAGCAAAGAAAGCGTGAGTACTTTATTCATATGTACAACTTAAACATGTTTGAGTTACAATGTGCTTTTTCTTTCCACAAACTCAATGCTTGTGTTCCTTTATTTTGAGATGCCTTTAGTATTACTGTTTTGTGACTTGAAGGACAATGAGGAAACGTTACTGTGAACGTTCACAGTGGTAATTTCTGATCGCAGCGGCTGCTTCATGCCCGTTGCACCATTCAGTGAGTCCTTTAGTTGGTGCTTTCATGAGGACATGATGAGGAAGCTGGAGACTTTTGGCACATTCTCTTTAAAAGCACAGCATGTTGGCAACTGGTTAATCGATTAGATCTATGTAGCACTTTAGATCTCAAAGCGCTATGGTGGGTGCAGCAGTTACAACTCATGAAATATGGGGTGCAACTCAAAAGGAGGGGGCAGGTTTGAGTGCACATTGGCTGCAATCGAACTCTTAAGATGATGGGCTGTGTGTATCCATTATCAGCACTCACACTTTGCTAAGTGATCTTGTTTGTTTTGTTGTTGTGTTAATGCTTTGCTGCGAACGTTTGACTTACAAGGTGCTTTCTCTTTCCACAAACTCGATGTTTGTGTTCCTTTATTTTGAGATGCTTTTAGTATTACTGTCACTCTCACAACCACAATCACACACAACCACGACCACACACACGACCACACACACAACCACACAAACACACACACACAACCACACACACACAACCACACATACAACCACACCCACAACCACACACACAACCACACACACACAAACACACACACAAACACACACACACAACCATACAAAACCACACACACAACCCCACACACAACCACAACCACACGCAACCACACACTCAACCACACGCACAACCACACCCACAACCACACACACACACAACCACACCCAACCACCCAACCACACCCAACCACACAACCACACACACAACCATACACACAACCACACACACACAACCACACACACAACAACACACAACCACACCTAACCACACACAAACACACACACAACTACACACACAACCATACACACAACCACACACACACAACCATACAAACAACCACACACATACAAACACAACCACACCACAACCACACAACCACAACCACGCCCAACCACACCCACAACCACACACACAACCACAACCACACACACACAACCACACACACAACCACACCCACAACCACAACCACACACACAGCACACACAACCACACACACAACCACACACACACACAAGCACACAATCACACACACACACACAACCACACACACAACCACATACACACAACCACGCACACAACCACACACACCCACACCCACAACCACACACACAACCACACACACAACCACCCACACACACAACCACACACACACAACCACACCTACCCACACCCACAACCACACACACAACCACACACACACAACCACACACACAACCACACACAACCACACAAAACCACACACAACCACACACACAACCACAGACAGACACAACCACACACAACCAAACACACAACCACAACCACACACACAACCACACCCACACACAACCACACCCACACAACCACACCCACAATCACACACACACAACCACACACAACCACACACACAACCCCATGCACAACCCCACACAAAACCCCCCACACAACCACACACACAACTACACACACAACCACACACACAACCACACCCACAACCACAACCACGCACACACAACCACACCCAACCACACAACCACACACATAACCACATACACAACCATACACACACAAGCAGACACAAGCACACACAACCACACACAAACACACACAACCACACAAACACACACACAACCACACACACAACCACAACCACACACACAACTCCACAAAGAACCACACACACAACCACAACCCCACCCACAACCACACCCACACAACCACAACCACACCCAACCACACCCATAACCACACACACAACCACAACCACACACACAACCACACACACAACCACAGCCATACCCACAACCACAACCGTACACGCAACACACACAACCACACACAACCACACACACACAACCACACACACAACCACACACACACAACCACAACCACAGCCACACACAAAACCACACACACACAACCACACACACATCCATACACAACCACACCCAACCATACACACAACCACACACACACACACAACCACACACACACACAACCACACACAACCACACACACAACCACACTCACATAACCACACCCAACCACACCCACAATCACACACACAACCACGCCCACACAACCACACCCACAACCACAACCACACACACACACACAACCACATCCACACCTAACCACACAACCATACCCACAGCCACACGCACACAACCACAACCACACACACATCCACACACACAAGCACACACAAGCACACACAAACACACACAACCACACATAACCACACACACAACCACACACACACACACAACCACACCCACACACAACCACACACATAACCACACACAGACAAACACACACACACACAACCACACAAACACAACCACACACACAACCACACCAAGCATTGGCATAGCCAATAGATCTCACCTTTGGGACCTTATAAGTGTTTAGCCACGCAACAGTTGATGTGGTTGCCCCAAGGATATTGTGCTGCATAACTAAATACTTAGAAGGTCCCAAAAGCGAGACCTATTGGCTATGCCAATGCTTGTTTTGTTTGGTGTTTGAGCTGCTTAGCAGGTGTTTTATAGAGATTGTTCCCACCTACCATGAAAAATACAAGCCTGGCGCCATTTCGAATCGCTAATTGGCCCATCACAACTTTTTTCACGTTAGCGTGAGAATATTTATCGCCGTAACGCTAATCTTATCACTTGACTTTTGACCCAGTACAGGAAACTATTGCCTGCTAGCACCGTGTTGTGAATACTTCGCTAACGAGGCGATAATTTACGGCGTTACACAACGATAATAAAAGTCACGCTAACCTTGCTTAGCGATAATTAGCGCTGTTTGTTGTGAATATCCCCTAAAGTGAGAAACCCCACACACTAACCCAAGATGTGCGAGTAGTTCAGACAGATGAGCTTGGCTCTTTATATATGTAAACAAAAAAAGTGATGGATCTAATGCTTGAGCTAATCTCAGCCACTGGTAAATACTGTGGGCCTCATCCCAGCCCACCGTTTTGTACAACTATTCAAGTGGTCCGGTTAAAGCGTTCTTAGTTTGCGATTTAAATTTTAGATGCTGCAATTGTTTCAGTACAATTAAAAGCCCCTTTATCACTTGCTGGAAATGATTAGGCAACAAAGAAAGCATGAATACTTTATTCATATGTACAACTTAAACATGTTTGGAAAGTTGTAATCGTGTATTTGTCTTTTTAAATATTTTTCTACAGCTCTAAATGCACAGTGTTTTTCATATGGGAATTAACATTATATTTACACTGAAATAGTGGGCAGAAATGAACATTTCATTGCTAATATCCATCTGTAGAGTCAGAAACAAACTCCAAGCCATCAATGTGTTTAATGTAAAAGTATTTTTCAATTTTACTTATTGATCTATTTGACAGTCAAAGTATGTTAAAAGCCTAATATGACGGTGGTCATTTGCGTCATCTTGTCAATTTGTCTGAGGTACACATTTTACTGTGTGAACAGTGTAATTATTTATAGAAAAGCCTTCAACCATTGAAACGGTTTGCTTCCACTAAGAGAAACAAATACCCGTCTGTGTTTAATTGCACATGTATTGTATCCACATTACTAATTTTTGCAACAGCCATTTATGCATTTTCACATATATTTGTTATATTTTTTTCAGTTTTGTCTTTTATGGAGAAAGTGTACCAACATTCTTTGAGATAAAAACATAAAATAATAATGATTTCTGGCACCATATAATTTGTGAATGGTGAACATGCAGGAAATGGACACATGCAATTAACTTAATATAATATATATATTTTTAAGTAATGTCATCAAACTGATGCTGGACACCATTCATATTTAGTGATTAGCAAATACCCACAAGTTACTGTAGAAGGCCCAAGCTCCGTTTTGGTGTAAAGGTGTCTTTTATATTATTTTCACGGATTTGGTATTTTTGCAGTCATTCATTATTCTGTGTATAAAATACACTTTGCTTTGTTTATTTTAGAATAGTCATTTTTTGTAAACGTCTGATATTTGACAGCTGTTTTCAAAGAGGTAAACTAGTTTACACTGCAAGTTGTAAACCAACATAAAAATTGATATGTTTTTGAGGCATTCATATGAAAGGTTTTCATCATTAGATGTGGTAAATATTTTCCAACAATTTTTCCATGCACAACATCTTCAAATTGAATGGTGATGTAAATGATGTTGAGGGTGCTCAACACTTCATGCGAAAGTGGCAAATAATTGAAGGTGATGATGAGGGTAAAAACCACGACCTTCACAGAAGATGAACAGGGGTGTTATGGCCTACCTGTAGTGCCAGTGAGATCCTTTCTCGGGTCCCACGTTGACGTGGGCATCAAACTCCTCCTGGCCATGCTCACGACTTCGATCCTAATAAGGCTGCAGTAAGAGATTTTTTTAATTCAATTTATTTAACAAATATGACCCAATAAGTAACGATCTCCGCTTTCTGATTCAGGTATGCCAGTGGCTGACTCTCAGAAAATATTCCCTAGGTGGAAATGTGAAGAAAGTTGTCTGCTTAAGTCTCTCCCTTTCACGACCAATCCCAGACTGACCCAGTAGCTTTCATTTAAAGCCAGTCGTCATATTTATTTCCTCTGCTTCTCACATCCTTCTATTATGGATGTGGCGAGGACCTTGTCCAACTGACTTTAGATAAGTGTTTTCAGTGAGGAACTTCTGATGTTCCGGTGAGGTTCACGAACCTCAGCCAAACTCTCTTGTTCCCACCCCTTCCTTTATGGTTAGTATTTTGCTGTTCCTATGCCTTCTACCAGTTCCTCTACTTGACCCTTGCCATCAGGTAAGAGCATGAGTGCCACAATATTATGATGGTTGGCCATGTGGCTATGTTAAGGTGTCCCTAGTTTTTATCACATATCTGCAAGGGGAGGCATTATTTGCTCCCGGTGCAGAAGTGCACTTTTTACATTGTCAAGATAAGTGATTGATGTTTCTCGGACTGAGCATGTTGGAGATCTGATATTTGTCAGTCCATGTTTTTCTTATTATGGGCAAGATACTGGATGTCATTCTAAATGATAAGGCCCCACTTCTGGATAAGGCATTATTGGTACCTCCCATAGTTAATTTTATGGCACCTCCTTTCTGTATGCAGAATGTCCTAAACTCACTGGAAACCTTTTCTCTGGGAGAGCGGCTGGCCCTGATTGTGTGCCTGTAGTTGTTTTCCTGCATGATACAAATGTGTACGCCTAATATATATTTGTCACAGGAAATGAGATAGCTATGGGAGCCCCTATTCCAACATCGAGGCAGGGTGCAGAGGCGTTTAAGATTTATAAAAAAGGGGAGAGGCTTGCTGGCTAATTACAGGCCAATTAGTATAATTGATTGCCTACAGAAGGTTTTTTGCTCTATGGTCCTGACCAAGATTATACACAGGGTGGATAGTAATTATGTAATAAGCCATCTGCAGGCAGGGTTCAGACCAAAGACCTCAGCAATTGACCAGGTTTTTTGTTATGCTATGATTTGCTGGTAGATGGTTTATCTAAAATCAGCATTAGATTTTATACCACGAGGTAAGCTCTGGGCGACTTTTGGAGAAATGGGTGTCTCATCTGACATACTATCTCTGCTGGTCAAATTACATGAAAATAACTTTGCCAGGGTACGGTGGCCCCCAGGAAAAAATTACTGAAAAAATTCCAGTAATGAAGGGTGTCAGTCAGGGATGTGCCCTGTCTCATACATTATTTTCTCTATATGTGAATGGGCTGTCACATAATCTTTCAAATGACAGGGCTGATGCTCCAAGTTTGGAGAATGGTAAAGTGCTGTTGCTGTTGTTTGCGGATGACACTCTGCTAATTAAAAAAATTAGTGGCCTTCAAAAACCTCTGGCTAGCTTTAGCGACTTCTGTGAAGAACGGGGCTTGCTTATTGTCAATAAGAAAAAAATTCATGAACTTTAATAATCGTTGGGATTTTTTTAAACAAGTCAACTCTTTTTTATACCCGGGGATCAAACTTACATCTAACTCATCCTAGATTCAATAAATTGATGTGCTACGCTAAAACATAAAAAAAGATTGGGAGTTATTTTAAAAGAACTGCATGCTAGTTACACTAGGCACATTTCTCCTGCCTTGATAATCTAGGAAGCTAAGGCTTTGGGGGCTGCACTGTATGGGTCTGAGCTGTGGGGGTGGGAAACACAATGGGGTTGGCAAAATCTGAGTACACATTTGCTAGAGAACTGACTGTGCTCCCAGTGAGTATCCCACTGCTGCCCCTACTCATGGATTTTATGCAGCCTTTTTTATTCTGGTGCAGGATTTGGGTAACCACGGAGCTAGCACAATATGCAGTGGCATTGGCTGAATTGATTAGATTGGACAAATCAAACAGAGTACCTTGGTTGATCTCTGTAAAGCAGTTATTGAAGGCGATTGACCTCGGTAAGCTTGGCCGCACTCAGAGACAGAAAGAATCGCATCAAAAGATGTAATGAAAACATATTAGTAGGCCTATGTCCTGCAGAAAGAAGAGGAGAGAGTCAGGGATGCCTCACTTACCAGTGAATTGATTATATGTTAAGTTTGCCCACAGGTATGAGCAGTACTGGCATGTGATAACTGTCGCGCGCGATAAAAAGCTCTACCATCAATTTAGAGTGAGCACAATCCCTGTAAATGCGATCACTGTGTAATGGAAGGGTGGTGAAAGGGTGGACTGCCCGTTCTGGGAAGGACAAAAAGAGACCATTCTGCATGCGTTATTTGTTTGCCCATTGTATGTTAAGTTCTGTTCTGCTTTGATTGCACCAGTCTGTAGGCAGTTAGACACTGCTAGCTACCTTGTAGGTTTAAGAATTTTACGCATGGACAGGTCATCGCTGTACGTTTGTACCATTGCTAAATTTCTGGGCCTGATGTGGTCGAAAAAGAGAGACACCAATCCTGCTAATAATATCAACGTTTTTAAAAGGTCTTAACTGATCGTGTATACTTTTTATCATGATTTTAACTTTATTTTAGAGGGAATATTATCTGAAATGGATTGTGCTCTAAGTGAATAGTGATTTTTGCCTGATATGGACTCAAATAAGCCTTTTGATATGACTACTTGTTAATACTGGGTTGTTATGTATTTGCATTGCATAATATTTATTGTCTACTTTTATGGCAACACTGAAATAGTTATTTATGAAGATGAGGTCAAGATCATGATGTATTGGACCACGATAAATGCTGTTACATCTGGTTTGTCTGTTCAATCACTCTTTCCAAATCTGGTCGGATAAACTGATTGCACCTATGTCTTAATCTCACATCCATACCATGGAATAAGATGTTCTGAATTGAACATGTTGGGCCTGCTTAACAAAGGTAACTTACACTTCAAGTAGGTTTTCACTTTTGAGTAAGTTAACTGCTTTTCGGTATTCACAAACTGCACTTTTGCAGTAACTTACACTTTCGCAGTGACTTACATGTTTGTAGTAAGTTTAGCCGAACCACTGTGCTGCAACACCCTCCATAGAAAATAATGGAGGTAGCAAGCTAAAAGGAAACCCCCAATGCTTAATCAAATAAATTGTTTAAAATCAGTAATAATCTAAATAAATATAAATTGATGTTAAAAAAATAATAGCAATAGTACACATTTATTACTTAATTATACAATATGTATTAACCTATTAATCTCAAAACAATTCAAGAGGTTCATATTTTAGAAAAAGTGTTGAATAATTTAGCAAAGTTTGGATGGGTTATTTTTTTTTTCCCCTGCTCTTGGGAAAAAGAATAGTGATTTTATTCGATTTCATACGTTACTCTTTGTTTATGTGAAGGCTTACATTGTTGCTGAAGTTTGATGCTTGATATCACGTTGATGGGGTTGCCTTAATGTTAAATGTATTTAGCACAAATATGTCAAACGTCTTTTTCAGAGAATAGCTACTACTAGTGCACAAAAGATTCATTAAGGAGTTGACTTTGACCAAGTACTGCACCATTTTACTTATAGGAAATGCTCCCCTAGTAAATATGTCTCTAATAAAATATAAAAAGCTTAAAAGAGACTGAAATCTCAGGTTCTTGATGGCATTGAAATTCATAAAAGCTAGAAATGTGTTTCTTTTTCACAGACTATTTAACTTATTCTATGATTGACTTTATAACCACAAGTAAACAGCTAGCTACTAACCCTTTGAAATTCAAGTTATATTGAACTCCAACTGTATATCTAATTTATCATCTTTTGATTATCTTTCACCTTAATATGTCAATAATAAATGGAGTTTTAAAACTGGTTTATTGACTGCCCCCGAATTTTTAAAGGAGTTCGACTTGTTCAAGAATAAATTATGAAATTCTATTTTCCAATACACACATCTTTTTCAGAATAACTGGAAAACATTGACTTCAGATTCTATTATTAATATAAATTTTAATTATTTAAATAAAGTCTAAAGAATTATTTAATTTCTGATGTTCAAATATTAGAAAATATTTACTACATCAAATTTACAGGATTCCGTAAAAAGAGTTGCTTAAGGAAAAACTTGAATTCAACAAATTCAGGAAAGAACACACCTCAGACATTTTATATAAAAGAAGAGATGAAACCTTCCTGGAACCGCTGTATCAGGAATCAGTATTGTGGCACCTTGGGCATTGCCATGTAGTGAGGGAGCATTCACACATTGTGTGTAATTTTATGTGATACTACAGGGGAATAAAAGTGGTACTAAACATATGTCATAATCTCACTACAAAACAGGTGTTCCCTGCCGTGGTTAGCCTATGGCTGGATTTGCACCCCAAACTGCATAGGTGACCTAAGAGAGGAAAGCTGCAGGAGTAATCCACCCTTTCTGTTGAGGCAAATCCTTCCCACAATTGGTATATATCCACATCAGGAGATAGCAGCAAGTCAAGGCCTCCATGACTTCCAAAATAATACAATAAGAGTGTACTGCAAAAGCCAATTACCCTCCAGAGGAACCCAACCCCTGCTGCACATGGAAGATAAATTTGCTGTCTGTGTAGGGGAGGCCTTGCCAAAGTCCAAGTCTTGCAACCACCCCCAAGTCACATGGTCCTCCACAGGCATCCTACTCAACTGCGGGAGGGGCCGCAGTGTTTGGCCTTTGGCCAGATTTTGTGCCCCACCCTCCCAGGGCTGTCCACAGCCTTTTACAATACACAAAAGGGAGTGAGTCACAGGGCCTGGCTCTAGGCACAGGACCTAACTGATGACAAGACCACTTGTAGCCGCTGACCCAAAAATAACCTTTAACTGTGTTTTTCAGTCAATAAATAGATGTAATCTGCAGGTTATTCCATCTGCTCCTAGAACCATTGGCTTAATCTGAAGGTTTTTCATTTTAATGTAAGTTTCTATAAATAATCTGCAAAACATATATGAATTGTTACATCACAGATACATGTGCAAGCTGTAGGTCACCTTTTCCAGACCTAGAATGATAATTTATAAGCAGTTATTGCTCCAAAAACCACACTTCAATGTCAGTCTTAAAGTTCCTGTTGGTACTCCCCCCAAAACAGCATCCAGCTGCTATAGCTACTGCTGACCCAAGTGCTGAAATTGTTTCTTGTATTTTGTAAACAACAGGCAAGAACAACTAATGTGCTCAATTCTCAAACAAACCTCTTCAGGGCTGTAAATACTGTGACCACACAGAAATCATGAATCATAAAGTAATTGTAAGGCTTTAAAAAATAGCGAAGTATCTATCTACAATTAGAATATTTAGGTGATTATATTGAATTATCACTCCATCAATAAATTGAGGCCTAAGAAGATGGGATCATCAATTATAAACTCACTATATTGTAGTGCACAGTGTTTACTGATCAATATTTGACATCTTGAATTAAATGAGGCCCTTCATATTTCCATAGTACTATTACATTTATTTTGAAGAAACCAATTATACCTCTTTTGTCAGTGTTATAGATAAGTTAGTTATTAAATCAAGAAACCAACTGTCCAACACATGCCAATATAGTCATGTTTAAAAGTGTGATCAAATTGAACTATATATTTGTGTATATGTAGTTTTTCAGCAATCAGATTTAGTGAAGGAAATGCATTGGTCTCATACTTGATTAGGTTCTGATGCAACATAGAGAGTACAAAGGGTGTCATTACAATGGCGTGGAGACTGCCACTGACAGGCTGTTGGTGGCGGTCTCCATGCCATCGGAGCCACCTTCTCCGCCTGCCATATTAGGATGGCGGGTGGTGTGATGGTGGTCGGTAACACCTTGAGCCCGCCGATGCAGCAGAGAAACTCATAGTCCCTACAATGGTGGAGGTGCCTACCAGGCACCAACGTAGGGATTATGATGTCCCTTTCTACCCGGCTGCTCTTGGCGAATTAATGTGCCATAAGCAAGCAGGTAGAAAGAGACTTTGGTGCCCGTTGTGGGCCCCCCTTACCTGCTGGCCTGCAGACATGGGACCCGGGGGGCAGCTATGTTGCCCCCTACACATTCCTTCACCATGTGGCAGGCCCTGCATGGTGCCTGCCATATAGGGCACGGATATGTAAACAGTCCCTTTTCTGATTTGCAGCACGTGCTGTAGAGCGCAGCACCCACCACAAAGCAAAATTTAGGCAATGCGACCTCCTCGGTGGCAGTCGCATTATTTTTGTACTGTGGTACTGCCGCCTTATAGGCGATCGGTCCGAAGTGAGAAACGAATGCGGACAGACTAAAGTCCATCCACCATCGTAATGAGCCCCAAAGTTCCTATAAATAACAAAAATACCCCCCACAAAAAAATTCTAGTACTCATCTATTATGATCAAGGAATGTGCAAATATTTTTGTGCATTTTGAATGTTTTGCAATTAACTCTGTAAAACTCAAATCAATGTTCACTGTATTTTCTAATTTGTTATATTCTGTTCTTATCAATACTGTTTGGATCGTAGTGGCTTGGTCTAATAATAGTTAATTATTATTGTTATATAGTAGGTAGTAATTGCTACTATTGAAAGGCAGGTTGCATATGAGCAGTGTAATGAACATGTGCTTGCACAGTAGTTGGTACTCATTAGCTCTGCCACGCACCGAGCAACGGTTGGTCGATACAGAACCATTGTATTAGGCAGATAGACAGCATTTGCACTGATGTTTATGACGTATTATTTTGACCAAATGTATCACACATGACTTTATGTCAAATTGGTAACGTTTATATTTATTGGACTTACCTTTAAGTAAGCCTAGTCCTTTGTAATCATAGTGCAGATAATCATTAAGCATAATATATGACTGTGATGCAAGAATGATCAACACAGCCCTTACAAAAAGAGTTACTTGGATCGAGTTGTGTTACTTTTACACCATTTCACACTAATTATTAATCTGGTGGTAGAGCTGTTTAAGTTTATTAGCATTGGCATTATAAAATGGAACTTTGGTAAGAGTGGCGATATTACGGTGAGATCATTGCTATCGGTCCACCTTTTGTTCTCTATTTGCAGTGTACCCACCCTATTGGACACGAAATTCAGGAACATAATTTTGAAGCTATTGTTCGAATCTTACTTATTAATCGCTATCCAACATCATGGTCAGTATGCTTTGGCTTAATAAGAATTATGTAGCAAATCCTTACTTCAACCATCCCTATATTACATACGTACCCCTTATACCCCCTTTTTCAGGACTATCGATGTTTTGATTCATGGGACAAATAGGAATCAAGTACGACTCGTTAATATTCGAGAAGTTACAAAAAATGCTGAAAGTCAGTTTTTCGGGGAAGTGAGTATATATCCCTATCGGATATAGAGCTATAACATTCTTAAATAGCAAGCAGGCATCACTAGTCACATTAAATGTTTATCAGTTCAACATGGATTATTATCTAACTGTATATCCATGGTATTTTTCCCTTTTTTCAACAGTTGGCTGTATTCCTGACCATTATTTTTATAAACATACAGAGAGAATTAATTATTACTAATTGGAATTGGTCCTGGCTATTAAACAGATATCAGACCTACAGCTGGTATATAGATCATATCTATTCACATGGCTGCTTGTTATGATTTTCTGATACCAGCAAGTCATTAATATGTAATTTTTCTTATACTCTTGTCTCAATCTAATATAGATAAATCGGAACTTTGACTGAGATCTATTGTACCCGTATCTATTTGACAACATTTACAGTGAGATATTTAAGAGGTAGGCCACGAGACTGAGAGTTGGATTATGTTTAATTATGCTTTATTGCAAAATAAGATGTAATTTAGAGACAGTTGCGGCTCTTGTAGCCGTGCCACAATTAAAAAATGTAATTGTTTTTTTCAAGTATATCTCTATATACAAGTGGTTGCCCTGTATGAGTATGGTAACCTTAAACTGGATCTTTTGTATTAATCATTTGTATGTTGATGGTAAAATTTGTAGACTTCTAAATAAATATGGTGACTCCTTATTTTAAATTTGATTTTTTTATTTTTAAATTACTTCTTGCATATAGTATACAACCTTGAGCGGGTTCCTGATGAAGGCTTAGCCAAAACACGTTTTGTCTACAAACCGCCTGTTGAGAAAGAACATTGTTTGGATATGTACAAATTGTTTTTTTAATTGTTCAGTATTCATCATTTTGATCCAATCTAGAGAATGAACAACTGAGAGTTATGGATTATAGCAATTGTATTTATCAATGAACTTTATTTGATGTTATCAGCATTTGTATACAGCTATATCATGAACTTTTAGGAAGACAGCATATGTGTATACTATTATTATGACTATTTATTTATTGTCATTATTAGACATGTTCATATACATATTGACTTATTTAAAATAAGAAAAAAATTATTTGTATATCACAAAAAATACAAAAATAAATTAAAGAAATTCACATTTAGCTCTCTCTGTCATGTCCTCAGTTGCAACCGCTACACACTCCCTGAAGGGACGACTTTATGGCGCCTATTGGAAGAGATCCGCGCTCCATCTCCGCGAGATGCGTGAGACATGGAGGGGCTCTCTGGCGCACTACACGTCCCGGCATTCTTGACCGCGCACATGCGCAGGAGGCAACGCTGCGCAGATCCGCCCGGCTACGTAAGCCGGGGAAGCAGAGAGAATGGCGCAGATTATTCAACTTCGTGCTGCCGAAGGCGGAGGACGCTACAACGGCCTCGCTATTTCCAGTTGGCTTTGGTGGGGTAAGGGTGTCGGTGACACCGCCTAGAGTCAAACCTTTTGTACTTCCAAGCAAACCGGCGTTGTGACTCACGCCTCTAGTGTTAAGCTTTGAATACTTAACATAACGGACCAGAGTGACACCTCCAAGAGTCATTACTTGTTTTATTATCGTTTCAGGGCGCTGTTGGATAACAGCACATGATAGAATCCATAACTACATATTCTGAGGGTATTCAGGATACATCGCCTGGAGTTGTGCATCTTGCGGGTTATATGTGTTTATAACGTGGAGCTGTACCTACCGTATTGCATGTCAAACGCTTGGTGTAACCTAGACAGTAACATTAAGAACCAGTACCAGGTGGTCTATCACCATTTTACGTTACCCAGCACCTTGTCTGCCTGACATCAGTTCTCCATCATTATTGTTTTTTCTTTGTGTGTATTGTTTCGTCTTAGCAGGGGATCTAAGAGAGGTGCTAGGAATATTGCGTAATTCCTTCTTCCCTTGTGAGGCCCACAGTCGCACTGGTTATGGTGGGTAATGAGCGCATGACATAGCATTATGAGGTAAAGATATAGAGAAAGGTTATTGCTGATAATGTTTATGTATTCACAGTTCTCTGCTGTGTATCACGTACAGGTGGTACGAACAAACAGACAAGCATCCCATTTATCTTAGAGGGTCAGATGCTGATACAATCGTCCTTCTAGTTGTAGATGCAATCCTTGCGTTCTTTTCCTTTACAGGTATACAGGTATATATATCTTTGTGTCATTCCTGGAAGGAGTGAGCTAACTTATTGAGGTGCAGTCGGTTAAGTGTGTCTTAATGATCGTTTCTTTCCACAGGTCTCCCTCCCCGCTGTTCCCTTCCTTTCCTTCCCCCGATTGACCCCCTCTAATGTCCGTGCTTTTATAGCATATCGGAGATTGAGGTTGTCAATAGGTGGACCCCAATTGAGCAACAAACCGATCCTGAGAGGCCTCTGAGGGACCGTGACAGAATAATCTGCCTACTTAAATATACCTCTCCTGGTGGGTTCGTTGTTACGATGGCCACCTTGGAAAATGTCCTAGTCACCTTAGGGGCACTACAGCAGGAGATAGCCGACTCCAGGGCGGAGATAGCGGCATCTAGGCCCGAAACTGCAGCCTTGCAAGACATAGTAAATAGATTACAAAGAAACCCATTTGACGCCCAGTTAGGTAGAACTTTGGGTGGGAGTACCTTTCAGTTTGGAACATCCTCTGTTCCCGCCCCATTTACAGTGGAAATGCCTACACCCATTCCTTTGGCTGCCCCGAGCGGTTTTATGGGGAGGCATCCAAGGTACAAGTCTTTATGACTCTGGTATTAATGCACTTTTCTTGTAAACCCAAGGACTTTCCCACAAATCAAGCTCGGGTGGCTTTTATGATCTCGTACCTCACAGGTGACGCGGCCCAATGGGCAGTACCTTATGTACGTCGCGACGACCCCCTTCTGTACGATTGGGAGGTGTTTCGAAAAGAATTCGAAATTGTGTTCGATCGTTGGGCGGCTTCCTTCTCGGCAGATAGAGAACTGCTGGAACTTAAACAGGGGAACAAGGACTTGGTAGTGTACATTTACACCTTCCAACGTTTGGTAGCAGAAACCCAATGGCCAGAGGAAAAGAGGGTGGCTATATTTTATCAAGGGCTGAGAAAAGACATGAAAGACGTGTTAGCTCAGATAGACCCTCAACCATCCACCTGTATAGATCTCATCAACCTTACCTTACGGTTAGATTATCGCATAGGGGAACGCAGAGGGGATAGGAAGAAAGCAGAGCGTCAGCCTATGCGATTTGAGAAAAGTAGGGGGTCAGGAGTAGGGGTTGCCCCGGTATCAGAACCTATGGACATAGGTACCATTCGAGCCCCTCTTACCCAAGAGGAAAGAGACCTCCGGCGAAAGACTTGGCTCTGCATGTATTGTGGAAAAAAGGGGCATTTCGTTAAAGACTGTTTGGCCAAACCTAGAACCAGCGTAGGGGCCAAACGAGTGTCTGGATTGTCCTCAGAGGTCTTGCCGGAAAACTTATTCACCCAGGGAAAACAGAAGGGAAGTCCTTGGGTGGGGTGCAAATCCCTTCTACCATGAATACTCTAGAATAGCCGTCTCAACATTTGTTTTCAACCATCACTCTTAAAATGCTCGGAGGATGGCAGACCTGTGAAGCCATGGTTGATTCTGGCGCAACGGGGTTATTTATGGACCTAGGGACTGCCAGGCTTTTAGGAATAGAATTGATTACTAAAGACTCCCCCAAAGAGGTTTTGGCTGTGGATGGGAAGACCCTGAGCACAGGCCCTATTAGGTACCATTCCAATACTATGCCCATGACATGCGGGGAAGGGCATACCGAACGTATATGCTTCAATATCATCAAAGCCCCGCAATATGGAGTGATCCTAGGCCTGCCCTGGTTGAGATTACACAACCCAACCATCGATTGGAAGAATAACAAGGTGGAGTTTAAGAGTGCATGGTGCAAAGAACATTGCACTAACACCTGGGGAGATACTACTTGTAGCCAGGGAAGTCCAAACACAATAGCTATGGCCGCAGAAACCTATGTAAAGTTACCTGCTTGGTATTCAGAGTATCAAGATGTGTTCTGTGAGAAATCAGCCGATACTCTCCCCCCTCACCGGCATTATGATTGCTGTATAGACTTAGTTTGAGGTGCAGTTCTACCTTGTAGGAGATTATATGCACTCACAGAAGCCGAAAATACTCACTTGAGAGAATACCTAGATAAATATTTGGAGAACGGGTTTATACGCCCTTCACGATCCCCGGCAGCCTCTCCTATTTTTTTTATTCCAAAAGCCAATGGGGAAAAGAGAGCCTGCATAGACTTCAGGGTATTAAACAATGTAACAATAAAAAACAGGTATCCTTGATTTCTGTTTTGTTAGAGCAGGTTAAATCGGCCACAATCTACACTTGCCTTGATTTAAAGGGGGCCTACCACTTGGTCCGCGTTCAGGAAGGAGACGAGTGGAAAACGGCCTTTCGGACCCGATATGGCCTTTACGAGTATACTGTAATGCCCTTCGGACTGTGCAATGCCCCCGCAGCATTTCAATACTTCGTTATCGAGGTGTTGCGGGAGTATTTGGACAAGTTCGTGGTAGCGTATATCGATGACATTTTGATATATTCCTCCACAGAGGAGGAACATAAGGCTCATGTGGGTTTGGTGTTTGATGCGTTGCGACAGCATAAACTATATTATAAGCTCAGCAAATGTGAGTTCCACGTGAAAGAAGTGGAGTTCTTGGGAGTGATGCTGACACCCTCAGGACAGGTCATGTCCGAAAGAAAGATCCGAGCAGTGAAAGAATGGGCGCAACCTACTAATGTTAAGGAAATCCAATGCTTTCTCGGATTTGCGAATTTTTATCGCAGATTCATTAATCAATTTTATGCGGTGGTGGCTCCCCTTACCAAGCTGTTACGAAAAAACGAACCATTTCGGTGGACACCGGAGGCAGAGGCCTCCTTTCAAGGCTTAAAGGTTGCTTTTGTTACAGCCCCGGTGTTGATTCATCCAGACCCTGAGAGCCCCTACATTGTGGAAGCGGATGTCTCCGATGTTGCGGTAGGAGCCATACTCTCGCAACGTCATAAAACGACTGGCCAACTCCATCCGGTGGCCTATATGTCCAGGAAATTAAATTTGGCCGAAACCAGGTATACCATAGCCGAAAAAGAGCTCCTAGCCATAAAAGAAGCTTTCAGCGATTGGAGACACCTATTATTAGGAGCCAAGCATGTGGTAACTGTATATACCGATCATCGTAACTTACAGTTTATGAGATCTACTCGGATGTTGTCTCCCAGGCAGTTACGCTGGATGTTATTCTTTTCAGAATTTCACTATCTTGTCACCTACCGACCTGGGGCAGACAATAAAAAAGCGGACGCGCTGTCCCGCAAATACACCCCTGAGGGTAACCAGATAGAACCTCTGCAGTCAGTCTTGGACCCTCAAAAGGTCATAGGAACGCTGCAAACTGATACCTTTCTACAGAAAGTTTCCAACGGGGTAAAAAATCCCTACTGGAGGACATGGTTGCGGATCCACCCGCAGTGGAAGATAATTAAGGGTCTCCCAATGAACGGCAAGCAGTTATTGATACCCAATCCAAACTTAAGGAAAGAGGTCTTCCACTGGTGTCACCACACACACAGTGCGGGACATAACGGGATTAAGAAAACCCTAGATCGCATTTACCGCCAGTTTTGGTGGCCAACAGTGGTGGAAGACACCACGGCCATGGTTCACCGGTGTGAGACGTGTGTGACTGCTAAACCAGAACATGGGAAATCCAAAGAACTGTTACAACCCCTACCATCACCTTTGGTGCCATGGGAAACCATTTCTATAGATTTTATTGTTGGGTTGCCCCTGGATCAAGGATGTACAGCCATCGTGGTAGTGGTGGACAGTCTCACGAAGATGGGACACTTCATAGCCTTTGCTAAAGAACCCACGTCCGGACAATTGGCCAAACTGCTTTTGTTTCATGTGATACGGCTTCATGGCCTTCCAGCAAACATAGTGTCCGACAGGGGCCCCCAATTTTGGACAGCATGGTGTAAGGCGCTGCATATGAAAACGTCCAAAAGTACCAGTTTTCACCCTCAGTCTGATGGGCAAACAGAAAGACTGAATCAGACCCTCAAGCAGTACCTACGGTGCTACGTGGGAAAGAACACAGATGCTTGGGTGGATCTCTTGTGTTTGGCTGAGGTGGCATACAACAGTGCCAAACACCAATCCACCAACTTAACGCCATTTTACAGCAACTATGGTCACCATCCACGCTTTATCTCTTTGATTCAACCCGTAAGCATACCTGAAGTGCCGGAAGCACAAGACCGGGTGAAACACATTCAACAAACTCTACACGCCACTCGTAGAAATTTGGAAAAGGCCAAGGGGATCTACAAAACTATGGCGGATAAACACCGCCAACCCACCCCAACCTACAAGGTGGGAGATGCAGTGTGGCTCTCGACAAAAAACATTCGATTTCGTTGATATAGTGTGTTTAATCCCAAGTTCATTGGGCCTTATAAAATTCTCAGGGTGATCTCGCCTTTGGCCATGAAATTGGCACTGCCCAGGACAATGAAAATACATCCAGTCTTTCATGTGTCATTATTGAAACCCTCCTATTCATCCATAAAAAAGAGACCTTCGCCCATTTGGATCAATCAAGAGCCAGAGTATGAAGTGCAATCGATTCTGGACTCAAAAATGAGGGGAGCCAAATTGTGGTATTTGGTGTCCTGGAAAGGATACGGCACGGAAGAAAATTCATGGGAACCAGTGGTGGGCGTGCATGCGCCCCGTGCGTAAAAGCCTTTTATGAACGGTTCCCCAACAAACCTGGTTCGTGTCAGCGGTCGTTGGGAGAGGGATGTTCTGTCATGTCCTCAGTTGCAACCGCTACACACCCCCTGAAGGGATGACTTTACGGCGCCTATTGGAAGAGATCCGCGCTCCATCTCATCGAGATGCGTGAGACATGGAGGGGCTCTCTGGCGCACTACACGTCCCGGCATCCTTGGCCGCGCACATGCGCAGGAGGCAACGCTGCGCGGATCCGCCCAGCTACGTAAGCCGGGGAAGCAGAGAGAATGGCGCAGATTATTCAACTTCGTGCTGCCGAAGACGGAGGACGCTACAACAGCCTCGCTATTTCCAGTTGGCTTTGGTGGGGTAAGGGTGTCGGTGACACCGCCTAGAGTCAAACCTTTTGTACTTCCAAGCAAACCGGCGTTGTGACTCATGCCTCTAGTGTTGAGCTTTGAATACTTAACATAACGGACCAGAGTGACACCGCCAAGAGTCATTACTTGTTTTATTATCGTTTCATGGCGCTGTTGGATAACAGCGCATGATAGAATCCATACCTACATATTCTGAGGGTATTCAGGATACATCGCCTGGAGTTGTGCATCTTGCGGGTTATATGTGTTTATAACGTGGAGCTGTACCTACCGTATTGCATGTCAAACGCTTGGCGTAACCTAGACAGTAACATTAAGAACCAGTACCAGGTGGTCTATCACCATTCTACGTTACCCAGCACCTTGTCTGCCTGACATCAGTTCTCCATCATAATTGTTTTTTCTTTGTGTGTATTGATCTAAGAGAGGTGCTAGGAATATTGCGTAATTCCTTCTTCCCTTGTGAGGCCCACAGTCGCACTGGTTATGGTGGGTAATGAGCGCATGACATAGCATTATGAGGTAAAGATATAGAGAAAGGTTATTGCTGATACTGTTTATGTATTCACAGTTCTCTGCTGTGTATCATGTACAGGTGGTACGAACAAACAGACAAGCATCCCATGTATCTTAGAGGGTCAGATGCTGATACAATCGTCCTTCTAGTTGTAGATGCAATCCTTGCGTTCTTTTCCTTTACAGGTATACAGGTATATATATATTTGTGTAATTCCTGGAAGGAGTGAGCTAACTTATTGAGGTGCAGTCGGTTAAGTGTGTCTTAATGATCGTTTCTTTCCACATGTCTCCCTCCCCGCTGTTCCCTTCCTTTCCTTTCCCCGATTGACCCCCTCTAATGTCCGTGCTTTTATAGCATATCGGAGATTGAGGTTGTCAATAGGTGGACCCCAATTGAGCAACGAACCGATCCTGAGAGGCCTCCGAGGGACCGTGACACTCTCTAGCTCTTTTTTTAAATAAATGTATGTATTTACATTGTATAGTTATCAACATCATTGTTGAATTTTGAGTTGACATTTGATCTACATGCTATACACACTGTGCCCGTTGTTTCCCCCTTTTTTCCAATAGGTGGCAGTCTCCATGCCATCAGAGCCACCTTCTCTGCCTGCCATATTAGGATGGCGGGTGGTGTGATGGTGGTCGGTAACACCTTGAGCCCGCCGATGCAGCAGAGAAACTTGTAGTCCCTACAATGGTGGAGGTGCCTACCAGGCACCAACGTAGGGATTATGATGTCCCTTTCCACCCGGCTGCTCTTGGCGAATTAATATGCCATAAGCAAGCAGGTAGAAAGAGACTTTGGTGCCCGTTATGGGCCCCCTTACCCGCTGGCCTGCAGACATGGGACCCGGGGGGCAGCTATGTTGCCCCCTACACATTCCTGCACCATGTGGCAGGCCCTGCATGGTGCCTGCCATATAGGGCACGGATATGTAAACAGTCCCTTTAATGATTTGCAGCACGTGCTGTAGAGCGCAGCACCCACCACAAAGCAAAATATAGGCAATGCGACCTCCTCTGTGGCAGTCGCATTATTTTTGTACTGCGGTACTACCGCCTTATATGCAATCGGTCCCAAGTACGAAACGAAGGTGAACAGACTGAAGTCCATTCACCATCGTAATGAGCCCCAAAGTTCCAATAAAAAACAAAAATCAAAACAAAATAATAATTCTAGGAATGTGCAAATATTTTTGTGCATTTTGAATGTTTTGCAATTAACTCTGTTAAAGTAAAATTAATGTTCACTGTATTTTCTAATTTGTTATATTCTGTTCTTATCAAAACTGTTTGGATCGTAGTGGCTTGGTCTAATAATAGTTCATTATAATTGTTATATAGTAGGTAGTAATTGCTACCATTGAAAGGCAGATTGCATATTAGCAGTGTAATGAACATGTGCTCGCACCGTACATACGGGGTGGGGTGGGGGTACGCACCGTACATATGGGGTGGGGGTATGCACCGTACATACGGGGTGGGGTGGGGGTACGCACCGTACATACGGGGGTGGGGGTACTCTCCGTACATATGGGGGTGGGGGTACGCACCGTACATGCGGGGGGTGGGAGTACGCGCCATACATACGGGGGTGGGGGTACGCACCGTACATACGGGGTGGGGTGGGGGTATGCACCGTACATACGGGTGTGGGTGTACGCACCATACATACGGGGTGGGGTGGGGGTACACACCGTACATATGGGGGTGGAGGTACGCTATGTACATACGGGGGTGGGGGTACGCTCGTACATACGGGGGTGGGGGTACGCTCCGTAAATACCGGGTGGGGGTTCGGCACGGACATGGGGGGGCGCTGGGGTATGGCGCGGACATGTGGGGGGGCTGGGGGTACGGTGCGGATGTGTAGGGATGGGGGTACGGTGCGTACCGGGCCCCCTTTTCGCCATGCATTGTGGCGTACTTAGCTTTTCCGGCACTTTTTGGGTCCCGTAAAAATATTGCCGTGCGAAGTGCTGTGGGTACGAATCGTACTTGCTGGTCCGTAAAACGCTGTCTGACGTGCGAATGTCGCGTACGCGGTGTTCCGGATCGGAATTGTGGGTATATTTTCGCCGGTCGGTGTTTTTTACGATTCGTACGGAAATGGTCTTTCCGTACGAATCGTACTTGCATGTTTGTAAGGTATTTTTCCCGGGTACGAGTCGGACGGAGAAAACGCTTTTTCCAGGATCGGAATCGGCCCCAAGGTGTCAACACAGTACTTGTACTTCATTTTTTAAAAATACATGCTGTGTTTTTAAATAGTTGGATAGACTCCTTATTGAAATAAATAAAAGCATAACTGTGAGTCTAGCCCCTTCTTTGTTTCTGTTGGTACATTTTTTGTTCTCGACTTCACAGTGCACATCTCTTTGTTGTGTTCATTTCTTTCTTTGCACTGGACACATCACTCTTTTTCTCATGAGAAAGTCATCAATGATGAAACAAACGTGGGCAAGCTGGTGAGAACCTACCAGTAGCTCCTCTGGTGGTGCGCACGTGAGATACTTTCTCTTCCTTTACACATTTTTTCACCTACCTTTTCAATATTAAGGATGTGTGTAGAGTGAGAAAAGTAGTTAAACTATCTTGTGGACTGACACTTCAGTCTCTTGTTTCTATCTTTTCTGTTGCTTTGAAATTTTAAGTATTGGTAGCATACTGGATGGGGTTATACCATATGATTTGATGGATATTGGAGTTTTGATAAACTTATTTTTCCTCCACCCAGTCCAGATTATATGGAAATTATGCTACGTGGTGCCAGTTCTTACTTGTTGAAATAGTATTTGATTGGAGAGTGTTCTGGCACGTCTTCCCTCTATAGCTCCTCTTTTTGATTTAGTTTAGATTATATTATGTCCCAATTTATTGAATGCTTCTTTGAATACCAAAATCATGAACCAAAAAAGTTACTGTAATTTACAAGTTTTCATCAGAAATGACTTAAAGAGAACCTCCTTGTAAGTCAGCTCATGAGGGTGAAAAGGATCACAAATGACTACAATTAATGTATTATGTAGGCACCCAAAAATTGAAAAAACAGGGTTATCCTCTACAGATCTGAGAAAGAACCACAAGCAACATGGAGAGAACAACTTTGCTGGTGAACAAATCCTAGTCCTCAGAAAACATTGTAGGTTTTTATTCAAATATTCAATTGAAAGCATCAAAACAAACATTGTCATACGGGAACACTAGCCACTTTTACATTTATAGATTAAATTGTAACAACGTCTTTTCTGATTGACACTTGGTTGCACTCACAAGACACAAGAGCCTAAAAGAGACCCTATACAACACAAATGAGAAATGGAAGAACATGAGATATTAGTAGGAGAGGAAGGGAGTATTTCCCAAGTAAGAAGCCTAAAATGTTGTCAATAAAATAAGCCTGGGATCATTTCTTGGTTACCAGTAGAAAAAGGCACACAGGTATGATTTAAGGAAACTGCTTAGTATTGAGCAGTACTATAACAATCAAAAAGTCAAAACACAAGACAAAAAATATCCTGCAACCAATTTCTAAACATGAAAACAAATGTAATAAAAAGAATAAGACAATAGCAAAACAATTAAAATTTCATCAGGGGAACTGAAGACATGCATTCTTTAAAAAAAAAAAATGTTTTATTTGAAGTGTTCACATGAATGCATATTTTATCCATAGATAGAGCAAAGAGTTCATTATCGTGCTATAAATAAGCAAGATGAGCCACTCAATCTACTCCCGCTATTGCCCTGTAAAAATCCACAAATACATAACTATGCCTATAGCCATTCCCACAGCTAAAGAAATTTTGTACAGAAGCCTGAGCACAATGCATGCATAGCAGTGTTCCATACCATTTATCTTCAGCGTTTTAGCCTACCATTTTTCAAAAGTAGGAGGTACCTCAGACTTCCAATTTTGTATAATTAGAGATCTAGCTATCAAAGTAAGTAAGAGCCCATTTCTGTTTATCCCCAATCTAAATACTAACGTCTGTGAAATATCCCAATAAGATGGCTTGAATGTCCTGAGCAAAATCAATATTCAACATATGTGTACAATAATCATTGATAAAGGCAAGGAACACCGTGATATTTTGACAAGCGCTCATAATATGATGCAAGATCCTTCACCCTCTTTTAAATATCTGAAATATTAAGTCTGTATTTGGGTAGTAATCCTACGTAAATTCATATCAGGCGTTCTTTATAAGATCAACTTTATATAGAATTGCATACGATGGAGGGTGGAGCCTTTTAACAAAGAGAACAACTTTGAGGCGTGGCCAAGCCGTCGACCAAGATGGTCACACAGCATTAAAGCTCTGACAACCGGTGCCCTTATAACAGCAGAACAGGCATGATCCGGTAGCCCCCACCACTGGAAATGTTGCAGGGAAAGTGCACAGCATGGCAGTGACAGAGCCGAGGGCAGAGAAACACTGCGCTAACCCCTCATTGGCTGCCTTTGATTCCTGCTGTGGTTGGTGAAGGCACGCGGAGACCCAGCCTGCCTCGGAGGCCTTGTGGTGATAGGGACCGCAGGTGAGCCTGAGGGTGGAGCAACGGTGTTCCGCTGGGTCTTCTGCGTGCCTGGCCTCCAAGCCAGAGGAGGCAAGGGGAGCACCGGTACTGTGGCGGCTGGACTGGACAAAGAGCAACACCTATCACTAGGACCCGGGTGAGTGACAGGAGTCGGGCAGCAACATGCCTGGCCTAGTGAAAAAGAACGGTGTGAGGGCCCACCACAGAGGCCTGTGCGACCCAAGATCACCACTGCCTCCCACCTTGGGCCCAGCAACACCCTCGTAGGTCCCCCACTACACTGTGCTTACATGCACACACCTCCACACCTTAGAGGCGAGGCAAAAGATCATGGGAGGGGGAACTTTTTATGCCTGCACAACACCCAAATGTGGCCACACTGGACCGGAGATGTGACCTGGGCGGTGTCGAGAAGGAGAGTGGTGCATGGGACTGAGAAAGGGGCCACCACCGATCAGGCAACCACTAAAGCACAGCAAGCAGTGCATGCGCTTGGGACCCGGGAGACCCTATACAGCCAGGCACTGCTATGAGTGGCCAGGCACAACAACCTGATGCACTGCTCCCCTCCACTTGGCCCCTGCTTGCCCACTTGACTGGACTCGCCAAACTGTGCAGGTGTGTATACACCTCTCTAATTGGAAGCCGACCCCCACGAACACCGGAGGCTGGGCCCAAAGGTAATCGTTAACGCAGGCAACTGGTGCGGAAGGGAGCACCATCATTTTTCACCACCCTTGCCCACTGCATAGGCCATAACACCGCATCTGTAATGCACTCAGCAGGTATACTTGCGCAGAACACAGATATGGCCCATGGAGACCCCAAACAACGCAAGCTGAATTTTGATAGGGCGGACACATCACAGAACACAGACCAGAGCCTTGGTGGAGGTGGTGGACTGGAGCGGAGTGAGCAGACTCCATTTATGTGAAAACTCTGCTGACGTTCTGGCTTTCTGCAAGCAACATCAAAATAACACCAGCAGAAGCCCTGTTCGGTTCTATGGACGCTCCTCCCCAGACCAACAGCTGGCTGTGACCGCTGTATTCTTTACCTCGGAATGATGGTCGCCTAAGCTTCCCAAGTAGTGCCGACACTCCACTGCCACGCTGTGCAAAACCTAATTGGAACTGAGAAGAGGGCTGCAACATTCCCAAGTGGTATAAATGTTTCTGTATGACTATTTTTACAACTTGCTTAGTTTAAGAAATGGGCATAGGACGTCAGAGGCATCGCCTGCCTCCTACTGATGACTCAGAGTAGTTTAGTTTTTTTTCTTCTTTTCTTCTATTTGTTGGGATGTAGTGTATTCACTGGACTGTTGAGCCCAGGTGTGGAAGGGAGGGTGGGGGTTGTTGTTTTTCATTGGGGTTTTACTGTCTGCATATTCTTTTTGTTGGTTTGTGATGTTTTCTATATATTTCTCTTCCTGTAGTCTCCCTTTTCCACACGTAATGCGGACGCTGCAATACGCTGGAGGTACATATGCATACACCTTTCCTTTTGATCATGATCTCTGACCCCACTGTTGAGGCTAAACTAATCACCTGTAATGTGCGGGGGCTTATAAACCCCAGGAAATGCAAGCTAGTATTTGCATACCTCAGGACACTTCATGTTAAAATAGCATTCTTACAAGAAACCCATCTTCCATCACAGAGTCCCCCACATTTGCCTCATTGTGGGGTTCTCATAGATACTTTGCAAGCTACAGCACTTACTCCAGTGGAGTATGTCTCTTTATTCATCGTACCCTCCCCTTCACACACAAGCTTACAAAATATGATATACAACGGAGGTACCTCTTGGTGATGGCAATGCTGATGGGCAAAACAGTTGTATTCCTCAATGTTTACGTACCCAACACAGATGCCCCCGCCTTCTTCTGCAAACTCTGCACTTAACCGCTATGAATACTGCACACTATTCATTGGGAGGATATGAACTTATGGCTTGACCCCAGATGTGACTCCTCTAATCCCACACAATACTCAAAACTGCATGCTCACCAAGCAATGTGGGATTCAATACAATCCTTAACCGTGCACGACATCTGGTGTTGGTACCATCGGAATGCACCTGGATACACATTCCACTCGGCGCCTCATTCTATCCGGACGCCCATAGACTACTGGCTCACTGATGCATTAGGCTGTCAGTGGACTAGGGGTATTGAGACACTGCCCCGCTTGTTATCAGATCATGCTCCAGTGCTCCTTTATTTAAAAATTCCACACTCCACCGGGTGGGAACAAAGATAGTCCTTCCCAGCCGCGGCCCTGCTGGATGCGCTCTTTAAATCCAGACTACAAGAGACAATAACTGAATGCTTCACTCTAAACACAGGCTCAGTGTCTAAGTATGCAACACACTGGGACGCCTGTAAGGCATATGTCCGAGGTATCTGCATATACAAACAGGCTGGAGATCCGCACTCGATACATGGCAGCCTTGCCAAAGTTGAGGCAGACCTGGCGCAGTTAGACACTTCACCAGTCACACCAAATACCTCCAACCGACGCAACGCCCTTATAAGTGAGTTGAACGAACACGCAGACAGGGAGGTAACTCTATTGGGCAAATACCACACAGCGCATCGATATGGAGAGTGGGAGTTCCCTGGAGAGACACTGGTGTGACTGGTGCGACCCCCCCCGGGGCCCGGACATATAGCAGTGCTGAGATGGTCTGACAACTCAGTAGCTACTGATAATGCTGAAATAGAATCAGAATTAATCCTTCCTGTCCCTTCCTGTACATAAATAAAACAATTTTCAAAATTTTGTTTTGTTACTTACATCTGTATTGAATGAAACAGCACACACATAAACTACAAACTAGCATTTTAGGTTTGTTTATGTGCAGGAAGGGACACCTTCCTCTACATAATGAAACCTCCCTGCTTGAAGACACCCTTACACTCTGGTGCAAGGGTGCTAACGTTGGTGCTAATTTCTGAAACTTAGCATCATTGCAGTGACAAATGCAAGGCTCTACCATATCCTTGTTAATATAGTGCAGCCTCGCATTTCCAAAGTGGTGGAAAGACACATTAGGCCAAGAACACTAACGCCTCTCTCCGTCACTTCCTTCATAATATGCCCCGGTGTGTGGCTTTTTTATATAGCACAGAAATCGATGATAACTTTCTGTCTTCCCACCAGATGCCCCCAGCAGCCCAATGATGGTCAACACACACAGGCCACTGTTACCTTACCTTTACAAACCACAAGTCAAAAACTGATAGAGACCGGTATGAAGAATGGGGGCTCAAGGGATGTGTCATTCTCAGTCTCTTGATCTGCAGCCCCTGTGAGATACGCAGGTACATCATGAGCAGGAAGCTTCACAATACCTTAACTTATAGTCATGTGTGCTTAACAACTGTGCACAAACCCAATACTTGAAGTGTGAAAATAACATTTCATTTTTTTTATCTCCTTGAAGGTAATAAAGCATGTCCGTGTTAAAGCCCCCCCCCAGTATTTTGCCACAAGGTTCAATCTGCAAAAGGACATTTCTTGTACACTACCCCACCCGATATTACACCCTAATTCATCCCTATATGTTACACATAACACCATGTAACCCTTGAAACATCACAAAGGTGTCAAACAAGCATTTTGTTTCAGAAATCGATAACTGAGTGGGTGATAAACAACATTATGTAGGGTAAACTAATGTGCATATTACTTTCGTGAAAAACTATGTTTCTGATTGATTAAAAATGTTTGAGATGTACACTACATAGGATAGGATCACACCTGCGGAGCGTAACCACACCTACTATTTTCATTTTTAAGGTACTGTTGTAAGTTAAAAAAATAGTCAACTTCTGACCTGCACGTACTGTTGAATGTTCCAGAAACTGTTATAATGAACTATGGTGAACTTATGACCTGCACGTGCCATTCAATGTTGCACAAACTGTTGGGATGAAGTTTGGTGAACTTGTGACCTGCAGCCTTCGGTTAATGTTACCCAGTATTCTTTTTTAACAAAGACAGCACCTCCATGTAAGCTCCCTTTGACCGAAAGCAAATCTGCTTTGCCTCATAAAAGTGAGATCAAATGTCCTCCTCTCGCTTCCATCAAGCAAAGCAAAAGTTTGCTATGACAGAGCTGCAACTCTGCATAGATCCCGTCTTGCCATAGCAAACTACAATGTCCATGTAGTAGGCACCACGGCTCATTGTTGCAATCGGCCCTCGGACATAACCATACCAAGCGCCATGCAAAGCTGCACAAAAAAAATTGGATGATGCGCATCCATCCAATTTAAAGCCTGTGAACATCGTACTCCCAGAGGCCGCCAATCCGCAACAGTCCCCACATTTTAATTCATGAATTCCAAAAGAAGTAGGGCCCCCCGGGACAGTGTGGGGAAGCTTCACACCTGCCCACTTGAGTTTCACGTATACCTCCAAAAACGTGCTGCTCCTCGAAGTGGAGGGGCAGGAAAGACGCAAACCCCCACACCTCATTATATTTGCTCCAAGGAAATGGCAGTTACCACGACAGAAGGAAACCCAGCATCATCACTAAACATTGCTCCTGGGAACTGGCCCACCCGGGGGATTAATCAAAAGAAGCACTCCAAACCGCGCTCCGTTTTTAATTTTTCCGTCGTGATTTCCAGGCCCTACGCGAATCCCGCCGAAAACATATAAATATGTTTCTTTACGTTACGACTCCCTGTGATACCCCTGAGCACCCCAGGAAGGTCACACTGTTCCTACCGTACCCTCTTCTACTTAACCGAGTCACAAAATGGCTCCCAAGGCTTCCTAGTTTGAAGTGTTGGCAGCCAATCCCAGGTAAGCTCATGCTCAGAACGCCTCAGCCAATCAGATCTCATAATTCTCAAATATCGACATCTCTAAATCTATAAATAGCTCAAAAACTACTGAATGGATTTACACCATTTAAAGAAAGCATGCTTTCTGAACCAGGAGCTACCATTTTGCCAAATTTGGTGTAATTCCGTTTAGCAGTTCGGGCTGTAGCCGTGTCTAAGAGTATGAATAAATAAGTCGGGGCTCTGGGCATGGTTCACTTGTGAACTGTTAAGACCAACGAGTCTGCCAAAGCAGCGGGCCTCACCCTGCCACGTAACTGCTGCCATGACCGCGGGTCTCCCCGACACAGGCCCCCTGCGAATCCAGCAGCGCAGCACCGCAGACTTACGTCTGTACAGACTACTGCCTTTGATCTACACTGTGGACAGCAGGCATCACAATTCAGATGGAGTAGCAATTGCAGATGACGCAGTCCAGTACGCCAGATACATTGCTCCCAGTGTGGCATCATCGCAGGGTGCGCACAGGCTGAGTGCTTCAGGTGCCACTAACTCAGTGCACCACAAGTCATCCCCACGTGGCCTTACTGAGGCAGAATTAAATAGACAAAACACATTGTTCCGAGTGCGGACCCCCGGACAACGCGTCATCGCAGGGTACGTACACGCTGAGAGCCAAAGGTGCTGCTAACTCAGTGCACCGTAAGTCATTGCCACGTGGCCTTATTGAGGCAGAATTCAATAGACAAAAGACATTGGTCAGAGTGCGTCCCCCCGGACCACGCATCATCGCAGGGTACGTACACGCTCAGTGCCAATGGTACTACTAACCGAGTGCAACATAAGTCATCACCATGTGGCCTTACTGAGGCAGAATTCAATAGATAAAAGACATTGCTCCGAGTGCGCCCCCCCCCGGACCAAGCATCATCGCAGGTTACGTACACGCTGAGCATCAAAGGTACTACTAACTCAGTGCACCATAAGTAATCGCAAGGAAGAGTGAACAGTTTTATGTCAGCAGTGAGGCATACTATCACTCAAAACACACCCAAAAATACTTAGAATATAACTTATAAACGAACAGAAGAATCGAAGTATATTAATGATTACAATCCGGTGATTTTGAAGATGTAGAATGCAAATATGGACATACAATATGTTGCAGATAACTCAATTGCTGTTCCTCGCATACTATCCAAATAGAAGTCCATACCTGGAAAACATATGTCTATATGAAATATTGCAACAATATAGTTTTTAAAAAAAAATGTTACAGAGAAACGAAATGAAGGAAAATATGCTGTAATTGGATCTGATGGATGCCAAAGGAAATTTGGTTAATCACAGGAAATTAAGTTGTGATACTCCAGATAAGAGAGAGTTTTTCTATTTAGCTCTCCTGCAACTCTTCAAACCTTGGCGGAATGAAATGGAATTACTTGAAGATTCTTTCAATGCATGTAAAGATAGCATTGAATGTACATTTTTTCCAAATTATCTCTAAATGTTGAATGAAAAGATTAATCAAGAAGAAACGATCGCAGCTGAAATTGCTAGGGATAGTTCACAAATGGATAGAATTTGCTGCTTATCTGTTTGTGGAAGGTCGTTTTGAGTTAGGTACTGTACAATGTATTTGTAAATATTGTTACAATAAATTAGAAGAAAACAAAATGCCAGCTAGAGCTGTCCATAATGACTTAGAATTAGTTGCTATACCTCCTAAACTTGCAAATTTAAATACATATAAGGCCATCCTTATACAATATGTGCACCGTTTTCAGGCTATAATTCGTATGCAGCCTAAAACAGGTAAGCTGCCTTCAACAGATCTATAAAGAGGTTTAAAAGGAAGAGTTGTGCATTTACCTTTAGATTTTAAGAACATTTTTGAAACTGTTAGTGCAGAAAGAGACAATACTGAACCTATAGTCATTCTTGTTAATGTTATACCCACAAAGAGTCGTTAAATATGGCAAGAGTTAGTAAATGTCACGAAAGTCCAAAAGGCTACATTATAGCTGGTGCAAAACAATATTTACTATAAAATTGTAAATGTAGAAGGAAAAGAAATGACTTTAGAAGATGAAACATATTTCAAGTGGACAATTCAAGAAAAGAATACATTTATGAACATTATACTATACATCCTCTACATTCAAAAGAACTGATAGGACATACTTTTGAATTGTTCCAAATGAAAAAAGCAAAACGAACTCCCATGATTGTGTGGAAAACAAGTTTGGAAGCTCATTGTTTACCACAGCTCTTCCCTACCGAAAAAGGTAGACAATATGATGAATGACCAGTTCAGATTCTAGCTTCAGAATTCCATAATTTACAACTGTACTCAGAACAGCCAATATTTCCTCAGTGTATTCCATAAATGTTTAATCTTTTGTTCCATACACCTACACTGCGGTCAGCAGAGCTCCCAATTTAAATTGAAACATGATTTATTTATTAGAGAGAATTGTACTTTATGTCCTCGAACTTTGTCAAGAGGAAGTGACTAAAAACATTCCTCGATGTCTGTGCTGACTACTGCCTTCGATGTCCACTAGCGATTGCAGGGCTCACAATTCACATCGAGTTGCGATTCTGTGGCTCGCCCGCACCACGCATCATCGCTGGCTGCGCAGACGCTAAATGCTTCTGATGCACCTATCTCAGTGCAGCACAACTCATGCACCTTTCTGATACAACATTTTGTGTATAATTTCACATCTGCTGTCATACCTCAGTGTATCACAAGTCATGAACCCTTTACGATAGAATCTTGTCTGTATGATTTGATATCTGGTACCCGTACCTTAGTGCAGCACAAATCATTGACCCTTTATGATTGAATCTCTGTGTCTAATCCAATAATTACTGTTGTAATAGTTGCCAGCACCAACCATTCCCGGAGGGTTGGCTTATAATCACCCCACACGCATCCACCACAGACGTCACTGAACATGTGTTCCTGGTAATAAAAAGGAGTTGAGCGCACGTTCCAGTACTCTGTTCCACTATCTAGCTGTGTCCGTGTGTTCATTATGTATGCAACATGCTGCCCCTAGGCCCTACCACATTACATATGCTCTGGACAGAATATGCAACCATCTTCCCTTTGAAATTAGGGGAACACTTTAGTTATGTAACTTTGTCTGGGTCATTGTACAAGTACTATGTAGAGACTGCATCATTAGAGTACTGCAAGCAGAGTGTATAGTGAATTTATAAGTACGTGAGGATCGTCGCAGTGATTGTATAAGTAGATATGTTGGCACAGCCTAACTCCGACAACGAGCTTGTCTCTAATTGGCTGCCCTCATTGTGCCACAAACTGAAACTTCAACTTTCCATGGCCCTGTATTGCTACAGCTGCAACACTCCACTGAATGTGCAATAAACATTCATATCCACACAGATGTCTCATGTCCACCATCTTTCTTGTGTGGAACTATGGATGAATATAGGGTCAGTAATTCCCCGTAACTTCCATGTTGGCCATACTTTGGCTTTTGCAACCTGGAAGACGTAGGCACTCCGACACGGACACCTGCATCCAGTGTTGTCAGACATTTTAGGCTTTCTATAGCCCAAAGCCAACCAAAAAGTAGCCCAATAGTGCTACTTTAGGGAAGGAGGGGCAGGGACAGCGTCAAGCAGGCGGTGAATGCATTTGAATTGATGTTGCAGCAGGATGCCAAGAAAATATTTGTCTAATAAAGCGCTTTAACATACTACTTTGCTGGAGTGCTGTATATATATTTATAAACTGGCTACTAGCACAAACTAAAATTTAACCACACAACCGGCAAAATATATCCCAATTGTACGTGATCTAGCCCAATCTGGCAACACTGATGCCACAGCCACTCCCTCATGGCTGGTATACACCCACACCACAACCATACAGCACAGGCATCACAGGACACGTGACCCTACTAATAAAAAAGACTGGGCACACATGCTCTACACCATTTTAGAGTTGCTCACAACGCATGCACTGCGTCCGGCACAGTCACACCGCCATGGTGATGGCCAGTCCAGGTGGTACGGACAGTTGATATTTTATGTGCTCTGCTTCACCACAGTGTAGGCCTGAGCCCAACAGCGAGGGCCTCACTTCTCACTGAGTTAGTAACACCGCAACACTGAGCGGGTGTACAACCTGCAATGATGATAGGTGCACTAGTATGTCCTCTGCCATTGCGATACCAAGACTCAATTCCAAATGTGAGACCTATAAGCTTGCAGAATGGAGCTGCATGATGTGGAGGGTGCCGTGACCGTGAAAAGGTAAGCAGTGAGGCCTTGGTGCGCAGCGCCGGGCACATACCGCTGGGCGGCGGGAGTGGATGGTGTACAACAGCCTGAATGCAGAAAGACGGCAGAGCGATTCAGGCATACGCACTCGTATATACTCTGCCACAGCGTCGGATTGGTAACGTGGGTACTGGTGCAATGCCCAAGGAGCCGGTGCCAAGTTCCAACTGTGGGCTGCTTTTTGGAGCAGTATGGGGGGCAGATTTGGGCGGTGTTACTGTTGTTTGGATACAGCCAGTGGCCCAGTGGGTGTCTGAATGGCCTTTCTGGAGGCAGATGGGCGTCATGACCTCAAGTTTAGCAACAGGCAGAGGTGTCACTTTCTTTCTCCCGCAGGGCCGCCCATTAATGTATGCATACCTAGAAGGGCAGGAGGCCTGAGCAGAAGTAGCCTCACTTGTTTTTAAGTCACCAGTGTAAACGAATCAGTGCATTTTTTGTATCTCCCCCAGGCCCCCTTTTTTAAATAAGATTTTGCGGAAACAGTGTTTTGAGGAAAGGCAATATGCAATTCTTTTTATCGTGCCCGAGCCGATTTTGAATCCTAATCCAACGCTGCTCTGCCATTGCTAATTCTGTACTATCTTTCAGATGTGGGAGCGTTAGAGTTCCACTAGGTCGCGGAACGTGGTTGGAGACAGAGTGGTGGCGTAAAGGTAACCTGTTATGGTTTTGTATACAGTATGGGCACTCAGTGTCTATCCTCATCTCTTCCTTTTTCTCCCTCACACTCTTTCTATCTCCCTCTTCCTCTTAAACTGTCTGTCTCTTTCTCTCTTTCTCTTCCTCCCTTTCTGTTTCTCTCTCTCTCACTCTTCCTCTGTTTCTCTGTTTCTCTTTTTCACACTTTTTCTCTCTCTCTTCCTCTCTCTCACTGTTTCTCTCTCTCTCTTCGTCTTTCTCTCTGTCTTCTTCTCACTCTTTCTTTCTTTCTCTCACTCTTCCTTTCTCCTTTGATGGACGCATGACGCACAATCTTATCTTGCTTTTTATTTAACAGGCTGTGAATCACGAATCGACGTTCACCATCCCCCAACACCACCAAAGCTGAACACGTGAACAATCTGCGATGATGTGTGGCCATCCTCAACACATGACCAAGTTGCTTCTGCATGTGGTGGACCCTCTTACACACATGCTGGTGGTGGGAGGTGAGCAGAGAGACTTCTTTTCACAGCAGCAGGCAGTCACCTCTGGGTGGTGGGAGTGGCTTCTCTCATTCTTTCATTCTTTCATTCTCTCTTCCTCTCTTTCACTCTTTCTCTCTCTCTCCCTCCCTCTTACTCATTATCGATCTCTCTTCCTCTCTCTCACACTGTTTCTCTCTTTCTATCTTCCTCTGTCTCACTCTTTCTCTCTTCGTCTCTCACTTTCTCTCTCTCTCTTCCTCACTTTTTCTCTCTCTCTTCATCTTTCACACTGTTTCTCTCTTTCTCTCTTCCTTGAAACAGAGAATTACCCGTGTGCAGTTGTATGTACTCTGCTATAACTAAATCTATACTATATTTCAGAACACTATACTTGAGGGTGCACTATGTCCCGGCACGTGGTTGGAGACACACCGGTGACAAAAAGGTGAGCTGCGAAGATTTTATCCAGTGTCAACACTCTCTCTCCATCTCTTCCTTTCTCTCTCTCACACTTTTTCTCTTTCTCTATCTCTTCCTCTCTCTCTCATTCTTTCTTTCTCTCTTCCTCTCTCTCACTCTTTCTCTCCCTCTCTCACTTTCTCTCTCTCTCTCTTTATCTCTCTCTCTTCCTCCCTCTCACACTGTTTCTCTCTTTATCTCTTTCTTCCTCTCTCTCACACTGTTTCTAATCGTTGTCTTCCTCTTTGTCTCACTCTTTCTCTGGCTTCCTCTCTCTCTCTCTTTCTCTCTTCCTCTCTCACTCTTTCTCTCTCTCTCACACTAATTCTCTCTTTCTTTCTTCCTTGTATCTCACTCTTTCTCTCTTTTGCTGTCTTCCTCTCTCTCACACTGTTTCTCTCTTCTTTGTAGCTCACTCTTTATCTCTTCCTCTCTCACTCTTTCATTCTCTCTCTCTCTCTCTTTCTCTGTCTTCCTCTCTCTCACACTGTTTCTCTTTATCTCTTCCTTGTATCTTACTCTTTCTCTCTCTTACTTCATCTCTCTTTCTCTGTCTTCCTCTATCTCTCACTCTTTCTCTCTTTCTCTGTCTTCCTCTCTCTCTTTCTCAGTCTTCCTCTCTCTCTCACTTTTTCTTCCTCTCTCTCTCTTCCTCTCTCTCACTCTTTCTCTCTCTCTCTCTCTACCTCCTTTGCTGGATGCATGACGCACCATCTTATCTTTCTTTTTGTCTTGCAGGCTGTGCATCACAAATGGACCAGTGATGACACGCCACGGCTGTACAAAGTTGTATATGTTGTTTTGTTTTAATAAAATGTTTTATATGTAAATCTATACATGACTAAGATTCTTATTTCTCCAAACTCACAAGCACCTTTTTATTAATAGTTCGGAGAGGGACACTTCCGGGCCCAAGAAGGTTGTTGGGGGTATGCTGGTGATGTGGGAATGGGGTGCGTTACCTGCTAATGTGGGGAGATGCAGCATGAAAGGGGTAGCTCACACAGAATGAGCTCCGATATGTTTTCAGAAATGCCTCAGACAGATGACAGCTGATGGACTGAATCACAAAATGGCTTTTCAATGCTCATATAGTGTGACTTATGAACCGTTCGTACCCAGGTTCGCAGAGAGACAACTGCGGCCTGTCCGCTCGACTCACAGAGGCAGAACTACGAGGCATCCGCTCCCAAAGGAACAGCAGCGTAGTTGCTCGCAGAGGTAGAGGCAGAGCAGCGTACAAGCTTGCAAAGGTAGACAGCTGCGAGCCAATTTGATAGGCTTCTAAAGGCATAGCTGCAAAGTTGTGATGTTGGGCTCAGGGAGCGTGATAGATTTATCTTCCTACTGGTGTCCTGGAATGGAAGTCCTGCTGCCTGGCGCTCACCTGTTTCTCCTTTATTGTTAATAAATCTTAAACCTTCACTGCGCCCAAATCATCATTACACAGAGCTCGCTATATTAAATTGCCCCCAGAACCTTTCTTTCGTATTTTCACTCGATGCGAGGCACAAGATGGCTCCTTGTTTGAAGTTGAAAGAGTGAGAGTGAGGAAGAGAGAGAGAGAAAGTGAGAGAGGAAAAGAGAAAGAGTGTGAGAGAGGATGACAGACAAAAAGAGAAAGAGTGAGAGAGAGAGGAGGAAAAAGAGACATAAAAAGAGAGAAAGAGTAAGATACAAGGAAGATAGAAAGAGAGAAACAGTGTGAGAGAGAGGAAGAGAGAGAGATAAAGAGGGAGAGAGGAAGATAGAAAGAAAGAATGAGAGAGAGATAGATTAAGAGACAGAGAAAGAGAGAAAGTGTGAGAGAGAGGAAGGAAGAGATGGAGAGGGAGTCTTGACACTGGAGAAAATCTTTGCAGCTCACCTTTGTGCCATTGGTGTGTCTCCATCCACTTGCCGGGAGATAGTGCAGCCCTCAAGTTTAGTGATCTGAAAGATAGTATAGAATTAGTAATTGCAGAATATATACCACTGCACACGCGTAATTCTCTGTTTTGCTAATGCGCAATGAGGCTGGTGCACCCCATCCACTCCCACTGCTCGGAAGTGTCTGTGCACTCTTGTGCGCCCAGACTGATGCACACTATCCAGTCCCGCCTCTCAGAGGTGACAGCCAATTGCTGTGGAAAGAAGGCTCTCTGCTTACCTTCCACCACTGGCGTGTGTGTAAGAGGGTCCACCACGTGCTGAAGCAACTTTGTCATGTGTTCAGGATGGTCACGCATCATCGCAGATTTTTGGGGCATTCAGCTTTGGTGGTGTTGGGGGGTGAACGTCGATTCGTGATTCACAGCCTGTTAGATAAAAAGCAAGATAAGATTGTGCATCATGCATCCATCAAAGGAGAGAGGAAGAGAGAGAGAAAGAGTGAGAGAAAGAGAGAGACAAAGAAAGAAAGTGAGAAGACGACAGAGAGGAAGAGTGAGAAAGACGAAGAGAGAGAGAAACAGTGAGAGAGAGGAAGAGAGAGAGAAAGAGTGTTAGAAAGAGGAACAGAGAAACAGAGGAAGAGTGGGAGAGAGAGAAACAGAGAGAGAGGAAGAGAGAGAGAAAGTGACAAACAGTGTAAGAGGAAGAGGGAGATAAAAAGAGTGTGAGGGAGAGAAAGGAAGAGATAAGGAGGGACACTGAGTGCCCACACTGTGTCCAAATAGTCACAGCTTACCTTTACGGCACCGCTCTGTCTCCAACCACGTGCCGCAACCTAGTGGAAATCTCAAGCTCCCACATCTGAAAGATAGTACAGAATTAGTAATGGCAGAGCAGGATTGGATTAAGATTCAAAATCGGCCCAGGCACGCTAACAAAAAAGTGGCCCACATTTGCATATTGCCTTTCCTCCAAACACTGCTTTGGCGAAATTTTATTTAAAAAAAGGGGGGGTGGGGGAGATACAAAAAAATGCATGGATTCGTTTACACTGGTGACCTAAAAACAAGTGAGGCCACTTCTGCTCAGGCCCCCTGCCCTGCTAGGTATGCATACATTAATGGGTGGCCCTGCAAGAGAAAGAAAATGACACCTCTGCCTGTTGCTAAAAGTGAGGTAATGACGCCCATCTGCCTCCAGAAATGCCATTCAGACACCCACTTTCTACCACTGGCTGTATCCAAACAACAGAGACACCGCTCAAATCTGCCCCCCAGACTGCTTCAAAAAGCAGCCCACAGTTGGAACTTGGCCCGGCTCCTCGGGCATTGCCGAATGCCCGCGTTACCAATCTGATGCTGTGGCAGAGTATATACGAATGCGTACGCCTAAATTGCTCTGCCATCTTTCTGCATTCAGGCTGCTGTACCCCATCCACACCCGCCGCCCAGAGGTATCTGCGCATCAAGGCCTCACTGTTCACCTTTTCACGGTCACAGCACCCTCCACATCATGCAGCTCCGTTCTGCAAGCTAATAGGTCTCACATTTGGTCTTGAGTCTTGATATCGCCATGGCAGAGGACATACTAGTGCACCTATCATCATCGCAGGTTGTACACCCACTCAGTGCTTGCGGTGCTACTAACTCAGTGAGAAGTGAAGCCACGCACGTGGTGGTAGGCTCTTGCTGTTGGGGTCAGGCCTACACTGCGGTGCAGCAGAGCACACAAAACATCAACTGTCCGGTCCACCGGGACAGGCAATCACTGTGGCGGTGTGACTGTGCCGGCCGCAGAGCATGCATTGCAAGCAACTCTAAAATGTCAAAGAGCACGTGCGCCCGGTATTTTTTATTAGTAGGGTCACTTGTCCTGAGACGCCTGTGCTGGATGGATGTGGTGTGGGTGTATACCAGCCGTGAGGGAGTGGCTGTCGCATCAGTGTTGCCAGATTGGGCTAGGTCACACACAATTGGTCTATATTTTGCCGGTGTGTGGTAAAATTGTGGTTTGTGCTAGATTTCTTTCTGCTGATAATACAGGGCACATGGGTATTCATTATTCAATACTATATTTTAGGGGCTCTATATCACCCACATACATTAGACATGTCTGTCTTTGCAACTGAATGACAGAGCAGAACTGAGAAGATTTGTTCACCTATAGGAGAAGCTGCCCGCTTTTTAAGCTACCGTCTTCAGATGCATAACACATGTGAGTATTGGCACACAAAGGAATACACATTGATAACTTATTTGGACTAAGTTACAAATGGGACCATAACTGTGAAGAGTGTTCATTTAGTTCTACCACTCAAATGCAATTGTAACAATACTTATGCTTAACATTACCAGACTGCAAATTAGTACCTTTTAACAAATTGATTAAAATAGCAAATCAGGATATGACATGTTCACCATGTAGATCGGAGACGTTGTCTACATTACATTTAGAAAGGTTTGGAAAATATGTAATTTTAATGTTACAACATTGCAGACCAAATGGAAGAAAATTGAAAACAAAAATAACAGATTTTAAAGAAAGTCAAATATCTATTTCAGGAAGAACTTATATAACAGTGGCTGTTATTTTCCATGGTGGACCTACGGCAACATCTGGGCACTTTACTGTTTATTTAAAGTGAAACAAAGGATGGACACATTGCAATGATGCCCACCTGGAATTCAATGCTAGATTGCCTTTTGAATTAGCAAATTCTCATAAGTTATTTCTCCAGCCAAAGTTTTCAGTACATCATTCAACCTCTTGGGGAAGATGCCAACAGAAATTAAAAAGCACTGCAATCTGTTGGTGTTTTGATTATCATTTATTTTGCCTAATTGATATTAGATTTTGAAAAAGTATGTTTAAAAGTAAATAGTGTATATATTTGCAATCAATATTGCAGAAGAAGTAAATGAAATTGTACATTTTTTTAAATGAATTTGTAATAAAGAATAGAGTTAATGTAGCTGAAAGAAAAGATTAAGAGAGTGTAGATAGGAGGAACACATAGGGACACATATTGATAATGGTGTACTATGTTGATTTGGGGTTTTTTGCACAATAAATTTGATTGTGTTTTTTCCCCGCTGTTCAATAATGATGCTATATTTGAATCACTTTGTATGGTGATGTTATGTACAATCTGAGAACAGGAAAAAAGGGAAACTGAGAATGTTATGTAATTGTAAATTAATGTTGTATTCTCAAATAATGTTATAATTACAGTGAAATATTATCATTAAATAACAGGTTTTTATTATTCTTTATTTTAGGTATTGTTGAAGATTGAAAAGAAATGCAATGCGGCTTAGGATAATAGTAGTCAAAAATAGGTTTACCGAATCATTTATTGAAATTTCTGAAAAGGTAAGAGTATATAATAGAATATTCATGATAAACTGATCAAATGTTTAACATTTATTTATATGTTATTTGTTTCTAATATATATATATATATATATATAATCTGCATGTTTTATACTATTGTAAGGTTCAGCATGTTTCTGAAGGTATCAATGTGTGTGTTTGTGCATTTTTCGAGTGACATAACACATATAAAGAAGCATACATATTTCACAATACATCAGTTTCATAACACTTGTTCTCAAAATTTGTGTACAAGAAAGTGTATTCCTTACTTTCTCTTCCTTATGTAGGACAGGTGGGTATTCCAAGTGCTTTTTACTATATTTGAAAAGTTAATAGTTTTGAAATTTGATTTATCTTCTCATTCGAACAAGTATTTTAAGGTATAATATAGAGCTAATAGGCCTAAGGTTTGAATGATAGAATCTACTGTATATTGCATAACCCATGCACTCATACATTAATCCAGAGACTACACGTATACTTATGAATCACATAGCGCCTAGATTTGCACTAATTTATTTACTCATGCAGTACCTATGCACTCATTGATTGACTCAAGCACTATCCACGCACTCACACATTCACAGAAGGAGTACCTTTTCACTCATTTCATCAGTTATACACTAATCATTGCACTTTTTTATTTGTTGATGCATTATCCATACACTCATTGATTCACTCAGCCACTACTCAAGCACTCATCCAATCACCCAGGTGCTACTCATCCACTCATCAAATCACCCGGACACTACTCATGCTCTTATCTAATCACCCAAGCACTACCTCTGCACTCATTCAATCACTCAGGCACTATCCTTGCACTTAACCATTCACTCAGGCACTACCCATGCTGTCCTCTATTCACTCAAGCACTATCCTTGTACCCAACTATTCACTCCAGCACTATGCATGCACTCATCCAATCACTGGGATACTATCCTTCATCTCAACCATTCACTAATGCACTACTCATGCACTCATACATTTACTCAGCCACTACACATGCACTCCTCTATTCACTCAGCCACTACGTATACACTCATGGAATCACTCAGGGACTACCCATGTACTCATGCAACCAACCAGGCACTATGCATGCAGTCATGCAGTCATCCAATCATCCGAGTACTACCCATATATTCATGGAATCAGCCAGAGACTGCTCTTGCACTCAACCATTCATCCAGGCACTATTCATGCGCTCATCCATTCATTCATGCTCTGCCCATGCATTCATGCAATCATCAAGGCACTACTCATGAAATCATCCAATCACCCACACACTATCTATGTACTCATCTAATGAGCAAAGCACTACCCTTGCAGTAATCCCTTCACTCAGCCATTATCCATGCACTCCTCTATTCACCTAGCCACTACCTATGCAGTCATGGAATCACCCAGGGACTACTCATGCACTCATGCAACCAACCAGACATTATGCATGCACTCATCAAAGCACCCAGGCTCTACTCATACACTAATTTGTTCACCCAGGTACTATGCATGCACTCATGCAATCACCCAGGCACTGGTATCGCAGTCATCTATTCAATGAGCCGGTACCCATGCACTTATGCAATCACCCAGGTGCTACTCTTGCACTGATCCATTCACTCAGGTACTGTCCATGAAATCATTCAACCACTCAGGCACTACCCACGGACTGATCCATTCACCCAGCCACTACCCACACACACATGCAATCACTCAGGCACTGTCCTTGCACTCAACCATTCACTCAGGCACAACCAATTCACTCCTCTATTTACTCAGGCATTATCTTTCCAGTTTGCTAATAACTCAAGCACTACCCATTCTCTCATTTAATCACTCAGGCACTATCCTTCAACTCAACCATTCATTCACACATGCATTCATTCAGGCAGTACTCATGTACTCTTCTAATCCCCCAGACACTACTTTTCCACTCATGCATTCACTGAGGCACAGTTCATGTCCTCATCCAATCATTGAAACAGTATCCTTGCATTTATCAATTCACTCAGGCACTATGCATACACTCATTCAATCACCTAGATACCACTCATCTACTCATTCAATCACCCAGACACTACCCATGCACTGTTCCAACCACCTAGGCAGTAGACATGCACTCATCCAATCACCCAGGCACTATTCATATATTCTTCCAATCACTCAGGCACTACCCATGCACTCAGCCAATCACCCAGGCACTATGCTTGCACTCAACCATTCACTCAGGCACTACCCATGCACTCCTCTCTTCACTCCAGTACTATCCTATAACTCAACCATTCACCCAGACACTAGCCTTGCACTAATCCATTCACTCAGGCACTACCCATGCACTCATCCAATCACCCAGGCACCATTCCTAAATTCTTCCAATCACCCAGGCATGGTCCATGCACCCATATACTCTCCTAAGCACTACCCTTGCACTAAACCAATCACCCAGGCACTATCCATGCACTCTTCCTATCACTCAGGCTCTACTCTTGTACTCAACTATTTAGTCAGACACAATGCATTCATGCATCTGTTTTCCCAGTCAGTATCCTTGCATTCATACAATGAATCATGCACTACCCTTGCAGTCATCCATTCTCTCAAGCACTACCATGCACTCATCCAATGACCTATGCACTACCCATGCACTTATCCAATGATGCAGGCACTACCCTTGCACTCATGCAATCACTCAGGCAGTACCCCTGCACTCAACCATTCACTCAGGCAGCATCCTCACACTTATAAGACCTACATATAAATGATAATGTACTTCTACATACGGCACAATACACTATTTCATGTATTGTTAAGCAACAATACATGACCAGTTATTGGCAACTGGTCACAATTCAAGAAAGCCTTGAACTCATGAATAATTCTCACTAATCCCTGGAGATAGACTGCATTAAATGTATTTTTACACATTATCTTACAATCTAAACCTAGAGAAGATTAGTATCAGCAATTTAGATGTTTCTGAAATGGAAAAATAGTAATATGCACACAGATATATATCAAAACACACAATAGATGAAATTTCTATGACTGTAGTGCACCTTATCTCTTTAGTATTGTGACGCCCTGAACGTCTCAGGATCGTTTAACAGACACGACAATGAGGACGCAACCACTTGTGAAGGGTTCGTTCTTTTAATGAAGGCAAATAAAATACAAAGAACAAACAAAAGTTATAGTCACTGGAATCCTCCAGGCTAAGTACGTTTCCAGCCCACAGCACGGATGGTCCTAACCGTCCTCTGCATATACGCCGATCCCGGCGTATGCCAACAGAGGGCAGAAATGAAATGGCCGACAATGCCAATCGGTAGGCTGTGAGGGGCACGAAGAGTGTTGGGGAGAATCGAGGAGTCAGGGAAACACCCAGCCGGGGTCTCTACCTGAAGGGAGCAGCCGCTCAACCTCTTCCTCAGACTGCACCGGGACGCGGAGTCACCTCCTGGTGATGCGTTACCGATACCCCAATCACAAGCAAGAAGACTGAACCGAGAGCAGCCGCTCGATCGATCCTGTGGACTTCCGAGTCTGTAACGCGGCAAACACCTCCTGGTGTGCGTTACAGCTGGCAGTCCCTGTGTCTCTGGTCGGGCTGGGAGTTACGACTCCAACCAGCAAAAGCGCCACTGCGCTTGGACTCAGCCGAGTCAAAAAGCGAAGCTCAATGGTTGACCGGTAGAGCTTCCGGGTCCTTCACAGGTGACGATGGGGCAAGACACGGCCCAGGGAGTAACGACTCGACCTACCTCCGTTCTTGCCTTACTGGAGCACCACTCCGGAACACTGCTCTTCACGAAGCAGGTACGTCGGTGTAAACACAATATCCGACAGCCTTGTACCTCCCGGTTCCTCCCTTTATAGGGCGTGTTTTCCTTGAGTTATGTAACAGCTCTCCTGTTTACATAAGGGCGTGTTTCCCTTGAGTTATGTAACAGCTCTCCTGTTTACATAAGGGCGTGTTTCCCTTGAGTTATGTAACAGCTCTCCTGTTTACATAAGGGCGTGTTTCCCTTGAGTTATGTAACAGCTCTCCTGTTTACATAAGGGCGTGTTTCCCTTGTATGACAGGAATTCTTGACAAGTATCTTTGCATTACATGAGTATATAGGGCCAGATGTATGTATAACTATATATATATTCACTGAAAAAAACATAGGTTTCAGGCACGTTATAGTTAGGAATTAGCATTTAAAAAACCTTAGAAATTCACTGAAAAAAACATAGGTTTCAGGGGCGTTATAGTTAGCTGGACTTTTCACTCGTACAAAACCATTGAAATTCCTCCGTTATAGTTAGTTCAGCTAACTATAACTCTCTCGCCCGCAATGCACTGCTGATGACGTCACATATTACATCACTCATGACATGGTCAGTGACATCACTCCAAGGTTTTTTTAAATGCTAATTCCTAACTATAACGTGCGTGAAACCTATGGTTTTTTCTGTGAATTTCAAAGGTTTTTTAAATGCTAATTTCTAACTATGCCTACAGAGATAGGACATGTGAAGAAAGAAGAAAAACGCACAGAAAGAAAAAAAAGAAATGCAGAAAGAAGCAACAGAAGTCCTCAAAGACGAAGAAAAGTGCAGGAAGAAGGATAACATGCAGAAAGAACAAACAGAAGAGCAGAAAGAAGCCTTGTTGCAAAATCATCCTGTACCCTCAACTTTTTCAGATGGATACTGGTGGTAACTGAGTCTGACTAACCAGTCCTAGAGACAGTGATATGTTAAAAGACACTCAGAATACAGTGAAAACACCTACATACACTAGGGTCCCCCTGTGATCAGCATGACCTCCTCTGTAAGCCCCTAGTATATAATAGGGCAGGGGATTAAAACTACCTCTTAAAACGCACCACATGGCGTGTTTGCACTCATCACCTCAGGCCCCGTCCCCTCACTTCCCCACTGTGTAAACACGCCCTGTGGCCATTTTAAGTTGGGAGATTAAGTCCCCTTGAATCCTGAGGGTCCCTAGGGTCCATCTAGACCACTAGGTACCTTCAGTAAGCACCACAGAGCTGCGTTGCAGAGAGATGTAAAAAGGGGCACTGCCTAGACCACCTCTCTGCAACGCAGCGCAGTGGCGCTTACTGGAAGCACCTGGTGGGCTAGTTGGCCCCCAGGGTCCCTCAGGATTGACGGGGAATTATTTCCCGAACTTAAAACGTGCCACAGGGCTTGTTTGCACACGTTAACTCAGGCCCCGTCCCCTCCCTTCACCACTGTGTAAACACGCCCTGTGGCCCTTTTTAGTTGAGAGATTAAGTTCATTTGAATCCTGAGGGTCCCTAGGGTCCAACTAGCCCACTAGGTACCTCAAGTAAGCGCCACAGAGCTGCGTTGGAGAGAGGTGTAAAAAGTAGCACGGCCTGGACCACCTCTCTGCAACGCAGCTCAGTGGCGCTTACTGGAGGCACCTGGTGGGCTAGTTAGCCCCCAGGGGCCCTCAGGATTGAAGGGGAATTATTTCCCCAACTTAAAACGCACCATAGGGCGTGTTTGCACACGTCACCTCAGGCCCCATCCCCTCCCTTTCCCTCTGTGTAAACACGCCCTGTGGACGTTTTTTAAGTTGGGAGATTAAGTCCCCTTGAATCCTGAGGATCCCTAGGGGCAAAATAGCCCACTAGGTACGTCCAGTAAGCGCCATTGCAGAGAGGTGTAAAAAGGGGCACGGCCTGCACCACCTCTCTGCAACGCAGAGCAGTGGCGCTTACTGGAAGCACCTGGTGGGCTAGTTGGCCCCCAGGTTCCCTCAAGATTGAAAGGGAATTATTTCCCCAACTTAAAACGCCCCACAAGGCGTGTTTGCACACATCACCTCAGACCCCGTCCCCTCCCTTCACCACTGTGTAAACGCGCCCAGTGGTCGTTCTAAGTTGAGAGATTAAGTCCCCTTGAATCCTACGGGTCCCTAGGGTCAAACTAGCCCACTAGGTACCTCCAGTAAGCGCCACAGAGCTACGATGCATAGAGGTGTAAAAAGGGGCGTGGCCTCAGAACACCTGTCTGCAACGCAGCTCCCTGGCGCATACTGGAGATACCTGTTGGGCTAGTTGGCCCTCAGGGACCCTCAGTATTGAAGGGGAATTAATTCCCCAACTTACAAGTGGCCAGGGGGCGTGTTTGCAGAGTGCTGCAAGGAGGGGGCATGGCCTCAGGCGCGATGCCGGTCTTTTATTTATTTTATTTTTTTAAGAAGGAGGGCTGTGTGCCCTCCTTCTTTTTCTAATTTACTGGCCCTGGGGACCCCATCCCCCAGGGCCTGCACCCTAATATTTTTTGTTGAAAAAAATTAATTTGGCCTTCCCAAGGCCTTAATCGGCCCCGGGTACCCCAACCCCCGGGTCACAGCCTTTTTTGTTTTTTATTCTTTAGGAGGGGGCTGTGTTGCCCCCCTCCTCAGGCCACTTATGGCCCCGGGGACCCCATCCCCCGGGGCCCGCCTTTGTTCTTTAATATTTTTAAAACATTTATATTTATAGAAACACCTAGGACATTCTGGACAAACCGTATGTACCTATCACCATGACAATTTGCGTGAAATTCTTTAAAAGGCGACTATGCATAGAATGAATCCACATGGAATGTATTTACACCGCTAGTGAAGCTAAGACGTGTCTGACGCCCTTCCGTGCCTAATCCTGGCGCCCCCGCCAGTGGGTACTCTCCAAGTAGACACCCTTGTCGTTTATTTATACAAACTTGGGTAGCTATTGACTCGCACATTTAATATACACGCACACCAAGCCATTCAAAGGGGATTCGACAAAAATTCGACCAAACTATGCAAGAGATCAGACAGTCCCCCGCAGCCCTGGGGACCGCCACCCCTGGGTTTTTTAAAAAATACAATAAACCAGTGTGGGGGACTCGAGACCCCCACACGGCCCGGGGACCGCCACCTCCCCAGGGCACTAATTATACAAATTAGGGACCCATTACAGACCCCCGAGACCTGGGGACCACCCCCCGGGCTTTGCATTAAGTGAGAGGGGGCCCCCTTCCTGGAGCCAGTGATGGCCCTGGGGACCACCATCCCCCAGGGCCGGCTCCTGCAGTGTCCTGGGGTGCCCACCCCGGGACACTGCTGTTTGCTGTCCTGCCCTGTTTGCAATGACAGGGCGGGACCATGTCATGAGTGATGTAATATGTGATGTCATCAGCAGTGCAATGCGGGGGCGCGACTTATAGTTAGCTAAACTAACTATAACGGGGGAATTTCATGGGTTGTGTACAAGTGAAATGTCCAACTAACTATAACGCCCTTGAAACCTATGTTTTTTTGAGTGAATTTCTAAGGTTTTTAAATGCTAATTTCTAACTTTAATGTGCCTAAAACCTATGTTTTTTTCAGTGAATATATATATATATATATATATATATATCCTAACCAATGAAAAGGTGTGGAGCCAAAATTATGCTAACCCACTATGGAGGCCCCAAAATAGCATATTTGGGGTAAGATCCACCACAAAATAAGATATACCAAGTCTGACACACTGGATAACAGACTGAGACTGTTCATGCTTTGCCATGCTCATTTGCTTTTGTGCCCACAATCTTGTGCATGCAGTACATGCAGTGAGTGCTCTAAATATTTGTGTATAAGTATGTGTTTGGCTATGTACCTATACATGTTATTTTATTTTTCAGGTTAACAGTACTTGATTTCCTAGAATTTTTGATGCAAGCAGCTTTTTCAGGTCTTGCAACACTGTATGTTAGATTAAAACCCAATCAAATCAGAGAGACTAGCAGCAGAGCTACATTTAATCCAACGGCAGAGTGACACCTAAAGGTCCTGATGAAATGCCATTGGCCCACCTGGGCAGACAGGTGTGAAACACATTGATGATAAGTTGGACCAAAAAATAACTCATGTTCAGCTTCCCCAGACTATTTTTTAACTATAGATCACCTGTGCAAAATATGAAGACACTGTACATTGGTCATAGCTAATTTTAGGTCACTACAACAACTTATCACACTGCAATTTTTTAGAATAGTGCACAAAAAGATCTCCAATAAAGAGCGATGGTCAGAGGTGCTTCTGGGTACGCACCACCCACATAGTATGGAGTTTGACCCGATGATGAAGGATGCAATCTCGCTGGATGAGGGTCTGTGCATCCTAAAAAGCTTATACCATAAAAAATAGGTACATAAGAGGACGAACATCCACAGAATGTGGTTGCTTGGTTCTCCCATCCAATGTGGGCTGTGTTAGTCACAAAGAACATGAAATCAAGTGGCAAGGTGACCAATAATTTCACATAAACCATGATTACTAAGGGTTGAGTGAATTCGAACTACAAACAGAATTACAATATGAGCTCAAAATTGAACCTTACTTGAGTGCATCCTGCAAGAAAGTGTGGTAGCAAAAGGTATATATTCACAGTTTGCGCACATCATAATAGGTATTAATATTTGCTAATCTCATGTTATTCCCCCATTTTGGTGAGTTTAGTTTGGAAAAGGGGAAATTGCTCACTCATATAGTAGCACACCATTGCTAAAGCAATTTAGCAGATGTGCAATTGTAACTTGCATTGTGCAGCCCTCATGTAACTGGTAGAGGCATGTAACCCTTGGAATTGTGGAATGCAAAATGTGGCCTATTGCGGTTTTATGAATAGGAGTATGTGTTTGAGGGAAAATCATGTTTTGCTTGAGATAGAAAATTGTAGGGTGTAAAAATGCATAATTTGAACATGTGTACATGAGACAGACAGAATATTTTAGCGTATGTTAGTTGGTATATGCTTGAGTGGAGAATTAATTAATATACCAGGGTCATGGATTGAGTGAAGGAAAATATGGTCTGAGGAAGAGTTAGACAATTATTGTATGACTCTCTTGCATTGTTGGAATGTTTGGAGTGGGTGCTTTCAATACATTTGATTTACTTGTGATTTGTATGCCATTAGTCATGGTGCTCTTTATTTTCAGGACCCACTTGGAGTGATATATACCTATCAACTGGTTTACTTCTCCGGCCCACTAATAAAAAAAATATAAGGTTTTTCTAATTGTTTATAACTTAATGTCACATTCGGTTGTAAGAGTAGAACTTATTTTAAATGCCCTTTCTTCCTCTCTGAATTTATAGAGATAAGAATCTCTTTGCCATTGTGATGACATGCAACACAGAATTGTTTACATTTACTTGTGGGTGCTTATTATGAAGAACTGATAAAGAGTGTAACATATGAATATATACATGAGATTTATTGTAACTATCTATTGTTTGGGGAGCCGTAATGTTTTCTTGTTATTTGTTGTATCATAATTATGTATTTGTTAGAATTTACTTTTCTGAATATACATGTATGTTCACTTACATCCCTGATGAAGTCTGTTTTTGGACGCAACGCATTGGCTCATCTGGATTGCGCTGTTTGGAGATCACAAATAAAAATAAATTGGATACTTTATTAGGACTCCCACCTTGTGATGGACTGAAAGAAGAAACTGTTTGTTTATTGGACTGTGAAGAATATTTAGCAAATTCCTTGGACTTTTTTGAGCATGGCCAAAGTAAAGAGAGTTCATCTATCACAATTGTGAGGGTGAGTTGCTTTGTCCATGACCGGTCCTATGCAGCAAGGAGCCAGGATGTGCAATTTCAATGTCCCAGAATTCTTAAGGTTTAGCATGGCTTCACACCTTCAGATGAAGATTCAGATGGTTAGCTAGAAGAGGACACCCCAAGCATATCATTGAACAACAAGCTGTTTCATAGATGTTCACATGTAAACAATGGGTCCCTTCTAGCAACATTGCATCCAACGTTATCAATGCTGGCTTAGGTGGTTGTTAACAGAATAAGAATCTTTTAAACATGATTGGTGGGTTACTACTTAACGACTTCCGAAACTTGCACAAATTTAGTCGCCAATCTGGTGCATTAGCATCAGAACCAGCGGATGAAGCCAGTGGTTTATTTTTGAAACTAGCAACAGAGACCCTGCCACTTTGAAGTTTGTTTTAATGAGGCTGACATTTGAGAAACAGTGTCTGTGGATATGTGATCCTGAGGAATGAGCATGTGCTGATTCCAAGATTCTAAAATCATGAATGTTCTACCAAATTCAGTTTCATTGTTAGACTCTAACTATGGTGTTTAGGGTATTTGTGCTATAATAGAGTTTGTAGTTATAACTCTGGATGGGTGGGAAATAAAACTTTTTAAAATTTTTTGTATATTTTGTATTGTTAATGTCTTATGCTTTTCTGTGTTAAGCTACTTTTTCTATTATTAAACTTCCTGGGCAATCAGTTATTAGAGGTTTTACATGGCTTATTGTATTCTGAGTGTCTGAATCTACACAATGTCCCTCAGTGGTTTTGCACTATTCTGCCTTTCTACTCTGAAAAAGTAAATTGTTAAAGAAGGGAAGTATTTAATTAGTTTGTTGCCCAACAAACTGTGACCCCAGATCACAAGTGGTAGCAGACTCCAAATAATTCAATTGGAGCTCAATATCTGGTGAATGTCCTCAAACCCAGAAACTAATTTCTCACACCAGCCCTATATAAAATATTTTATTCTGATACCTTACGTGATTAGAACTAAAAGATATTTATACAAGTCAGACAAAGCAGGTTGTGTACTGCCAAGTGAAAGGAAACCTATATTAAAATAAATCAAATTACTTGCATTAGTTCCATATTTTTCAGACCAGGAAAACAATCAAATCTTTCAAATCCATAACTCAAATGCACAATGCTTTTTTATTCACTGTTTACAAGAGTTTTATTGCTTTTAATGTCCATGATCCTGTCAGTTGTTGTTTCATTGTAACTCAGTAATCCACTAAATGTATCGTTATGCAGTTCAAATTTCATCTGAATTAACCAATATACTTGAAATGATTGTGCCAGAACTCCTCTTTAAGAAACTTTGACACATTTTGATCTGTCACAGAATGCCTTAAAAGGACATATTCAAGAATGTGTACCAATTAGAGGTAGAAAAGAGTGTTAAAATATATGTTAAGTGTCCTAAAATGTTTGGAAGTGCGTTTCATCATAATGTAACTGAACTTGGAAATAGTAATCATATTTCAACATAGATGAACAGTCATTTAGCTGAGGTGGTGACTGAGGGAATATTGTATTTGTCTAGAAGCTGAAGACAACCTAGACTAGTTATCCCACTGGTGTTGGCACCTATAGAACCACAAAAGTAACTGACCTTGTTGAGCGATATGGGCAGGCGTTCTTTTAGAGATATAGCCAGGATGCGGCACTTGTTATTCTGGGCCCGCCTGCGACAAACTCCTGAGCTTACCATCTACGCCTCCGGGCTCACGGAATTGATGGCCCTAGATGGCAACCAATGAATTAGTTGGTTGCTTAACCTTAAGAAAATACTTTTTGCGCTTGGCCTCAAGTAGTCGTGGGATACTCAAACCCTACCTAGTAAGGCTGAGCTCAAAAAGCGATACTGGGCATGGGTTGATGTCCAAGAGCTTAGCAAGTTGAGATCAGGAACGCTCACAGAAGAATTTTACCTCCACAATCAGTGAATATTTTTAGACCCATATTTAGATTGCATCCAGACGCCACGAGATAGGGCACTTTACATACGGTTTAGGGTAGGTTCACTCCCGGTACGAGAACTAACTGCAAAGTGGAGTGCCCCACATCAGTCAACAGTGGTTTGTCCCTGCTGTAAGGCACCGACTGAGAGTGTGGCCCATCTTATGTTCGCTTGCCCTGCCTATAAGTGGGCTAGAACAAGATGGCTCAAACCCATCTGTAATCAATTGGGCACCTATGAACATAGTGTAGCTTTGCGCATTCTGAAGTCAGATGCAAGGACCCTTTTTGCCTGTGGTATGGCCAAGTACCTTGGCCGCGTTTGGATAGTAAGGATTACATTCTTACGTGGGACATCTCAATGATTTATCATGTTTTTATATCATTTTTTATCCTGACCTCAATTGGCTTACTTATTTATACTGCACTGTCACTTTATATAATATCTTGCATACAAGCTGGAATCGAATTAATTTTATTATGTATTAAGTTTTATCTTGTGCTTATGGATGTGCATATTTAACTGTTGCTTTTTGATAACTCCTATTTTATTGATGATTGTATGAATGTGAACGCTTTTAAGATACCTGTTATCGAATAAAGCTATCTTTGACTTGAGTGACCTTGTTCGAAACCTTAGGGCGGCGATCACAGGTGTATCTCAGGACTTTATTTTAAGAATCCTGCTTGTATCCCTATAGGACAGTGTGTGCATACCACAAAAAATAAATACAGTCAAGAGTTTATCACAAATAATTACTGTACTTTCCAAAGAATGGATTTTATCTCAAAACTCCTTACAATCAAGGATGCAGTGTGCATCCCCATCCAGGGTAGGCACCTACTCATGTGCATTCAAGAGAGGGGTAAACACACATCCATGTGTGTAGAACTAGGGTCCAGATGCAGCAAAGGGTTTTGAACATTCTGGTGCCGATCACGATCCGGTAAAAAATATCCCCGTGCGACTCGTATCCGGTCTTTTTACCGTACGAATCGTACAAGTGCCGTACGAACTGGCAATCACGATTCGCATGGTAAAAAGTCCATACGAACCGCATTGGGAATCATTCCCCACATGTCCTCGGGTCGGAAAATATGTCCGACACGTCCTCGTACGATTTACCGTACAAACGTGAAAGGTGAAGTCCGACCGAGGAATCACGATCCATCCTGTGCGTCCGAGGTTACAACCGGATGGAAAAATCACTGTCCGCACCGAACTCCCATAGCAACCATGGAGACGTGCCCGCATACGCGCCGACCCCCCCCCCCAGCCCCGTAGGTACGCGCCGACCCCCCCCAGCCCCCGTAGGTACGCGCTGAACCCCCCTGTATGTACACCCGTGTACGTGTCGAACCCCCCGTGTACGTGCGAGTCGAACCCCCCGTGTACGTTCGAGTCGAACCCCCCCATGTACGTTCGAGTCGAACCCCCCCGTGTACGTTCGAGTCGTACCCCCACCCGTGTATGTACGGTGCATACCCCCCATGTACGTTCGAGTCGACTCGAACGTACACGGGGGGGTTCGACTCGAACGTACACGGGGGGGTTCGACTCGAACGTACATGGGGGTTCGACTCGAACGTACACGGGGGGTACGCACCGTACATACACGGGTGGGGGTACGACTCGAACGTACACGGGGGGTTCGACTCGAACGTACACGGGGGGGTTCGACTAGAACGTACACGGGGGGGTTCGACTCGAACGTACACAGGGGGGTTCGACTCGAACGTACACGGGGGGTACGACTCGAACGTACACGGGGGGTACGCACCGTACATACACGGGTGGGGGTACGACTCGAACGTACACGGGGGGGTTCAACTCGAACGTACACGGGGGGGTACGACTCGAACGTACACGGGGGGTACGTACCGTACATACACGGGTGGGGGTACGACTCGAACGTACACGGGGGGGTTTGACTCGAACGTACATGGGGGGGTTCGACTCGAACGTACACGGGGGGGTACGACTCGAACGTACACGGGGGGTACGCACCGTACATACACGGGTGGGGGTACGACTCGAACGTACACGGGGGGGTTCGACTCGAACGTACACGGGGGGTACGACTCGAACGTACACGGGGGTACGCACCGTACATACACGGGTGGGGGTACGACTCGAACGTACACGGGGGGGTTCGACTCGAACGTACACGGGGGGGTTCGACTCGAACGTACACGGGGGGGTTCGACACGTACACGGGTGTACATACAGGGGGGTTCGGCACGTACCTACGGGGGCTGGGGAGGGGTCGGCGTGTACCTACGGGGGCTGGGGGGGTCGGCGCGTACCTACGGGGGCTGGGGGGGGTCGGCGCGTACCTACGGGGGCGGGGGGGGGGTACAGTGGGTACCGGGCCACCTACTCTGGTCGATTCGCGCCGTACTTCGCTTTTGCGGCACTTTTTGGGTGCCGTGAAAATATTGCCGTCCGGACTGCTGTCGGTTCGAATCGTAATTCCTGGGTCGTGAAACGCTGCCTGAAAGCGTCCCGACGTCACGTCGCAGCATTCCCGGATCACATTCGTATGTATATTTTCGTCGGTCGGTGTTTTTTACGATTCGTACGGAAATGGTGTTTCCGTGCGAATCGTAATTCCATGTTTGTAAAGTTTTACGACCGGGTACGAGTCGGACGGGGAAAACGCTCCGACCGACGGTTCGTACCCGTTTTTTACCGGATCGTAATCGGCACCTCTGTGTCTATGAGAAAATGTGTTCATGCACATGGCCCTATGTCTGGTATCACTGTTGTGAATTCAATATTACATGGGGGTTTACTAAGGATATCTGCACAAATTTGGTCATGTCAGGATCCAGCACCAAGATCAACATCACTTACCAAGGGAGGAATCAGGGAAGCGCTAGCAAGCAAATTGCTTGTCCTGGTGCCACAAAACGTTGATACACAGAAAAAATGCCTTTTTAAAAGGGGGCAGAATGGTGAGCACCTCCCTTGCTGGTTATTTGTCTCGCATGGAAAGAGTGGGTGCCATCTTACATAAGCTTTTTTAGGCTACACCACTTTTTATAATATTTGGTCAGAAAATGTGTTTTTTTTACAATATTGGGACCAATCAACAATAACCCTTGTGGAGTTTAAGTAAGATGGTAAATTTCCATCGTCATTAAGTAGTTGTTTAATATTTTATAAAAAAGTGTCTTAGAACTTAATGGTATATAACTTTTTATTTATGTCATCTTTTCATGAAAAATACATTTTGAAAAAAGCATGGAAAAGATAGAACGAGAAATTCCATGTCAGTACCTGAGCCTTTAGATATTCTTGTTCATGAATGTTATGAAAAGTTTGATGACTGTTTAACAGTTATCTGGATACAAAGATGACCCAGACATTCCATTAATGAGATGTACATTTTACTTAATACTGTGCTGTCCATTTGCAAAGAACATGTTAAATTGTGCCATCTAACTATATCTCTGTTACAAATATCCAACAACTAAATAGACAGATTCAGACCTTGTTCAAGATAACCATGATCTTCACATGAGCATAAATAACTCTGTAAAAAAAAGCAAGACACAGTCATTTCTGCATGGGGATGCAGAATATCGACATGGCCAAACTGGTGGTAGCAGGCACTGGGCATTTTTCCGGTGGGTCAGAAGGGTGGGGGCCGGTTTTGGACAGGTGGAAGCGTTTTTGTTACTAGGGCTGGTTCTGCAGCAGTTCTACAATATTGGCTCCTTGTAACAAAAACAGCAGCAGTGTTTCTCAACAGCACTCTATCCCTCCTCCCCTCCCCTCACCTCATTCTTCACCACCTGCGGCCACTCTGACTTAATTGCCAGAGCTGGTTTGAATTCTGATTCAAAAATAGTCTCCAGATAATATAAATCATTCAACTTATGTTGCTGTTTTTTTCTAGTAGGATCATAACATTAAAATAATCATTTGCCTATAATTTATACTTAACCATGCACTTTCTATTTTGATGGAACATATTTATTATGTAATCATCTAAAAATGTGTCTTTTACCCCTATTGAAAATACCTTTTGGTTATATTATGAAAGCTATACAGAATTCAAAGGGACGGGAATGCCCCATGTCGCATAGATGCCATCTAGTCTCTCAATGATTTGCTCATGAGTTGTGGATGAGAGATTTTCAAATAGTGGAAAACTTGAGTACTCCTCCACAATTACCAGTAGACGATGTCCATTATCAAATGGACCAAATAAATGGATGGCTATTCTCTTCCATGTATGCTTAGGTAATTCTGACATGTTAAGAGTATATTGAGTAATATGCGTAGAAAGGCAGTTGCATAGATGACATGCTTTGAATTCCTTTTCAAATCTTTCATCTGAATACGGAAGGCAAAATTGGTCTCAGAGAGTTCTTTTGATAGCACCAATACCAGCTACTTCAATTATTCTCTGTTGCAGACTCTCTGGAATAGGGATTCTCGACCCTTACTGTATAACTCCTCTCTGAGTTATGGACATTTCATCTTTAGCTTAATTTCATTTTTGGTGTTCACCATATTTGGTGAGAGGTTGAGTGTGTCGACTCCATGAATGATGTATAATTATATCTTTTAATTTGAGCATGTCACTATCATGGCTTATAGCAGTTGGGCTAGTGATATAGTAGCTGGTGTATTACATTTCACTGTGGAATAACTGTAAGCTTCAGCTATCTTGGATGAAGTACCCTTACATTGTAGAGGCACTCTGGAAAAGTTCAGCAGGGTTTTGATTCTTCCCTGGCCGATGTACAATGGTATAATTGTACTCTTGTTATCGTAGTCTCCACCATTCAATGATGGTAATCTGTTACCAGCATAAAAGGCTTTCAGTACAGGAATACATTGACAGGTTCACAGGGCCATACCATGGCTAGACTTTCTTACTCAGATTGTGAGTAAGCAAGTGCAGTCTGGGATAAACATCTGCTGGCATATGCCACAATGTGCCTTTGAACATTTGAGTGTCCGCTATGCTGTGCAAGGATAGCACCTAACTCTACTGGGATGGCCTCTGTTTGAAGCTTTGGATTGAAGTAGTCCATTTCAACAGCAGTTTCAATGGCTTGTTTGATTTTCTTTAAACTTACCTCACATTCTTGTGACCTCCTGAAAAACAAAAAGTTATTCGCTAACTCTCGTAAGGGAGCATTGATAGTAACAAAGTCTTGTATGTATTTTGAACAGTAACTGGCCATGCCAAGAAATGAATGTTTCACAAAACTTCTTGTGGAGCATCAACATTGGACAGGACTTGTATTTTAGCAGGATCAGACGTCATATTGCCATCTGAAAAGATACGTCCAAAGAACTTTTAACCTTGTCTTGTGGAACTCACACTTGTCAGATTCAAAGTCAAATCTGCATCAATAAGTAAACAAAATACTCATGTGAGAGCTTTATCATACGCTTTCTGTGCAGCTTCTAAAATCAATGTGTCATTGCTATAATTGAATACATTGACAACAGGCTGTATGACATGTCGAATGATGGAAACCCATGGTGTGGAGCCAGTCGAATGCTCAAGGATATCATGCTTAAGTAATGATTCACGCTCTTTTTCAATAGATTCTTGTAAATTAAAACCAATTTGTCTAAGTCTATGAACAACAGGGCAGACATCATTAATTTGCAACTTTACTTTCATAGTCTTAAGATTTCTCAATCCATAAAATAACAATGGGAAGTGGTTTAATATTTCATGGTGAGCATTCATGTTGTAGTTCACGGAAATTAGTCCCATATCAGCAGATGTGCTAAAGCTGAGCAATTGATGCTGTACCTTGAAGCACAAAGATGGGTTCTTAAACCTTCTTTTTCTTGTGTTTCATTGTCGCTATAAAGGAACCTTGACTTTTTATGGGCATCTATGCAGCCCATGTGTACACTTTGGTTTTAGATGGCTTAAGCCAGGGCAATGGAGATAATTGATTGTATTTCTCTTCAGGCATTATGTTTATCAACTCACCACTGTCGATAGCAAAAGGTTTTGAGCAGCCATTTATTTTCAATTTAATCTTTGGACAATATTTGTATGGCTTTGATGCCTTGGAATATCGACTTTTCTTTAACTGACATTTTTACTCACATGCGAGTCCAGCATGCGCTCTTTTCTGTGAGATAAACATTGATGTGGCACAACCATCTTCCTCACTTTTATTTGATATTGAGATGGAAAAATTGTTTGCCAATGATTTAGATGATGATCTACTTTGTTTAGTGTCAATTTGCCTCAATTGATGACGCCTCTTGGTCATTCATCAAATGTTGCTTTTGGGTATATCTTCACGCCATGACGCACTCACTTTCTCCTTTGCTTTACAAACTGTCACAAAATGATTCTCCTTCCCTCAGCCTTTATATATCTGTCCAATTAAGGAAATTTACCTTCTAAACATAACTTCTCCTTATGTGTAGACATCAATTTGTGTCCTTCAGTCTTTTACTTTGGCTTACTTTGTATGCTCATGACTGATTCACTCTAGCCTCCTCCAGACTCCATGTCAGCAGCTTGTCTTTCAGCATGCTCCACAGCTCTGGCAGCCCTCTTGCAGCCCTCAACACTTACTACAGACTAAATGTTTCTCTCACCATTCATTGTCTGAATGAATCTGACAAACAACCATCAATAACTGTAAGACCCATAGCTTCTTCATCATTAAATTAATTGAATTCACAGTGTTTGATGAGTGTATAAAGACATCAATGCTCTCACCTACCTTTTGGCATTCTTGAATGAAAATAAAGAAACCATAATTAATCTATGGCAGTGGATTAAACTTGAAAATTCAACATGTCTTTAATCTGGAAGTATGTGACTTCTTCATCAGTTCCCTACATTTTCTTTATGACTTCTTTCAAACCATTCCCAGCAATATTTTTGAGATATTTGACAGTCTTTGTGTTATCAGTTTGCTTTAAGTGCATCAATGAAATTATCAAATGTCTCTATCCACGTAGTCCATCTAACGCCAATTTTTAGCTTTTTGACTGTAGTGGAAGGTGGTAGTGGTTTCAGGAATGCAGCAGCATTGTAGACCAGAGTGGAACTTAATAACACCGCTGATGGATCACAGTGACTAGGTTTAGGTAACTCACATGTGAAACCTTGCAACGTAATGGCCTCTGAATCATCTTTAATAGCTGGAAATGTGACTTTGTTTGCTGCCATGTGAAAAGTTTCACTATTCCGAGAGTCGCCTTTGCCCCTTTACTATTTGAAGACCTGTGAAGTTGTCTGAGTCGCACTCTCCAACTTTGTGAATGAACCACTTCAAGTATGGACAACTCTGTAAGCACAACCCCAAGCACTTCTGCCTGAGCTAACTTCAATTAGTATAGTGGAACGATGACTCTCTTTAGTGTCCTCAGTAAGTCATTTATTTCTTTACTTCTAAACATCAATTTGCATTTTCCAACACCTGGTTGATCTCCACCTTGCAATGCGTTTGTCCACAGCATTATTTTGCATGTTATGATTATCAGTGGCTGCAAGTTGAATCAATCTTCATCTTTAGCACACTCTGTATAATGTACAACTTTACCTTGAATGGCTCCGCTGTACCTTTATGTATGGTATGACCATCAGCTTTGAGTTGACATGCATGAAGAATTAATACTGTACTTCAACAGAGACACATGTGGCACACACGAGCAGTTTGCTTTGACCATAGCAAACTCTCTGGGAGAGCACGATCATTCTTCAGATAGCTTATTCCCTATCTTGTCACCATTTATAGTGTCCTCTCCCTACCTGGCTACCTGCCAATGACTATGCCACACACAGAGCTAAGTATTACACATCTTTATTCTGATTTTTGTACTTGCAAACTCGACATTCTAAAACAAACTTTAATTGCATTCCACACAGACACCTGCATTGCAGCTCTATGGATTCCGCTTCGAGCCAAAAGTGTTCTGTGATAAAAGTTGCAAGACACTACACTTACCAGTATGGATGACATGTGACTTCTATATGCAGTAGTCCTCATTGTCTTATGTAACATTTCCTATTCAATTATTTACACATGTATGTTTCATTGTCTCTGTATAATATTTGTTTTATTTAAATTCTGACTCCCAACATTAGTATGAGTAGCACTCTAAAAAAAATTAAATACACAAGAAAGGCATTGGAGAGATGAGGGGCACCATTGGAGGGTGGTAGTAAGGGAATCCAGGGAGAAGGAGGTCACTGAGGGGCGCTGACAAAGATTATCATACCAGGTGCCACAAGTGGTAAAGCCCACCCTGTCTAAAATAATTGACCAATGGGGCAACTTGTGTATTACATCTACTTTTGGCAACTTGTGTATTACATCTAAGCGTGCACCAATGTTTCAATATTCTATATCTGACTTCCTGTATTGTTAGTCCAATGCAGTGCATGTTGGAGGAGCAGGAAATACAGTAAACAACACTTTTGGTGATACAATTGGAAAAGTATTCTGTTTAACAATAATTCCATTTATTACAAATTGTTTAGTATTGCAAGTGAATGTACAAGCATTACATTAACTCCATGTGTAAGCACAGGTTCCTTGTGTTTTGTAAGTTGTAGTAGTGAACTAAACGTTGGGCCATTCTTTTAGATCCGGGAACCGGGAACTTCTGAACGTTTTCAAATAAGATAAAACTGTAAGTGGCAGGCTATCTCTTTTAATTGCTGCAAGGCTGTGGTAAACGATTCCCCTATAAACCAGAAAGATAAAGCAAAAACGCATTTTTAGCAGGTTAAAGATGATTACACAGCTTTCAGTAAATTACAGTATTTGCCCATCTCATTTCTTCACATATGGTTGTAGCAAGACACCAAGAAACCTATTGGTGAACAGATTGTCACGTATTGGTCAATCTAGCAATTGCTAGTCAGAAAGATACATGACAGCTGTACTTTCAAAATACCTTAAACAGCACAAACCATAGCTAGACTTTAATTTTTTTTAAACCTTAGTTCATTGGACCCGTATTTCCCTTGCTTAGTCGTCAGGGATAGTTAAGGACGAGGTAACACTGCACTCTGAGAAAGTGCTTATGGAGGGCAAATAAGTTAACACAAACTGGAGCAGAGGGACAGAGGATGGCAAGATTTTGTTTTTCCAATACCTTTGCTATACTAATGCATGTCCTGCCTTTTTGCTTAATGTTTTTTTATCTACTATGTAATGAAAATACTTTAAAATAGTCCCTGGATATATCCGCGGTTAATAATTTTTTTTAGCATTTAGAGAATATTTATTATTTTTTATGATAAGGGACTTGTAGGAAGCAAGATATGTCAATTTTAAAAACGCTAGTATACCTGCCCATGTTTCTATTTAGAACAAATATGTATCTATGACAAGTTTGTATTTTAAAGCTGACATTTTCAGATCAGGAGAATACACTACAGACTGAAAAGGGAGCAGACATATTTCCCTAGAGTTTACTTTCTGCTTAAAGTACGAGTATAGTGGTGTACCCGGTCTGATCTCGTCCTACAGTACGGTTAGCTTCTTTGAGCTACGAATACAGACTAAAATCAATTACAATCTAATAAGGTTGTAAGTGTAACATCTGCTGCAAGACAAAGTTCCAGCTTATATTAACTGCAGTGTTAAAAAAGTGAGTTGTCAAGAATCTAATAATGTTTTTCTGAAGAATTTTCTTTCTTTAATATTTGTTTTACTAACAGAGATCATTACACTCCTTTTACCGAAGAATGCTTCATAACATTTACTGGATAGCAATGCCTTATTGGATTTCATTTAGCGCTGGACATAAGGCAAATGGCTCTGTGAAGCAAGCGGAAAGTTCAAGTGAGAAGAAATGGAAAGCAACTTTAGTTACACTGATTATGGTGAATTAGTTGGTGAACAATCCAAACAAAAACTGTATATCACACTAAAGCAGCACAGATCCCGTCTGACAATTGTACCATGGATTATGCAGGCAAACGGAAGTTCAAATCATTTTGATCCACTTGCCCATAACATACCATTGGACAATTTGTCGAGTATCTCGCCATATTCAATGGATCTTGCTTGTCTCATTGCGGGGTGAGAAACTAGAATGTCTCCTGTTGGCTACACAATGAGGATGAACTAATTAGTAAACAACTCACAAATTGAGAATTAAATTCAAGTATTACCCTCAAGATCATGCTATAAATGTATGAGATGACTACAGGAATTCCGAACCTCCTAAACATGTTTAGTCAAGGCAAAATCATATAAATTGATAGTTCTGCTGTTGCAGTGCAGAATAATATCAACGTAATCCGGTGCTCTGAGAATTATCTATGGCTATCTCCTTTATACATTAGAATTTTAGCTACAGTATGCACGGTCTCTGTGAAAAGAACATATCAGGTAACAATTAAAAGAAGACTCAGACAATGTGGGTCGAATTTAGTTATTGTATTAGCAAATTTAGAATCTAAAGCAAATCATCAGCATTTAGGCAATAAGTCATGAATATTGATAAGCAATTACACATGTAGTTTAAAATCACATATTTAGCATAAATAAATCAAGGGCAATCTTACAAGAAAGCCTGGAATTTAGTACTTAGCCACAGAGACCACACAGTTAGCTAAGCAAAGGGAAATTCCTACTACCAATAAAGGCGGAAGGATGGTTTGGGAGAGTTCTTTAGCATAGGCATATAGTTTGATCAGAGTTTAGGATTGGAAAAAGTAGCAAAAACTAGTTATCCAGCAATGTCAGTGAGCCCCACTGACATGAGTTCCAAAGGTAGAAAAGGGAGAGGAAAATGATCATCAGCAGCCTCAGAATTGGGAAGACGAGGACTGCCAAGGAACAAATGTCTGAGTCCAAGAGTCTGAGAGCATGTCTCAGAGAGCCCTCATTTGCAGCTGTCCAAAGGTCACATCTGTCGAAAAGGAACATATGCTCCACCAAGGGTCCTTTCAATAATATATTACTTGCTGCATCCAGAGTTGACATCAAACATCGCTCCACAATGGTCAGTGACCCGCGTGACCATCTTCCGCTCACAAGGTGCAAAAGGAGTCACATTAGGGACATTTTCTGTACCATCCATGGGAATCAATTGTCTGTTCCTGGCACACAGGTCATTCCACAAAGAATAATTCAATGTTGCTTTACATGTACTAGTGTCAAGAGTTCAGGTTCTCACACAGAAAACCATGTTGAAGTGTTGAAAAAGTATCCTTTAGGCTTTAGGACTCCTACGTGAAAGAACAGAAAAAGTTGCATGAACGGGCAAACATAATCATTTCACATCATTCCATGAAGTAAAGTGCAGTTCTAATGGGAATATAATTTAATGTATATCAAGTAATGCAATTCTTGTAAATAAACAAATGCGCAATTAGATCCAAGCATAATAAATTCAATTAAGCGTGTATGTCACATAAGCAAGATTTATAAGTAATCCTAAATCATTGCATAGAAATATTCAATCCTAAATATGGCGTATTACTTAGTGTCACAAAGTACCTATATGTAAAACAGTTCTATAAAACATATAATCATTATCGATTCAATGAATCTAGTTTCCTCTCAATGTAAAGCAACTATATAGGATGTTTAATTCATGTAAGTTATAGTACTACACCTTTGCACCAGCTTTTTGATCTCTATGTTGCATTACAATGGAAGCATTGAAAGATGGCTTTTGCATTTGTTATACATCCTGCATTATGAAATCGAGACTCGTGTAAGCATACATATATGACTTATCAAGTTAATTGAATTAGTTTGCAAATTATGAGTGCGTATTTTTATGAATTGTAATTTCAACATTGTTAAGCCATCAGTAAAGATGATTGTTAGACATGGTAAACACACAATATATGAATTATATCTAGTTTTTGTAGCTCAATGCGCTCTTTTTCGGTGCTTGTAATCTCATCTTCACTTAATATCATTAAAATACTCTTAGCGTGTACAAGGTGCACATTTATTTTCGTGTGTGTTTTAACTATTTCATCCAGTGTTTGTTGTCATAGAGCTAGTTGGCAGTGTTTGGGCTTCATCACCTATAGCGATACTTCAAATGAAAGCATTATTTCTACTACATCAAAACAATAAACGTTTTGACAAATGGACAATTCTGTAGAACTATGAAAGATTCTCAAGAGGACTGTAAACAAAATATTATGCTCTGGAAAGAGTGTGCATAATGTGGAGCCAGTCTGATCTCTAACTGTCAGCAGAAAACTTACATTGCAAGAAAATAGATATATTTACAAAGAGCAAGCAATGCAGTGGACACAACCAGTTTGGCCTTCATTACAACTGTCTCTTTAAATTGATTCAACCAGTGACACAAGTTCCTGTCCCAATAGACATTACCAGATGTATGAGAACATGCACAGAGCTGCATTTTTCTCACACTTATTTTGCTTGCAATATATTAAGGGATTAAACCATGTTGGTATCATTGCGCAAAAACGTATTCCCATGTTTCATTCCCATAGCACATATCAAAATTAGAAAAGTGCAGAAATGTTGTACCCTGAAATTACTGAGCCCTCCACAAGGGTTATGGTGTGTGTAGTATTACCAATACGGTTTGCAGTACATGCTGCAATTATGTCTAAAGTGAGAAAGAAACACAGCCTGTTCATGAATCACAACACCAGAAAATCTACCAGACCACCTACTCCAACAAACACCGCAACCTCATACTTAGGGCCTTTTTACGATGTCGGTAAGAAAGACCGTCCGACTGACATGGTCGTGGACACATTCCACCCGACTAGTCTGCTATGTCTCCAACCACCGTAATATGATGTGTACCAGGCAAAACTACAACCGTGTATGTCGGAGACCATTCCTACCTGACCTCATCACTGTCAGCCATCTTTCCTGTACATTGTGTATCTGACAGTGACCGGAAATGTACTTGTAGGATGGCTTGCGCGGGTGCATTGTGTTTGGCTTGACCACCACTGTCATTCAGGGTCTTGTGCTCAAAACACCAGGCACTATTGTCAGCCTTCTTGCCAATACATTTCCACTCACTGACAGGAAAGCATAGTTTCAGGAGAGCTGTTTGAGCTGGTTGGGAAGAGAATGTGTAGGACAGACCATGATGGGAGTTGTGGTGATAGCAAACACTCCTTCTGCCACCAGCCCAACTTGCTCATCTGGGCCTATGGGTACCTGACAGTGACTGGAAGTGAACTGGTAAGATGTCTGACACTGGGGCCCGGTGTCCGACTTGACCTCAACTCCCATCAAGGCTAGTGCTCCAAACACCAGGCACAGTGTCAGCAATCTTGCTGGTACACTTCCCCTCACTGTCAGAAAAACATTCTTCATGGTGATCTGGTTAGGCATGGTGTGAGGAGGAGTTTTTCAACTTTTACAAAAACTCCAGAAGACCTTTGTACACAAGGTCACAAAATACGTTGTCAGTAAAGTAGCAACAAAACCATTGACATCACATATAACTATGAAGTTAAAAGATGTGAATCACAGTAATTCACAAGTGTTATCTACAGAGTGTCAGTTACAAGTCAATGTCAGTGGACATGCAATAAGAAAAAAACAGAACATGGCCAGTTCTCCACATAGGTGTAGCTGATCACCAATGCACATCTTGTAAAAGTTGCATTGTGCATGTCAAACAGAAGCTACTATCATGGATAAAGGAGGCAAATCATTCCTCCTAAACAGATTTTTGGTCCAGTCATTGACGTAATGAGTACTATTAGAGGTGCAGTGGACATTCACATAATAGACTGTGGTATTTCTGTACCCACAGGGTGAACTGGGAACACATAAATGGCCAATGAGGAAGACAGCCAGGTTCATACTCCAAGCCAGAAAGAGCTCACTGGTGTTGAGGACTCTCTTGTACCCTCAGATGAGGAGGAGCCACCAGGCCGATCAGGTTTGGGTTGGCAGACAGCACCAGCATTTACAGAAGGGAAAAAACAACAACCCCTGCCTCACATAGTAACATTCAGCTGACCCCTACCCTGACAGGCACAGCAGCCACAGGAAACAACACCAGCACAGCAACACTGAGCACTCTGGAGTTGACAGAACACAACACAGTCAATGAAGAAGGAGGCTCAGGTTTGACTGTGACACTGCAAACCATGCATGCCTGTGGGGGTAGGGGTCATGGGAGGGGTCGTGTGGATCCATGGTGTCAATCAGCTGGTGTTATAGATGCCCACCGAAACCTCTCCCGGGTACTCGATGCCTACAACAGGTACCAGAGAGCAATGGGCCAGGTGAACAACATTGAACAACTGCAGGCCATGCAGGACGAGAATGTTTTACCCAACACATGTACAAGGTCATGGGGGTGCTGAGAGGCATCAGTACCAGCCTCAGCCAGTTATCTTTTCATCAAGGTACCCCTCCCTGTGTGTCTACTTCATCTGTGCCAACAACATCTGCACAAGCCACAGGAAGGGATGTTGAGCCAGGCTGAGATTACCGAGTATCTCAGGAGGCTCAAGTTGTTGTTTGACCAACCAAATGTGGGAAGAGTCATCCACCAAAAGATAAGGGTGAGCCAGATGGCAATGCACCACCCCCAGCAAGTAAAAAAAGGTGCACATGATATCATCCGTTGTGGCATGAGCGTTGACTTTGTTGACTGTCTATACCAACTGTTCCACATCTCATGAAGGTACAAAGTTGGTCTTTGTACTTAGATAACTGTGGCTATACATTTTTAGATTTCATCAGAAAACACTGTCAACTCCACTCATCCCATTTTTTGTTTATGAGCACATCCCTATTGCGTGTCATCACCTATGCACCATGTATGTCAAAATAAATACCTTTACACATCAATACTAGCTCATGTTGTGACTTTGATTTCAAACTCAAAATGTCGTCATCCCCTTTATGATGAAAGTGTTTAACTAACCTAGGTAATCAAGTACTTGTAAGTTGTAGCTTTTACACAAGACAGATATACACAATCAGAGTATCAGCCAAACTGTAGTCCACTGTACATATTCACAGGAAGTTAATTGTATAATCAATCATCACTAGTTGCCAGCCCAATCAACAGTCATTGTTAGTCAAGTATGTCATGTTCAAATTTAGATTATACATTGTTTGGATGTCTGATCTCAGACAATGCACACCTCAATGTGGAACACATTTTTATTATCCAGATACAACCTGGTACTTAAACACAAACTACATTAATATCACACCGTAGTGAAAAGCACTAATGACAAAAATACTAGACTATTATGTCAGAAGGAAGGGCGTGCCAGGTATTTCATCAATATATTCATGTCCATGTTGGTGTCTGTCACAGCATTATATGTCCTGTGAAGTCACAACTCAGTAAGTCTACTCTGTAGATGACATGGCAAAGAACACTGGAAAGAAAGTCATGAAAAACAGAGTTTAGAAATCATAAATAATGTCTCCCAAGTCAGAGAAGTATGACACTTCAGACACAGCAATGTCATTGTTGACATTAGATAGACTTCACTGAAACATTTTCAAAACAAGTCTCTTACAAACCTCTGGACACTTATCCTACACACTTCAGCATAAATACACTTAGCTGATCTCCTTTGTCCTAAATTAGAAGTATGTTCTTATGAATTACTATGTTCTGTAGCATGCAGCAAGCTACGATTATCTGGCATTCCTTTCCTGGGGTATATTGGAGGGGTCCTCCCTTCTTATCTAGACAGCCGAATCTTGACTTCAGGAGACCCACTATCCACCTGGTCCGGCCATGGGCCTCATGAAAGCTACTTCGGATTGTAAGACTGGGTTGCACAGTGGTGTCAGCAGGCGGTTGGTGTATCCAGAGTCTCCAACAATGAAGATTGAAAAAGAGCTCAGTTGTCAAACAACATATTCCTATCTGCATACAAACAACACACACTACAAAATTCATATACAACATCACCTACCAACTAGCCAAGCCCATTCAGATTGCAGTTGACTCATCAAATGTGTGATGATACTGTTACTCAGGATATATGTGTCATGTACAGACTCCAGAAATCTGTCACAGACTTGTGAAATGCACGTCAGGCAAACACACCACCTGGACATTGATGGAGTGTAAGTGTTTCCAGTTGCAATACACTTGTTCATTGGCCTGCGGAGGTAATAAAGCAACATGAGTACCATCAATTGCTCCCATTACATGGGGTTTCACCAAAAGCATATAAATGACCCCTGATGTCAGCCAATTCTCCAGGTTTCGGAAAGGATATATAATGGTCTATTTATCGGATCAATGCCTGCAACACATCACAAAGAACATTATTAAACATGGGCTGGGACATTGCACCCGATTTTGCCACTGTATATTGAAATGTTCCAGTGGCAAAGAATGCAGTGCTGCCATCACCTTCACCTTGGTTGGTTAGTTCTGTTGGATAGGAGCACTGAGGCTGCAAATAAGGTGCCAACTGCTGGCACAAATCATTGATTGATGCCCTCATGAGATGGTATATTTTTACTTACTCTTCCATTAATTGGAGGTCTGTAAAGGGCCTGCACAGAGGAGGCTGTCTTCAGGCTGCTCTGTGATACCTATATGTAGAGTGTATACACAATTGGTGTCAGTTCACAATGTACCACGCAACATGCACTTTGACCAACAGCGAAGAGCAATTGACCACACATAACACTCCATGTCAGTGAAAAACACAGCCAAGGAGCCTAGACTTATGTTTGTGATATCAATTACATAGTAGATCTGTACACATAATAGGATCATATAATGCATGACATCTCGGACACCACATATATCTAACGTACCTTAATGCACTATATGAACACTAATGTCACATGATGGATACGTTCGTGCTGTCATGTCTGCATTGCACAAAAAACTACATACACAAGCAAATCACAACGTAGAAGTGTCATATAATGCTGCTGTACGCTTAATTGTGGCACACAAAGATGTCTCATAAACTCACATATCAGAGCAAAGTGTCTGTAGGCTGCTTTTTGTTACAGTGTAGTCACTCCTCTGGGAATGTGGTATCCAGGACTTCACACACACCCCGTTTCCACCTGCACATCACGCAGATCACACATTGGGTCACACAGTCTTTGAATGGAGTTACTAGGTGTAATCTGTACTTGAAATGCACCTGAGACACATATTGACTGATATAAAACCTAAAGAGGAAAATTATGTAGGCTTTTTCTGTCGGTATTAGACTTCCAATCAGTGTGTCATGTGCCTCTCAAGGTTAGATCATCATGTGAGTGTGTGCATTTGAGTTAGATGCCCCTTTCACAAGAAATATGGTACATCTAAGCATGAGATAACACAAACTCACAACATTAACAAAAGTGTTTGCACCGCAAATGTCAGGGTAGGCGGTTTCCGAACCGAATCATACACAGCCATATGCTGTTAGTTGTTAAGGTGACAGTTCCGGATCTCAGATTGTGTCCGTCTTGCGTGTAAACTGACGCGGTAAACTCCCATTAGTCATGTATCAAAGTTACTCGTGGACCAGAGATAATTTTTCACTATATGTTAAGCATGGCGTCAGTAAGCAATGGACCTATGGCTTTGGCCGCCTGGACTGAAGACCGCCTATGCAATTTTTATATGAGCCTTGCAGTTTCAGAGAAAGTGACTTGCCTGCACTAACTGCATTATTCTAGGCTCTCTCCCTCTATCTGCTGCTGTAAACATACTGTAGGAGGTACATTGTCTCAATGTACAGGGTGCAGGGCAGTGGAGAAGTGTGGCTCAATGGTGGAGAAGTGTGGCTCAATGATTAGAGCGGCAGACCCTGATGTAGAGGTCTAGCCCGGGACCAGGGTTCAATTCCCCGCCTCGGCGGGTCTTGGGCTCAAAATTCCACGGACCTGATAATTCTCGCCTCGGTGCCATTCCAATCATGGAGTCCCACTCTGCAACTCTGGGCAATAGCTTGCTTAATCTCCACAACGGCCCCCACAATGCTAAGGATGCCTGGCCTCCACCTTGGGGGTGCCCAGGAGTGGACGCCTCACAGGGAAAGCCAGGATGGGTTCCACAGCGGTATTCGTACAAGCGCCTTGAGACCCTTGCGGGTGAGTAGTGCGCTATACAAGTATCAATTTACATTTACATTTACATTTACAGGGCTCCAGCCTTCACAGCTGAAGAACTCAAGATGCTGGTCGACACAGTCCTTCCCCTGTACAGGCAGCTATAAGGCATACCAGAAAAGCAGGTGAGTGATAATCAGACAGCACTGCTAGTTTCCTTGTACAATAGCCATGCACATCTGGCATTAGTAATCATAGAGACTGCCATTTAAACCTGTTTCTAAACCATGCAAAGTGTGTCTGTAACTGTTCGGGGCTAGTACACTGCTGTAGATGAGTATGTACTGGCTGTAGCATTATTTCACTGTTGTCATGGGAAAGAGTCCTCATTGACCACAGGTGAAGAGCTGAGAATACCACTATGCTATCTTTTAGATTGTTTTGGCAAGCTGTTCATGACCCATGTGTACAAGTATTTGTATATGTACATAGTACATAGATGCTACATGAGGACATGTGGACTAAGGGCCTGGCACCATGTCACCCTTACAGGTCAACTCCTGTCAGAAGGTCTACCTGTGGAGGACCATCACCCAAAAGGTGCACTTCGTAGGGGTCACACAAGGGTGCAATGCCCACTGCAGGAAACAGTGGTAGGACTTGAGAGGCTGGACCAACAATATCGCAAGAGTCCAGCTGGGCCTGTCAACTCCAGGCAGGAAGCATGAGCTTTGCATCCTGACCCCCTAATGCTATGTGTCCTGGTGGTGGCCTTACCCGACCTAGATGAACAGTTGAGAGCCAGAGAGCAGCAAGGAGGGGGTGAGTATGTGCCTCGTTGCACAACAGAGTAACCCATGCATGTACAAGAATTTGAGCCTGGCTTTTCCTTTTTATGTCGGGAGATGCACAAAAAAAGATACAGAGCAACAACATTAGTAGATGCATGGTTATGTCCCTCTCATCTGGGACATATGAGGCTAAAATAGTCAGGGTATTGCCAGTAGTGCCATTCTATTGTAATATGAATGTATGGAACACCGTGTGCAAGGAGTTAACCTTCAGTTCTTTTGTTCTTGCTCAACATGGATCAGCATATCAATAAATGTTTGGCCTGTTCTCTGTGTGGCCACAAGAACGATGTAAAGTAAATTGATGTTGGATCACATAACTATGAAATGCCATGCTTTACATCCAGGTAACAGGTAATGTCTATGTTGAGGGTTTTGTGAATAGTGAATGTTCAGTGTTAAATGTTAGGTCCCTGCACTAGTGCTAAGTGTACTCAAATGTATCCGATAGCCAGATGATAACTTTGCTTACTCTTGTGACATTTCAAACTGGCCATTCCCATGATTGAGTGCCGGATATCATCATATCTATTCCAAATCTAAGTCCATGTTTCTTACTCTGTAAAAGTGACAACACATGTAATTCAATGGCCAACAAAGTAAGTCGTTGGTGGAAACAGGGTTTTAAGTAAAGAGATTTTGAAAAACACGTTCACAAAGGTTAGTATGTGTGTAAATGCTCTTTATTTGTCTTACATTATGCTTTTGAAAACCATGGTTTAGTTGCCCTACCGGTAGATTTAGAAAAATCACATGGCCATCATTTTGAGGTAACTGATATTTTGAGATGAAAAGCAATAGCATCTAAGCTATACATTATGGGCATGATGCAATGAATAAGGGAGGGATATGATGACATGGTGTGATTGTAGAGTTGTACAATAAATAGCATTGTAATGTACCTATCATTATGGTCTAATGCCAAAGTTAGAGTTTGAAATTCTGGGCATTTCCCTTATCTGTGAACTAGAAATAGGCCACATCATGCTTATGTGAGGTTTCTTTAGTATCTGTGCTGGTGTACACATGGCCCTATGTTTGCTAATACATCCTGAAATATGATGCACTATACTAGAGAATGGGAAGCAGGAGGAAAGGGGATATATGGCCTATCCAAGGGTAATGTTAGATGTAATGTGTTGTTCAAGCTTTTCAATGAGTGTTTGTGAGATAAGTGAAGTTGAGTGTGTCAATCTGACATCATGAGAGGATGTGTGACATGCAAACTGTGACCAAGACAGAAGGCTTAGGACTTCTGGGTTGTGGTTTGGTAGATCAGTATAGTTTTTTTTTTTTATTGTCACATGGTTTCTGTTGTTTTTCACAACATAGGGTATTTTAGTTTGACAAGGGTTTTGTTGTGAAGAGGCATAGGGACGTGTGTCATGAGTATGTGGCTACCTTTATCAACCAACTGAGCACCTTGATAGTGCATTTCACACATAGGCCCAAGTTCTAAATGTTGTACTTTCAGGCTCATGATCAATATGGGATTGTATATTACACACTAAACATTATACCTAAGATGCCTGACAGTTTGTGTTGGACTAAGGCTATGATAGTCATATCAGTTATGTGACACGCATGTGGCTTTGGACTTTGGAGTTTTCACAATACTAACAGGAGTGGATTGTGCTTGTTGTGTCTAAGATGTTACATCTACTTGTTCTGGGCCACTGGTTGGCGCTGCATGGGCTAAGTGTGTTAATTATGATTCAAACATTTAGCTGAACTCTATTTATTTCAAAGGGTAGTTTTTATGAACATTAAATTAACATGTTTTTAATGCTAGGCTATGTCAAGTCCAATTAGTATTTTAGGAGTGATCTACATGTGTTTGTGCTTGGTCATACAAAGTCCCTTCTAGCCCCCTCATGTGATACAGCTGAAGGTATACTTTTTCCGCATGACACTGCGCAACAACAACCTCCTTCTTGGCTCAATTTAGGCGAGCAGATGGAACGTTAGTCTTTGATAGCAGCAGTGGTATAGAGGATATTGAGTTCAGGATGGATGCTGTGTGCAAGTCTGGGCTGGCGCTGGCTGTGGACAGATGATGAGGGCCTCACAAATGCTAATGACTAAAGGGCCGGCAAGAGAGCAATGCCTTTATGAGGCAGTCAGTGTTACAAGCTACAGGAGGTCAATCCCCTCCCTTGGGTTTTGTATCCATGGTACAGCAAAGTGATGCACAATTAACCCACAACACACCTCACCTGTGTCCCTTAGGAATGGGCTGAAATTGCAAAATGTTTGGCACAAACTGCCTTTTGAATACAAGCTGTTACAAGTTTGTTTAATTTGAGTCTCTATTTCTGACAGACCTGCCTTGCTGTCACCCCTCAGTGTGCCTAAATAATGCATTAGCACAATGAAGGCGAAAAGCCACAGCAGTTGAGGGATGCACAAGACCTGCACCTACCCCTGCATGAATGTAAAGCAGGAGATTGTATGGGATGCCCAAAAAACTAAAGTCTAACATCTATTATACCATCACATCACACCGGGCACTGCTCACCAGGTATGACAGCAAAGGGAGAAGAGTGAAGACTAGATGAAAGTGGCGGTCTGTGTACACTTTTCCAATAACAAAGCTTTTGTTTCTACAAGCTATAAATATACTAATTTACACACACATCGTTTGGAGCTAAGCATATGATAGCTGTGTATTTAGCAATTTGTGTACTGAAAATAAAAATGGAAGGTTAAGAAATGTTTGATGCTGGCCCTGATTAAACAGAGATTAGCTGAAAGGGTTGTTACGGCTAGTAGATTGTCTTCTGCTATCTGTGGTCAGCCTAGTGGATTGTGAGTCCACAGAAGTGTTGTGGGCCTATCTGCGGTGCAGGGGCTACAAGGGCCTGTGTTATATCCACGCACAAAATTGACAGACAAGGGAAGAGGTGGGTGTATAACTGTGAAGCATAGCTGATCATGTTAGGAGAGAGGTGAATGTTTGAAGGGCTGAGCTAGCTAAATAAGGGTAGAAGTGAGAGAGAGTTGTGATAACATTTTGAGGATGCAGGGGAGACTCAGAAGTAAAAGGGGCCGAACCAGTTAAAATTAGATGAGACTGAAAGGTAGGAGGAAAGGTCAAAGGCAGTGCTTGGAAAGGATACATAAAATATCCTCATAATTAAAATGGGGATTGGCGGAAATGCTGCGCTGTGGATATCAGAGTGTAGGACCTTGAAAAACTGGATAAAGTGTGGACAAAGTATAATAGGAAGAGGTAGATGTAAAAGAGGTAGAACCAGCTAGACAAGCTAAGAGGCTAGCAAGAGATGGGAGAAGAAGTATGTAGCACTTTGGTGAAAAGTGGGTGTGATAGAAGCTGATTCAGTGAGCAAGGTTGTTGTTAATATGCCAAATTATTAGAGGTATGGAGCATGGAACTGGGATGTGGATGTAAGAGAGCCGCAGTGAGACAAACAGGTTGTTGGGAAACAAAGTTGATAGGTCAATGTAAAGGGGCTATACCAGCTGTGAACGTTAGGATGCTGGATGGAGAAAGGAGAGGTGCTGGCCACTAGATGGATGGTGTTTTTAAATATATGGATGCTCTACTTTGTCAAATGACTATTAGTAGGCCTTAAGCAGAGGAGAGTGAGTGAATGGTGAGAAGCTAATGAATAACACCAGATTCTCTGAACAATGTAAGGGTCAGGGTAAGAGATGTGGTGAGGTGGTAAAACTGAATGTAAGAGGTGGATATAATGGTGCAGCTTGGAAAAAATGAGTGCAGCAAAACCGGTGGAAAGGGGAGAGATGGGTATGAGAGGGGCACATTACACATGATACAGTTAGCGGCTTCTGAGGCAGTAATAAGTATAGTACATTGAGAGTACAGCATAAAGGGGAGAGGTGTTGTGTACATACAGGTGAAGAGTAGAACTGGAAATGTGAGTGTCGATGTAAAGGGTCAGCACCAGAATGAGAAGGTGAGAGTCTTGGTGGAATGGTAAGAGGTCAAGGGTAGGGCTTAGAGGCCAGAGATTGATTTATGAGTGGCAGTACCAGAGGGTGAATGTAAGGTGCTTATTGATAAAGGAGAGTTTGAGAGATAAGCATGTAGGTTGAGGTGGAAATAAGAAATATACAGTCCAGTAGGTAATGTGGAAAGGTATACAAAATCTGTTGCTGAATAAAAGTAAGAGATGTAGTTGGGGTTGCTGCTACTTGCTATTCACCACCGATTGTTCAGTTCATATGCTAGAAATATCCACTAGGAGACCACAAGCATAGGCAATACCTATTAGCAACGCAGGGCACGTTCCCACCCTTCATGCCTTTGCAGAATTGTGTGTGGGCATAACTGCTAAGTTTCCCTTTGTAGGTGAAATTTGTCACTCTGTCTTCCCCTTGGATACTGCCCTGGGATGGACGTGTTGAGGGTTCATGTTTTATTGCCTGATGCAGATCCATTGAGTAGTGGGCCATCGATTAGGGCACATAGCCCCCCAAGGAAAGATGCCACGATGTGTGTTACTGTCCCACATTGTGGCAGACTACTCCTGAAACCCCTCCCCACACTTCTCATTACACTACACACACATGGGTACTATTGGCATTATGAATTTGAATGTCTGATGTATGGGGATGACAAGGGAGAGACATGCATTTTGACAATCTATCAGGGGGCACAGGGCACAAATAGCACTATTACAAGAGACCCACGTGGCACAAGGACAGGAGACCCAATTCCAGAAGTGCTTGCAGAGTCATTTTTTTTGTACCATTTTGCAAGGGGAGCCATTGTGTGGCTCAGTCCAAGGGTCCTACATAGTACATTAGATACTGCAATAGACCCTGAAAAACAATATGTCTTTGTAGAGGGTCTCCATGAAGGTAGCCAATAATATTGGGCAGTGTTTATGTGACGAATATGGCCCAACCGGCCTTCGCTCTGCACCTGTCCCTCATCCTCACAAGGTCGGCCCATATCCCCTGGGTTGTGGGTGGTGATTTCAATTGTGTCCAAGAACCGCGGCTTCACTGTTCACACCTCCACCATTCTTTATGTTGTTGGCAGCAGCAGTGTCCCTTACACAGACACTGTTGGTGGATCCCACATCCAGAGACCCAGGAGTACTCCTACTACTCTGCAGTACACAATCTGCACATTAGGATTGATGATATTTGTTATCACCACGCACTAAGCCTGAGAAGGTAGATGCTGAATACCTGGGGAGAACATGCTTGGAGCATAACACTATGCACATATACATTGGGTGTGGGACACCATGACCCACTGTCCACACATGGTAACTGCTGCCTACATTTTTGTTGCCCAATGCATTTTGTGAATTACTGAGGGAATCCATCTCAAATGATTTCACTGACAATGGGACACACCCAGTTCTAGGTTGTTGGAGTAGGAAAAACTGAAAGCAGTACCAAGTGGCGGGTGCTTGCGGGTTTGCTGGGGGAAAGGGCCAATATTATAGAATGTTTTTCCCCCAAAATTATTGATATATATATGTATATATTATTGTTATATACATACAATAAAAAAATTAAAAAAGATAATAGTTAAATATATGTATATGTATAAATTATTATGTTTCTATATTTATATTTTTAAATTAAGTGTATTTGTTATATTCAGTTACAATTTATATTAAATTTAATTTATTTAAAAGAAAAATATTATTATTTTATATACTTTATTTTATATATATTTTTAAATTGATATTATTTACATATATATTCTTTAATTCGATATTTTTGATTCAATATATTTGCACTTACCTGTTTAAGCAAAGGGAGTCAATATTTTTGCATTCTATATTTTTTTATGTATATTTTGTCATCGATATTTTTAACATCAATATTATGGCAGTGAACCCCTGTACTTGACCCTTCAGCATGTGCGTAGATTTATACCCCGTTGGCTGGATCCGGAGCTACGTGGAGTGGGTGGGCTCCCGTCCTTGCTCTACAAGGCCTATGAGTCTTTACATGCCACCAGGTTAGTGTAGCTCTATCAGGCCAGCTTCAGTGAGTGTAGACAACCGCAATCCATGCGAGAGTCCTTGTTGGGACCACTGGTAATTCTCAATAGTGACCAGACGGAACTGACGTCCTACCATTCATTGTCTATGCTAGGTATGGATTATAAACACCTTAGTAACTTAGTGGCACTCTGCCTGCTGGGACACATGCTGCATCTAGTGCATAGGGTCCAAATGTTTTTATTCCTGATAGATCCACCACACTTAGGGGCCTATTAGTATGGTGGCGCGGTGCTGGGACCGCCCGCCACTGGTGCGGTGGTCCCGCACAGGCAATTAGGATGCCACCACCACGTTGGCGGTAGCATCCTCTATTACCAGCATTGTGGTGGGCAGTGCTCACAGCACCTCCCACCACAATGCTGGGAATGCACTGTGTGCATTGGCATGCACAATGTGACAGGCACCGCGCAGTGCCTGCCACCTTGTCCGTGCCAATGCAGGGGGGTCCCATAGGTACCCCCATGTGCCCCCCCACACTCCCAAAATCCAGGGGGCCCACAACGAGCCCCCAACTGAGGCAACCACATGCCATTCCTGCCATGGAAAGGTTGCTTCCTGCTGCCATCCTAATATGGAGGCTATATCCAGGTCCCTTTTCCGCCTGGCGGAAAACCGGCTGACGGTCTTTCCGTCCGCTGGGCTCCCCCCACCATACTAATATGGTGGGAAGGAAATGGGTGGCGGACGGGGTATGTTGTAGGGCGAATCGCCACCGCCCGCTTGGCGGTGGCGATCCGCCCTACATCATAATAGACCCCTTAATATTCAAAGGCTAAGTAGCAAACTGGAGCTGGCCCAGGGGAGGCGGCCCTATGTAGCCTTTCTGGGGCTAGACTTAGAGATGCATTTCATACCATTGATTGGGAATACCTTTTTACCACTCTGTTAAAACTGGGCATTGTGGGGCAGCTGCAACAAGACATATGGCTTTTTTCTACTGAGCCGACTGCCCAAGTCAGATTTTGAAAATACATATCACCCTCTTTTAAAGTGAGCAGGGGCACTTGTCAGGGCTGTCCCCTTTCCCACCTGCTCTTTGCCTTAGTAATGGAGCCTCTGGCCCAGCAAGTTTGTCAGGGGTGGGAGGCATGGGCAGTTCCACTAGGCATTGAGGTACATATATTATCCATTGATGCAGTTCAGTAAATCCTCAGGGTAATTCAGATATTTCTGAGATGCTAGCGTATTTCCAGTGTGGGCCAAGTCTTGTATTTTTCCCCTCTGTGTGGACTATCCTCCACAAGAGGTTATGGCAGGAGAGCAGAGGGTGATGTGGAAGCTTTACGTGTTTTAGTACTTGGGGATCTGTAACTATCATGATGCAAGCTATCTCATTGTGGAAATCTGACCAGGGCCATATCCTCCTTACGTCCACAGATGGCTTTTTGGTGCACTCTCACAATTACAGTCCAAGGACATAGGTCACTTTCCAAGATGGTAATGATCCCCACATCTTGAATTGTTTACAGCACCAAGTGGTGGCTGCACCTCGTGCCACCTTCAGGAAGTTGGACACCATGCTAAGAGGGTTCATCTGGAATGGAGCAGGAGAAGTGGGGCTCTCTGGAGGCTACAGCTGCCAGTGGGAAAGGGTGTCCTGGGTGTGCCGCTTTTTGAAAAATGTTACATGGCAGCACCATTGCAATGGCCGTCGTGATGGTTGGCTGGGAGGCATTTATTTGAAGTGGACAGGTTCCCAACATGCAAGGCACAGGAAATGATGGGATCGACATTGCTCCCTGGAGCACACCTCCCCTGTGAAGCTGACAGCCTGGTGAAAGTGGCTTACTGGAGCTATGGTAAGATCCTGAGGCTACTGACGGAAATGATCCTGTACTCTCTGTCCATTAGTCTGCAATTTTTCCCACTGTTTCATGGAAGCATTGTTAGGGAAGGACTGACAGCATGGAGAGACATGGGACCTCAGTGGGGGACTTATTCAGGGTCCGGGAGCTTATACCCTTTGGCCAGTTGCAGGAAGATCATGACATTCCGGTGGACTATTTCGTGGCACATGGAACACTAATAGCTGAGATGGGACACCTGTGGAGGGTCACAGACACTGACCCGAAGCATCACTCACTAACCCACGTCCTGCACGTCATAAGTGCAGGTCAGAAACTAGTAGATTTGTTTGTTAATGCCTTGGCGCACACGATGACTGAACTTTTGTTGCCCGTTTCCCAGTTATGTGACACTAATATAGAATGAGCTCTCATGCCCTAGGAGTGGGAATGCCCTATGCACTACCCATGTAAAGTATCTCATAATGCTCGACTTCAGTACATTCAATTCAAAGTCCAGCACAGGGCATGTCTCACCCCAGCTCTCCTACACAGAAAGTGTGTGCCCTCCCGTCTCTTCCCACGATGTCGTGCACCTATTTAATATTTGAAAAATATTTTCTGGGCGTGGCTGGATGCAGAGAGCCTGTGGTCCAGAGTCACAGATGATGGAAGGGATGCTGCTAGGGATATTCAGGCAGAAGAGGGCTCAAAAGGTATCAGAACTAATCATAGATTTGGCAAAGCTCATAGTACGCCAGGCCAGTTCCATGCATTGGAAGGAAACTGCACTTCCAACACTACAACACTTAGGGGCAGTGACTCACAAATGTGGGAGAGCTGAGGCAACTGCACTGGGCAGGGAGGAAGTTGTGTGCCTCCACCGGTTTGCAATTGCTATGCCTGTAGGACAATGTGTCACATAACTTTTAGGATACACAGGAAGAGCCACTGGATGGGTGAAGGACTTTGAAGCACCAGGCTCATGGACAGATTGTCATTGAGCTATCAGATGTGGTCCAGACTTGGCTAGATGAAGCTGCTGCTCTGTCATATGAGGCAGACTGGCTGCCTGATATCTCCTCCTTCGATCACAGGGAGGGTCTTAGACTCCACATATGCTAATTGCATCTGTTAACAATGGCTGTTATACTAGAGGCCACGGCCTCACCCCCATGTCTAGACTGTGAGGCATCTGGGATGCTGACTGTCTAAATGCCCAGTATCCCTCTGTGATCAGCTATCTTGTTATAGGTATAAAGTTGTTGCAGTTGATCAATATTGAACCACATGCTCCTGTTGTAGTATACTTGACTCAGTGATGAATGTTTTTTATGCCTTGCCGACCGGATTTCCATTGTCTACTTAAAGAAAGCTGATTTACATCCCTACAAATTTGCTCCCAAAAAATATGAATGACATGAAAGTAGGAGATTGGATTTGATGTTCAAATGTCTTGGAACTCATGTGTAGCTAAATACATTGACCCATATTCCACCAAACGCAATTACCTGTCTCTTTATTTTTTATGCGAGAAATTGTCTTAGTTTTGAGAATTGTCTTCCTTTCCAAAGGTTTTGGATCATGATCCATCCTTTATGTGAATACAGAATTCAAGCAGGCTCTGTATGTACTCTTAATACTTGAGATCTTTTTGGAAAATTAAGCTCCAAGTGGGACATTCTGAGACCATGTCCTGACTGGACAGGTAGGGATCATAGCTCACGTCCTGCTGGCTCCAGTAAACAGTGGTGGTGGAATACCACAAGTCCACTGGGGACATGTAAACCTGGCCTTACAAAGCATGCTGCCCCATAAGATAGTTGTGGCCCAATGTATTGGACTAAGGTCTACATGCAAGCAGACCTGGGTGCATGATAGGGATCGTATGTAAGGGCCTACTTTTGAAATGTGCTGGATCCTTCAAGGTTTTGTATTACTCACACAAACATCATCCAATGCTGATTGTGACTCCCTATACTGACCTGGCTACCTGCCCTGCAGTGAGGCTGAGATCATGAAGAGCAGAGGCTCTGGTGGATGCCTGCTCGGAAACTGCAAAACTCATCTGGACATAGGATCTGAGACTGCACGATTGAGCTGATGGAGGAGTGGCAGGCCAGGCTGGATTATTTTAGCCAGTTTATTGTTCCAAATCTTGTATTAATCTGTCAAAATTTAGTGCATCAGATTAAGAAAGTTGTAAGATTAAAAACAACTTAGGCCTAGCTTTTCCATCAAATTGGGTGCATGTACAGTATTTACACTTGACAGATCCGCCATATATTTTGATATCATTTTAATGTGGTGTTTATATATATTGAGAGTTCTACGTAGGGTTTTAAGTGTTCAGGAAGAATGGCGCTTTATACTGGTAGTGGTGGTTTAGGCAAAATACAACAAATTAGTACGGTGCTACGAGGTCAGAAGAAACCCAAAATAACCCCTGAATGAAGTGGCAAGGGCCCACTCGGTAAATGAAACAAAAGTCGTGTGCACACATTGGATAGGTATTAATAAATGTCTACGAAAAGCATGATAATGTTCAAGCAAGAATGGAGACAGGGTCAAAGATCAGTGAACTTTTTTGGGTTGAAATGTATTTAAACCTTCTTCAGAAGGGAAACATCAAAAGAAGAAACCAGCCGACACGTGTTTCGTCAATCGGGCAGTCACCCGTGACTCTTCAGGGCTGGGGATAACAAAATGACATGATATAGTACAGGATAGCCAGTTCAAAAGGATTTATAAAACAGAAAGTGTAACGGCGTAGGAAAAACACCTCCATGTGAGTGGAAACCCTATAAGAGAAGTGAAAAGAACACAATAACAAGCACTGGCATAGCCAATAGGTCTCGCTTTTGGGACCTTATAAGTATTTAGTTATGCAGCACAATATTCTTGGTGGATTACTATCAACCGTTGCATGGCTAAACACTTATAAGGTCCCAAAGGCGAGACCTATTGGCTATGCCAATGCTTGTTAAATAAAGCAAGTATTCTTTTAAACAGTTATTCTAACCAAACACCGAAAAGAATAACTCCAGTTCTTCAAATAGCAAACAGCAAGCGGCACTCTTCAGCAGTCCTCTGTAATTGTGTAAAAACATAACAGAGTAGACAGGATTGGTACATGGAATTGACACTAGTATATGGTTAGTAATTTCTTTTTTTTTTGTATACCTCATCCCATTTACTGGGTATGCTTCACTGAATGCTCTGCCTAAAATACTGATAAAATATCTATTTGCTATTAATACATTTTAAATTAGGTTTTTACATTCCTATCTGATTGTTTAAAGAGCCTGCTAGACTTGCAAGGATAACTGTTATTGCAAAATGACATGACCTGGATTTCTCACTCAGTACGAGACGTCCCTCCGAAAAATAATAACATGGTATTGGCCTAAGTAAAATAGACAGCGTGGTGCACAGGAGTTTCTAAACTGTGCGCGGTCCTCAGGTAAAAAAGCATTCTTACCAGGAATCTAAAAGGAAAGATTACTGAAAAAAATGCTCTCCCCATACGTAGGAGCCAGCGACCAGCTTCCCCACCCCTGGGTGCTTTATTTTGAACAGTAGTAACTGCTGGTATTGTTCCACATCCATTCGAATGGAGCAGCTACAAATATTTCAGTTCGGCTGGGCACGTCTTTAGCGACGGCAAGACTGCAGAGGGCCTTAGTGGTATCAAAAAGAAACCCGAGACTGTAGTGACACACTATGAAAACATCAATTACCATTAAGAAAAGAAGAATAACACTTCTACACTAGTTTGCAAAGTGAGCTGAAAGCAACGATTAGAGCAAGTCAAACATTAGTCAAGCAGTGACCGTAGAAGCGAAACTGGTGCCGGATATAGAGGAAGTTGCACATTGACAGCACATTAAAAATGATGTGTCCTTATATGGCCAGGAGGGAGTAAGATGAGCAAAGCAATGGTACAGCATTCACCACTAGCCACGTCCTTCTACTGAATATACATCTCCACGTGGCGTAAACCCATTACTATACAAGCATTGGCATAGCCAATAGGTCTCACCTTTGGGGCCTTATAAGTATTTAGTTATGCAGTTATCCTTGGTGCAACAACATCAGCTGTTGCATAGCTAAACACTTATAAGGTCCCAAAGGCGAGACCTATTGGCTATGCCAATGCTTGTTATTAAAAGACATTGCCATTTACAATGCCAATAGCTCAAAAACACGCAATTGCAAGATCTATTGCATTGTAAATGCTTGTTTAGGACTTGTGCCCTGAACTAGTTGGTACCAAGAGCCGTTGTCCAAGTGTTGGAATGAACGTGTTACAGGATGCGCCTCTGTTCCTGTTTCAAGATCAGCCCAGGCACTGTGGAATCAGGTGCGTGCCTTTCAACAAATAAAAACACAGTTTGGAAGTGGAAAATTCACACAAGCATAATGGAATGCTATTTTTAACATGCAATGGGATAAGCGCTCTTTCCAGCCTGCCATTCTGAAAATACATCTTTTGCAGCTATTTTTACCACACATGAGAAGCGCACCGAGCGGAAGCTCGTCGCTGCCAGAAGGATGATGCGGCCTCAGAAGTGCGGCCTGACAAGGTTGGTGAAGTGGACAAGGAGACATCTGTCCCAGAAACTTGCACACCACTTAGTGTTCCGTCACACTGCTTAGAAGGCAGTGCCATCGGCTCACATACCTTCAGTGTCACCTCTGGTGCCAGACTTCACCAGGGAGACCTCCCGTGTCTCGTAATGACAGTCCTAGTTACACATTTTTCACAGTCCCATAAGCAACCTGTTGGGCTTCATCAAAATTGTGTAAACTTTATTCTTACCAACAGTTATGCAACCGTTCTTTATCAAGCTTTAACTTTTTTTCCCATTTAGCAACAAGAGGTGGCATTTGTTGGTGTGGTGGCAGCCAAAATATACTCAGTAGACACTTTAGATATATTAGTGGGACCTTACAGGGGCGATTTTAGACTTCAGGTTCATCTCACTCAATGCTTTCACGCTGATGGAAATCTTGACATATGCACCCAAATCCCATTAACCATCATGCACAGTGGCCATACATTAAACATAATCAAAAAAGGTGACAACTTAAAAAGAAAACAAGCATTGGCCGCGCGGCCGTAAAAGTAACGGCCGCGTGGCCGTGAAAGCGAAGGTAATCGCGATCACGATCAAAGCGAAAGTGATCGCGATAGAGAGGACGGGATGCACTGTGCGGTAAGCACACGAGTGGTGCGCGCAGCAGTGATTGGCGGCTGCGCGCGTGCACGCTCACGTGAACACAAGCGTTAGGTAGCATTTTGGAAACCCGTATAGAAAATGTCTCTTCGAGCAGCGCATGCGCTAGCTCAAGCAGACCTAAAAACAAGTGACTTCACGCAAATGGAAGATTAAACCTGTGGTGCTGTGAAAATTCAAGCATGGTAAAGGAGAAAAAGGGAAACAAAATCTCCTAGAACAAGTATAGAACAACGGTAGAAAAATCATAGACTTGCTCTGATTGGCTCCATTTGACCTTTCCAAAAGCTTTGTGGGCGGAATGTGCAATTGGAGTCGGAGTAACCCCGTTGGTCGGTAAGCAATACCTTTTTGGGCATAATAATACTGTACTTGGAGCGACTGCCTCCAATTCTACATCAGTCAGTCCAACTGCCCCCCTCAGGACCACGGAGGCACGTCTAACCAAGATTGTAATTGGCCTTGCAATTGTTTGCCATAAAACCTCATACACCATAGTCTCATACCATATCCTGCAAACTCAGGACCACTAAATATAAGCTAGGTCCCCCATCAAGAAACAAGTCTTTTGTGTAGAAACAAGTAGTATTCACTTTTGACATTTTAAGTTTTAACTTGTTTTTCATAAAGTACAGTTTTGCAACATGGTTCAATATCATAATATCGACCACAAATATGTTGTGGTCAAAATATTGTAGACGCATCAAAAACAAAAATATCAACTTCAATTACCTTGAAGGAGTTAAAAAAATATCAATGGTAAAAATCATAGTAAAGCCAAAAATATGCACTAGTAAAATATAGTATTAAAAATAACATTAAACTATCCTAAAAACTCGACTTCAAATGTAACTACAAAATTGAAACATTATTAATAAGAAATTAATGTATTCTTATGCAATACATTACAAACATCAAATAAAAATGTAACATTTACTTAGTTGGGGAAACAATGCCCATTTTTTATTTTTAAATACTGAGTTAGAAAAGTACATTTAATTTTATAAAATGTATTTTAACAAACTTTTATTTAATCTTATAACATTAATTACATCAAAGTGAAAACAAAATAAAAACCCACATTAGCATATAGTCATCCAAAAAATCACAATAAACAAACAAATATCAATATATTTATAAACGCATTAACTATTTGATACATGATTTGGAATTGTAGAAACAATTTTTCAAATGTCATATCTTTCAAAAATTCTTTTGTCACTAATTTTATTATTTAACATTTCAAACCACAACAGTAAAATTACAAAACAAAATTTAAATAGCAAAAAAGACAATAGACCCACAATCCTACAAATATTATTGGCAAAAAATAGAGGGTTTGGATTTATTAGACTAACTGTAGACCAACATAAATTGGGAAGAGTGTACATACTTACGGGATGTCATGCTTACTATTCTAACTCCAAGAATACCAGTACTGATATTAAACTTTCAGTCCACTTTTTTTATGTGGGGACATTTTGAAAGACAACAAAATGAACAACGACCACTTTTTCAGTCGATTTAATCAATCAATTTTGTATATTTTTCTTTAGATTCACCATAGAATGATGGTATATTTATCAAACATAATTCAAACAAATATCACAAATTGATAACTGTAAACATATAGACAAATGAGGCAGATAAGCTTCTACGTCTAAAGAAAAAACAAATAAGGACGGATCTACATGGACACTTCCTGATTCAACATTTAAAAGCGGGAACTATCCCAGGAGGCCTACAAATTAAAAATATTCCTGTTATTTTTACCGATGATCCACAATATAAAAAAGGATACAGCCTAATCGAGACAAAGTGCAGCAGAGACCTAATGGTCCTAACAGTAGAAACAGCACAACGCATCTCAAAACAACAACTAGAAGAAATTGAGATATTGGAATCTGAGATTAAAACGAATCAGATCATTACGGACTCTAAAGCGTTACTGGACAAAGTGGAAAAGGAAATTGGAGAATTCAGAGACTATACCATAAATCAAAAAGGGAACAAATTTGACAAGGACAAAAGGAACTTTTCCCTTGAAAAAGTATATCCTTATTTACAGCCAGACTTTGATCTTCGATTTGCCTCACGCAGATATCTCTCAGATTATCAAGGCAGGTCATCAAAAAATTTCATCACCTTTTCTAACACTTCATCCTCCTCAAGTGGTAGTGAAGGAGAGACAAGTGAGGATTATAGGAACAATAGCAGAAGAGGTAACTTCCAACAGCAACAACAACAACAACAGACGCCTTTTTTAGGCAGGGGCCAGCAGAAGTCGCGAGGAAGGGTCAGATTCAATCCCCAACCATGGGAAATGTCCACTCGACGGCAAAACTACAAAAACTAGAGCCATCATTAGTATATAATCTGTCTAAAAAATTTTTGACTCAAGACGAACAGAGTATTTTGGAAAAAGGGCTATCTTTTGTTCCCGCCAAAAACACAAACTTTGTACGACTAAAAATGGAAGCCATAGAATTTTGTAGAAAAATTAGGTTGAAAACCTTTTTTGCCCAGAACCCTTGCATTGAATTGACGGAAAACACCGGCCTAAAGAAAAAATCTTCTTTTTGTCCCCCCACAAATAAAATTCCAAAAGAAGTGGTGACTTTTGAAAAAACAATTTTATCAGCAATTGCAGAAATGGAAAAGAAAAAAAGATGGGTTAAATTTAACATTTCCAAATCCCAGACACAAGCACTATCGAATCTTCAGAAAGACACATCCATCATAATAAAGCAGGCCGATAAAGGCGGTTCTATTGTTGTTTGGGACACCATAGACTACACAGATGAAGTGATGAGACAACTACAAGACAATAATTGTTACAGAAAAATTAAAAAAGATCCAACTATAGAGCTCCAAAACTTACTTTTCCCCATATTCGAAAAAGGCTTTCAACAAGGCTTTCTAAACAAAAAAGAATTTGAGTTTCTCCAGAATAAAAATCCAAGGATTCCTCTTTTCTACGTGCTTCCAAAAGTACACAAAAATGCTTCAATACCACCAGGAAGACCGATAGTTTCTGGTTGCGAATCCCTTTTGGAACCAATATCAAAATTTGTTGATTTTTTCTTGAAACCATTTATTCAAGAAGTACCCTCATTCATACGTGACACGACAGATTTCATTAACCAATTAGAACAATCAGTTTTTTAACAAGACAGACATCATTTAGTTACACTAGATGTTATCTCATTGTACACCCAAATACCTCAGGATGAAGGACTGGCAGTTATCAACTTATATTTGGAGAGTAGACCAAGACCGACAAGAGTTCCTACGGAATTCATTATGGACCTAGCTGGCTTCGCCCTTAAGAAGAACTATTTCAACTTTAAAGGAGACTTTTATTACCAAACAAGAGGAGTAGCAATGGGTTGTCCATTTGCTCCTGAACTGGCAGTCCTCTTCATGGCAAAATATGAAGAAAAATTTGTCTATAACGACAACCCATTTTCCCAACACATTGGGAAATGGGTCCGTTATATAGATGATGTTTTCATGATTTGGACTAACACCGAAGACAACTTGCACTTGTTTCATGACTGGCTCAACAACCGAACGGAAGACATAAAATTCAGTCTGAACCATTCAAAGACCAAGATACCTTTTCTAGATGTGGAGGTATATCCAGCAAACAATGGACTAGTAACTACTTTATTTAAAAAACCAACAGACCGCAATAAAGCATTACACTTTTCAAGCGTCATCCCAGGAATCTAAAAGAGAATTTGCCCTATGGGCAATTTCTTAGGATTAGAAGAAATTGTTACTACAAGGATGAATACGTTCTACATGCAACCAATTTGCTGGACAATTTGAAAGAGAGAGGATACCCCAAAAAACTATTGAAAAAAGCCATGAAAAGAGCTTGGTGGACACCACGAGAAGAGCTTCTAACACAGAAAGATAAGTCTCCTCTCAATAAGATAGTTTGCGTCTCAACATTCTGTCCAAACTCAAATTCAATAAAGAAGGTTATTTGCCAAAATTGGCACTTAATTAAGAACTTAGATCCTTCTTTGAGCGATTATCCACTTTTTGCTTTCAAAAAAGACCGCAGTATTGCCAATCAAGTAGTACGAGCATCCATGCCAACAACAAAAACATCATTAAGAGAATATGTTGGCCTTCCGCCAATAACTGGCCATCATAAATGCGGTACATGTTCGTTTTGTACGTCTACTGAAGAAGGTATTTTGTTTGTACATAACTCAATTTACTGGAAACATGAATGCTTCACAAATTGCAAGAGCAGAAATGTGATATATGCAATCCGCTGCCCCTGTGGCCAATTGTACATAGGCAAAACCAGTCAGGAAATCAGAGTCCGAATTTCACAACACAAATCGCGGATCAATAAAAACGTGCAAAATGCTCCATTAGTTCATCATTGGAAAACACACAACCATCAAATATCAGATCTGAAATGGACTGTCATCTCCAAAGTAGAACATGACTCAAGAGGAGGCGACCTTGAACGAAAATTGTCAAGGCGTGAAGCAATGCTTATAGTGAAATTCAACACAGCTATGAATGGTCTGAACGAATTATCAGAAATATACAATCTTGGATAAAATACATTTCTAAAAATTTTTTTTACTCTTCTCCCCAAATGCCCTTTCATCCTATTTAGAGTCAGACATCCATCCAATATAGGACTGTATCAACACAAGAGATTCACAGGATGATATGTTCACTTTAAGCTTCCAAATAAGTGCACTCAACCACTCTTTTATTGCGTTGGAAATAGGACTGAACCATAACTGACCAACATTTGCGATTCAGTTCAAATCTACACTCTACAATAAAGATTCGAGAAGTACACTGCGATTTTTCATTGGGCCCAATACTCACGTAAGATTCAAAGGACGAGAAGAAACATACACATTTTTAAGCCCCAAGAAAAGTGCATCTTGACACCCCTCAATTACAATAACGGGCCTGTGGAAACCTATACCGCAACATATCAACTCAAGCCTCTTATCTTGGTATAAGCTAGATGCTACATTACCCAGAAGCCACTAGTTCCGCTAGATGCGGTCTTAATCACACGAGAACTAGTGTAACAACGCGGAAGCAAACCCTCACCGAGTTTGACGAGAGAAAACAAACGGACACAGGTACGCTGAAGACATACAGCAGAAACGAGAACCTTTTCGCCTCAGCATTGAAAAGACGCATTCCTGATTCTAGTTTTTCCGTTACAGAGATTAAATCACGCTGGAGCCGACATCCTTTTTCAAAAAAGGCAACACATGAAGAGATTATCCCCTTCCGAAGCTCCATTACTTAAGGTATGCTCTTTTATATATTCGTTTCCCCTATCCTCCCGCTTGGAATGATATTACGCATAGCGGCTCAGAACAGCTTTTCCATATTGCCTAAGTTCAATTAAAGTACGTCGTCCATTATTAGAAGGAGCCCCACAATTCACACCAGCCTAATAGAAAAAAAACCCAAAGCAAGCAATAGAGAGAAGCTTGTCCCCACAGCTAAAAAGCAGAGTCTATTGTTACTTAGAGGCTCATACTCTTCCTTTCGCTTTTCAGATTAAATCCACTTCGTCATTGCTGAAACCCACAATTTCACGTAAGCATATAAGATGAGTGTCACTTGTATGAATGGGCGTTTTTTATCCTTGAGTATTTAATATGGTGTAGCTGAAACTATACTTTTGGTCTGTATCGTTTTTTAGATCATAGATATCAAGAGGTCTTGTGGATGACTCATTGAGCACCAATCAGAGGTATTTATGAATATGAATAGCATAGTTGCAAAATAGAGCGGTGGTAGTCTAGTTGGACTAAAAAAGACCCCCTTTTTCTGTTTTTAGCTCCCAGGTCCTGATGAGAGCCCCGGTTGTAGAAGGGGCTTGAAACGCGTCGACCCTAGCCCTTTGGCCATAAGAACTTCAAGAACCACTTGAAAGAATATTGTACTGTGTTTACGGTGTATAACACTGCTCTATGGCCTTATTCAAAATTTATGTCTTTGAAGTGATTACAGAATTTGTCAGTTGAGAGTATGTCTGTTTCTGGACTGTTCAGTTTGGTACGGGAGTGAATGTAGATACGAATGGTTTGAAATGAATGTAGTATGTAAATAATGAGTATATAGAAAGTTTGTCTATATGTTTACAGTTATCAATTTGTGATATTTGTTTGAATTATGTTTGATAAATATACCATCATTCTATGGTGAATCTAAAGAAAAATATACGAAATTGATTGATTAAATCGACTGAAAAAGTGGTCGTTGTTCATTTTGTTGTCTTTCAAAATGTCCCCACATAAAAAAAGTGGACTGAAAGTTTAATATCAGTACTGGTATTCTTGTTGTTACTTACGGTAAGAGGCGTGGCCTTACTGATTGAAGCCTAAACCCTGTTTACGTTCAATTACTATTCTAACTCCAGCCTCAAAAACATTGAACAAGGTGCATTTTTTTGGGTGGGTGGTTAAATGTACTATCCTACTTGCATCCCCTTACACATTCGGGAACTGAATTCATTTGGGCATGGGAGTGTAAATTTACTTTTTTTACTTTAGTCCCTAAAACAATAGCAAAAGTCAATATATTTGATGGTCATGTTTAGTATTCTTATGCCAGTGTTACTAACATTGTGGGAAGTGCACGTATATGTGGGGATGGGAGGTGGAGCAGATTTATTATTCTAACTCCAGTTTAACTATACTGCATACCTGAGAAGTTTGATTTTAGTTCTTGTTTGACTGCTCAGTTATAATCCTCTTGTAAACAGTTATTTAATATGCACTTTGATCAGGCTTTCCTTTCACTACGACTGCCCAGACAGATTTAAGGGAGCACTGCGACATTCAGCAAAGGGCAGTGTGATGACAGTAACATTGACTTCCTCCTGTAGAGGGCAGTGTGGTGACATGGGAGGTGTTGGCCACAATAACAACTCCTTTTCATCTGTTCAGCTTCTTACACTGGTGACATTGTCAGGTCTTGAGCACAAAATCAAGGAAATGATTTTTGGCCAAGTTTCTTCTAACGTTTTAGAAGCATGAATGTTGAGACAGACATCTTCCCTTCATTGATGTACAGTCCTTGTACCCTTGTTCTCAGTGCCCGACAGCATTTATCTTCTATGCTTTTTTTCTAGAATTTTGGCACTTGTCTCACACTAATCTACTGTGTACGCAAAGGGATTTTTCTTGACATGAGCAATGTCCTCAGTCTGTCCTCTAACTTAAAGGGGTGCAGCAACTGTTCCCTCAGTGTAATAACAGTGGACTACTGTCCCTGCATTCGATTCAGTGCATAGGGCGATAGTAGCAGCATACTGTGTATTGTGAATTGAAAGGTTTGGCTAGAAATTTTTATCTCTGTCACTGCAGTGGGGGTTTACTGGCACACTGGTGCAAAGTTACACTTCTTTGCATAACCCAGACCCTACTGCTAACATCACAGATGTTTGTTCCACTTTATATTGTATATGTCCAGCTTGGCACATGATGGTATGCAGTAATGAAGCCTTGATGAATCCATTTTTGTTACCCCAAGTCTGGCAATGAACACAAGGTAAGTGTAAGGTTGTTTTCCCTGACTTGGAAGTGCATTGCTGGAGGAAAGAGACCTAGACACTGAAATTTGGAGAGAAGAGACAAGGCTCCTGTAGAAATCTGTTTAGGTGTTTTTCTGAGAGGTGCTCTTAACAAGCCATCTGACAGATGATGGGGATCAGCGGTGAGACTGCAGTCTCTGTTGTTCAGGGAGATAGAAACCCTTTAGGTGAGGCCAGCCTTCGATCTTGTCCTGATCACACTTCTATTTGGCTGATGACAACCAGGTGCAGAAAACCGACACCTCTGTGTGCCTCTAATGTGAGTGTTCCAAGCTGGAGACAGCCGTGCTGTGCAGAGTATCACTCTACACAAAGACCTAGAATGGCACAAAGCAGTGAATTCAGATTGGCATTCCAGTTTATTTTGAACTGGGAAGAAACCATAAAGAAAACCCTATCAACAAATTTGTGCTACTTTGTATCAAGAGACATGCCATGGGCGGTACATGGGAGTTTCCCTGCAACCACTCATGGTTTCTGATGCCACTTCCTATCAACTAAAAAAGGTAAACATGTCTTTTTGCCAAAGATTTACACCTCCTTGAAGTATATCCAAGAATATTTTTTTGCGCTGTAAGTGTATCCTTCCAGTACGAAAGTTATGCTAGTCATCACAAACACACCCTTGTGCACAGGTTGCATGTCTGTCTACTTAGAGGGGGAAGAAGCCTGCAATCCAGACCCAAACTGTGGGGTCTCCAGCACATACCACCTGAACATGGCTGAAAGGAGGATTCAGCCTTCCACTGAGCAGCTGTCCCCATCCACCCATCTGGAAATTCTGCATAATCCATGGGGGGATTCTAGGAAACACCCACAGTACGCCCATGGAACATCGTTCCCGAGCAGAGGAAAGCAAGGCAGCAACTTGTACTGCTTAGTGTTACTCCAGAATTACTAATCAATTCAGGCCCACACAAGGTGGCCTTGCATTGCTTGCTAATTGTAACATAGATATTGTGTTGCCCTTGCAACATCAAGTGTGACACATTGTCAACACACTACCTTGATAAATCTGGCCTTGCTCATTTGGTTCATCATGACATCAGCTTGTAGCTCAGTTCTTAATATCACATTCTTGTAGGAAATAGTACAATAAATACAACTACATTAACCCCTTGCATGCTTCTGACGGAACCACTCCGTCATGAGCCACGGGCGCCGTGTGCTCATGACTGAGTGGTTCCGTCATGCTGCGGCCGTTGGCGGCCGCTCCGCCCACGCGGCGCTGATTCCCCGCCTGTGCACAGCTCGCCCGTGACACATGACGGAGTGGTTCAGTCATGAGCATGGCGGCGCCGCAAACCCCCCAAACCCCCCCAGCGCTGCGGCGGAATTCGCGCCACAGCGAAGGGGTTAAAAGCTCTTACCGTTGGCTTTGGGATTGGAAAAAGATGATATTTCGGCCTCATTGAATGTTGTATGTTCGCCTGCAAAATAGATTAAGAGAAACACATGTCACATCATGAAGAACACAAGACTAAATAATTCTGTAGAATTTTCAGGCAGTAAACATGTTAGAAATATACATCAATCCATTGCATTGGCCTTGCATCATGCAATGAGAGCAAATGCCAAGGGAATTCTTACGTCAAATGTAACAAGCCACGAAACAATACCTAGCATTGGCCCAAATAGCCTGCTAAATCTGGAGTTACGCACGGTAGTGCATGTTGTGTTCCCACGCATTCTTCCATGGATTTTCCCACATTCCAAGATTTACCATGAATGGTAGAAATAAAAAAATATCAAATGTTACACCTTCCCTGGGGAGGTTTAACAAGGTGAAATATCTTTATTTTACCTCTTGATGTATGTGCTGCAGAAGGCGTCTCACGTAGAAAGAGGAAAAAAGCTCAAAGGATTCTTTTGTGGAGGAAAGTGTCCCTTCCTCCACAATAGCAATCATGCCTGCTCTGCAGGCACCCTTAGCCATGGTGCAAGGACATTTGCATTAGTGTTAGGCACAGAAAAGTGCACGAGCGCAAGGAGAGACAGGAATACAACATATCCTGATAGATATGATGCATTACAGACGTCTCCCTGTCATGCAGCGCAGCACATCTCCAATTCCAGGCGGCCCAGCAAATCCCCCTCTCTAGACTCAAAATCTGCCCAACATTGAAGCTGATGAACGCTTCTGTCAACCCTTGTCAGAGGCAACATATATTTGCACACACGCTCCCAATGAACTTTACACTCCTTGTAAGTGTATCTCTGTGACACCCTCCTCCCTGCCTCTAGCATTCTAGGGAGGTAGTGAATGATGAGTCATATTAACCCCTTCAGCACGGCGCAGATTACCGCGATGTGCTGAAGGTTCTATTGCGCGGGCGGGGCCATGACGGAGCGGTTCCGTCATACGCACAGCGCAACCGATGCGCATGACGGAACCGCTCCATCATGCGCATCGAAGGGGTTAAGGCCCTTACCTCTCTTTCCTCAAAATTATGTTGGCTCCCCCACCTGACATCGCTGTAATGTAAACAACGCTCAGCAAGCTCACACACACTGTGAAACACACCCCCTAACACCCCACTAACCCCTATAAACTTACCTACCCCAAACAGACAGACAAGGACACATATTTACACATTTCTCAATTATGGACAGCAGTTACAACTAGTAATAAACTAAACAATCCACTAACAAGACCAAATAGACAACAACATTCAACACAATCCACCAAAACTCCAGCCACAATCTCCTAACACAAGCTCCAAGCACCAAGCAAAAACAGAAAGTGAAAGAAAAATATTCACTATTCCTGGTGTGTACCCATGCCCTTTGCATGATTCACTGTGTTTAACTACCCAATTTGTGTTGTGTGCTGTCTTCTGATGCAAGGGTCCCGCAAGTCCCATTTGCACTATGTAACATTGGACTATAAACATCGAAGAGGCCCCAATATATGTGTGCGGTATACAAAGTTGCATATGCAAGGACCCTTCAAGACACGGTTGTGCAATGCAGCAGAGCATATTATTTCACAGCGAGATCGCAAGACATGCTTGCTTGATGCAGCAATGCATTTTACCACACAGGGCCCATTGAATGCTATGAAAAGTTCTTGACCAGTCAATCTGCCTGTCTTTTTTACGTTTGATCAGCCGGTTTTTGACCTTTTACAGAGGGAGAGCCTCATAACCTGCGACTCACCCACTGTAAACTCATGGTAAAATGGACTGCATGTGTTTACCGCCAGGGAAAGGGGCAAGGGGCTGGCTGCACGTGAACACATGTGCACCCGTGTGTGTAAATGTGTGATGGCTGAGCATGGGAGACTACTGTTTTGCGCAGCCCAGGAACTGCACACAGGTAGTCTTGCGAAGAAGGGATTCTGCAATGTTGGGTAATGACTTGAGGTAGGCCTTATAATGTTGGTGTACACAGATAGGGAAAGTCAGTGTACTTTGCTCTCAGGTCTGCAGTGACCCTCCATTATACACCATGAGGAAGACTGCCTTAGAGTGCAGTTCCTCTCCCCCTGGGTCAACAGACACCAGAGTCATACAAATGTACAGTGTAACCTGTCTGAAAATAACAATCTTGTAAATCCCAAAGTCATAACTGTACAGCTTATGGGTCATCCAGGATTGTCATGTTTCTGTGGCTCAGCTCAGGATCAGAGACCAGGCCTGTTGTTACCCTGCTGGGCTCGGTTATTTACCTCCAGCAACTGGAACAAAGGCCTTCCCCCCACAAAGGGAGAAATTAACCTTGATCCTATGTCAGGAAGCCCACTGAACAAAAGAAGGGAACCCAGACTCTGGAGTCAAAACAGTAAGAGGGTTTCTTTTAACTTTTGCTGAGGAAGGCTTTGGCAGTGATGTCAGCTAGGGTGGACCTGAGATCCTTAGCGCACATGTGGTAAGTGACTCCTGGATGATGCCATGTTGAAGTATCCCAGAAGGCTGTCCAGGAAAGCTAAAACAGTGGCAGAGAGGGGATATAGCACATCACAACAGCCCAGAGGTGCATTCCTAGTGGAGCATCCTGCCCCCACTTAAAAAAGGTCCTGCGCAGGGGAGAGAGCATTCTGTTGGATGTGCTTTTCCTCTGGACGCTGGGACTGGGAGTTGACATCATGGACAATTGGAAGGAGGAACCCCCTGACTGTCCCCTGGGCTAGGGACTCTGCCTCCGATTGACCCCAGAAGAGGTACTTCAGCAGGACCAGGGACACTGGACAACCTACATTCCCTGAGGACCAGTTGGGGGAGAGGCTGGGCTTCTGCGTAGGGAAGCAAGAAGCCCAGAGAAAGAGCACAGCAAAAGGCTGGTGCAGAAAGCCAGTAAAACCAGCCCCCCACAAAATTGATACCTTGGAGGCCAAGAGGCCTGAAGAAAGTGCTCCAGGTGGCTAGTGCTCGCCAGCAAGAGCAAAAGAAGACCAGAATCGCTGAAATCGGCCCAAGGGCCTCACGATGACGTGAAATGAGGGGAGCCATTGCGCTCCCCCCACTGAAACTAAAGGGGGCCCAGGATCCCATCCCTGGGTCCGTAAAATGGAAAGGGTTGGAGACCACTGCTACGCTGCCTGCATGGGCTGAGGGAGGCCCAGGACCCCATCCCTAGGCCCTGGGATCCTTAGAGAGGAGAGGGGAGTGTGGCATGTGGTCTGCCTTCCCCGCTCCCATAGCCCATGTTTGGTGGCAGCGGGAAGGCCAAACCACAAGTGCGCATCTGCCCGCCAGGCAGCATGTAAGATTGTGGAGCCAGGTGAGGATCTCTGGGCTGTCCTCCAACAAACATACAAAAATTGACACTGTTCTCAACAGCTCAGTGGGAGAGATTCTGCTGTAAAATTCACGGGCTCATGGAGGAGATCCCGATAATGCCCTGTGGGTCATGCGACCCATAATGCCCTATGGGGCCTGGCTGCATATTTTCCTTTGAAATGATTGTTTTGGCTTGTGGTGACCCCATACCATATTGAAACATAGTTGCGGGGGGAGCTTCAGGAGCCGGGCAGCTTTTCCCCTCAAAAGCAGTTCAATGTCCCCACCTTAAGTTGAGTGGGACTCTAAAAGCATTACCCCTTAATGGTTTCCTGACACTTTAAGCATTTCTTTGGCTGGAACATTTGATTTGCTGCTGGGAGTATGTGCCCTCTAGGGGCCATGGCTGCAATCCTTGTGGCTTAAAAGAGGGCAACATGTGTAGCTATTGTAAACAATATGCTATTTATGGGCTTTGTTAAATGTGCAGTATTATAAAAGTTTATGTTGCAAATATCCTCTAGGGTTAAATGATTATAATTGCATAGTGTTGTAGTTATAAATGTGATGTCCTTTAGGGGCTGTGATGAAGTTGCATGATTCATTTCAATAGATATGATGAGTACACAGCTCTCAAAGTTATACTTAGACTTTTACTCTTGCTGATGCTATATTTAGATAATGAGACTGAGAGCCACTTGAGATCACATTTTCATGCTTTATTGCCTGTAATAAGTGCCCTAAGTCATGGTTTTTTGCTTTTATCCCTGTGATGAAATGCTTCTTAAGGTAACAAAGTTAACACCTGCTCGCTTTGGTGACAATATTAAGTGATCTTATCTCAAGTTCTGTGAAAGCTTGCATTTAGGGAAAAGATAATGTTTAGACAGGTGCGTTGTGATACTAGACACTCCTTGGGGAGGGGTAAGAAGGATTACGCTATATAACCAAGAAGTATTTACATCAGCTTGTTTATATCTGTAAATTACTGCTTAGTATTGAGTAGTGTGTGTGTAATAATTATACTTTTTCCCTTTTTGAAAAAAAAGGGCAGACTGGGCAATCATTTATTGAGTGCTGTTACTGCATATCTCTTAATGGTGATTACTAGCCTTACCTACCTTGAGTAGGCCTTGGACTGCTCTGCTTCACTACCCTATGAAAAAGCAAAAGACACAGTATTGATGGACGGACTGCAGAACAAATCAAAACATTCACCCCCAGTCAAGAGATCAGGGTTAAATCCATCATTGTTTTGCTCACCATGCCACCCCAGTTTAGACCTGGCCATATGCAAATCAGTCTTGACCCTGTGCCTCATGGGAACAATCCAGCCCGAACTGCCAAGCCAGGTCCTCCCTAGACCAGAAACAAGCATCCTAGGACCGGTTTCGAGGTTTCACTCCTCTACAGCCAGGATAGCTTGATTCCAGTGGCACAGTGATCCCAGGTCCCACGTCTTGGCATACCTGGCGCAGTAAGGGCAAGAAAGCAAAAGACACACAATTGATGGATGGAATGCAGAACAAATCAAAACATTCACCCCCAGTCAAGATATCTGGGTTAAATCCATCATTCTTTTGCTCACCATCCCACCCCAGTTTATACCTAGCCATATGCAAATCAGTCTTGACCCTGTGCTTCATAGGGACAGTCCTGCCCAACTGCCAAGCCAGGTCCTTCCTGGACCGGAAACAAGCATCCTAGGACCGGTTTCGGGGTTTCGCCCCTCTTCAGCCAGGATAGCGTGATTCCAGTGGCACAGTGAGCCCAGGACCTACATCTCGGCATACCTGGCGCACTTAGAGCGAGAAAGCAAAACACACAATTGATGGACGGAATGCAGAACAAATCGAAACATTCACCTCCAGTCAAGAGATCTGGGTTAAATCCATCATTCTTTTGCTCACCATGCTGCCCCAGTTTAGACCTGATAGCCAGAAACCGGTCCAGGGAAGACATGGCTTGGCAGTTCGGGCTGGACTGTTCCCATGAGGCACAGGGTCAAGACTGGTTTGCATATGGCCATGTCTAAACTGGGGTGGTGTAGTGGGCAAAAGAACAATGGATTTAACCCAGATCTCTTGACTGGGGTAGAATGTCTGCATTGTCAGCATTCCGTCCATCATTTGTTTGTTGTAACGTTGTTTTTGCACCAGTTTAGACCTGGCCATATGAAAAATCAGTCTTGACCCTGTGCCTCATGGGAACAGTCCAGCCCGAACTGCCAAGCCAGGTCCTCCTTGGACCGGAAACAAGAATCCTAGGACCGGTTTCGGGGTTCCACCCCTCTTCAGCCAGGATAGCTTGATTTCAGTGGCACTGTAAGCCCAGAACCCACGTCTGGGCATACCTAGCGCACTTAGGGCGAGAAAGTAAAAGACACACAATTGAGAATCAAGCACTACAATGGGGTGTTTGTTTCCCAGTGTAAGACAAATATAGACACATTACCTGAGCAGGCCAGACAACCAATGAGCCATTTTCGATCAAATACGTTTTTTGTCTGACCTGCATCAGAATTAAGTATTTTATTTTGTTTTAGCCATACAATATGATACAGATGTTGACAGTGCTAGGAACTAACCTGAACCTCGACTCAAGCCCTAAAACCAAATGTGATTGTGACTCTAATAATGAGATAAGCTAGTTACATTATGCTAGTGTTTATGTTTTCTAGATAGGTTTAGGAGGTAAATCATTATGACACCTTATTTCATCCATGATTTTGATCTTCTACTTTACACTTGCAATGTACAAGTGTGCAACCTGTGTGACATAAGTATGTAAATAAATGATATGCAGAAGGTGTACATACACATAGCTCCAGATTTGTCACACTTTCAAACAATAATCTGACAATATAAATGCCTATTCACATAGAAGTCATTCTGAGGGACAGCGTGTCAGTCCCAGCTTCAAAATAAATTTTTACAGCCCTAAGGTATGATACTTTAGTTATAATTTACAACACGCTCAGCAATGCAGAGTGTCTTTGCATGGTTCATTACATCTGTATTTTATCTATAAAGAGTTATTTTCTACAATATAGTAACTATTTTTATAAAAGTTACACCTCATCTTTACACAGCTCATTGAGTCAATGCCTGTAACATATCCCTTATATGTACTGATACTGATTTAAGAGTATTTAAAATATTGGTTACTATCAGACTGTGTAATATAAATGTTATATATAGTGTTTTATTAAGGCTGTTACATGCATGAACTGGTATACATCACCATTAAGCATTCGTAACTGTTATGGGCATTGAGATTTACTCATAGAGGGACCGATTCATGAGGGTTACAGGCAACGCAATGCAACAAGACACCTTGCTCTACTGTCCTGCATTAATGCGAGAGGGCAGGAATTGGCCATAATTAACATTATATGGCACATTCCTGTCCTGTCCGTGGGCACAATGTGCTGGCTTGCTCCCAACACATGCACCCTCATACCACAGTGAAAGGATGCCTGAATTGTAGGCAAGATTATTTTAGTGCACGAAGGAGCACCTTCCTGCACAAAAACAACTCTAAGAGGATTTCCTCTTTCTAAATGAGCTGCAAAACTCAGCACACTTAGAAAGAGGAAACCACAATGAGCTACACAGATATTTTTTCTCATTCTACGACCTCTTGAATGGTGTAACAGTTTCACACAATGCCAGGTGTACAAGTCTTTGTAAATCTGGGAATGCAACCCATTCCATGGGTGGACGCATAGCAACAGCTGCACATCTTCCATGGAATGCCTTTCCTTGGTAGAGTTTGGAAAGGCGTTGCCTTGTGTTACTCCAGATTTATCAAGCCACACAAGGTTACCTTGCATGGCTTGGTAAATCTCGTTATAGGATTTGGTTTGCCCTGGGTCACCTTGCGTGGCACCAGGGCAGTGTAAATCATTGATAAATATTGGCTCAGTGTGAACCATTTTGTCGATACAGAAATACTTATGTTGGCAGTGTGAGGTATAATCAGCTATTGTATGATTGTAGTGATTTTAAAACATTATTTTCCATAAAGAAGTTGATGTTTGTAAGGTAACTGTAGCCATGTGTCATCATACATCCACAACTACACATCATATTTTGGAAACATTTGTGAAGACTGATTCATAAATGATAAAGTCTCTTATCTCTGAATATGTGTCTGTATGTTTTTGTTAATTTATTTTTAGTGATACATGTTTTGGCATGAGAAACTTGTTAGGATTGATTGTTATATGGATATGTTACATTTTAACCATTCCTCAACTTTGAGACGTTGATATCTGAGTAGTGTACTTTTATGTTATTCTTGTATTGCACAAGCTGACAGCGGTATGTTATTAAAAGTTAAATATGATTTATCACACCATCAAAGCCATACTTTACACTAGCTGTATTGTTTTCTTCGTTCACATTTACACAAACCAGCATCCGTATGTGTAATTAGAGGACATCTATAGATGTTATCAGTGCCATAGATGGAGCATGGCAGTTCACCTGCATTGTGCAGCACACTAAGGGCATAATTACAAATAAATGTCAGAGAGCGAAGCTGCGCTAACTTTGGCAGTGCTGTGCACTGACATTTTAAAAATGCAACAACGCATTGCATTCACAAGAATACGTGCACCCGTGTGTTTCACTTGCACTGGCACAATAAAAGCTGCCTTGGTCCAGCCCAAATGTTGCAAGTGTGCCTACAGTACAGGGATGTTTGCTTATGTGCAGGAAGGGAAACCTTCCTGTACATAAACAATCAATAATGGGGATTTACTCTTTCTATGTATGCTGCAGAATGCAGCACACATGGAACAAGACTACAATGAGGAGAAAGTAATAAGTTCTTCTCGGATCGCAATTCTAATGCCTGGGATTCCCAGTCATTAGTTTTGGGTGATGCCGCAGCCCTGTAAATCTGGGGCAGCATCAAGAAGCAAGGGGTGTTACAGTGGAATGCTCACAGCAGCACCCATTACACACTCCTTTGCCACAGAGGACTGCAGTGGAAAGGGGTATATGTACAAGGTGGCGTTAAGCCACCTTGTAAATATGGGATATAGAGCTACGCCACTGGAGCATCTCTGGTTATACATATTGGACTTAAGTCTTTTACTTGTTGGTTCTCCTGTTGAATTTTTCTCTATTTTGGGATTTTTTTTTATTTTATTTATTGTGTTGTGTTTTGACATGTATTTGTTTTGTTACTGTATAATACTTTGCAAACATGTGCTAAAGCTACCAAGGGGTTTGCCTAGGTTTATTTATTGAGCTTGTTTTTTTGAACCTGTATTACTTTATTAATATGGATGAGGTGGCTTTGTCCACAAAAATGAACTATCATCCTTATTAATACAGTCCCCCATCCCGAACTCAACATCTACATTGACATGCAAGTATATTGTCAAACAGGCCCTGCAACCTAGGCCCTGGTTCACTAATTCATAGGTCAAAGATGGCATGGTGCATAGCTAGCAGGCAAACACATGGGCAAGAAACTCAATTCCACAGATAGGCGCCGCAACATCACAAAAGTAAGGGGAGATTGCCCCCAATAAAGCACATATGTCCCTAAGGGGTACTGTACGCATGCTTTGAAAAACACAATAAAGTCAGATGCCACATGAGTTAGGAACACATAGCCAATCAGCAACTCAGCGCACGTGGTAATTGCATGCTTCCCACTCTGGACATCCGGACACATTCCCCATGGCCACACTGTGTCCACGCAAGGTTGAGACAAACCTGTAGTAACTTTTGACCATTAATTTATGACTCCAAGGCAGCAACCAGCATTCCTCACCATATATGGGATTCCAGATGCATGTATGGGTGGATGTATAAATGTAAGTTGAGACAGTCCTCAGACCTCGTGCCTGTAACTATTGTTTAATTAATCAAAACTGTTCCTGTTTTGTCAAACAACTGTTGTCTTCTGTTTTTTCTAAGGAATTAGAATCTGAGCAACATTTTGGCAAGCCAGCCAGGAGGATTGGGACCTCGTACCCGACTGCAGCTGAAAGAAGGTGAATTTGCATGGCCAGATTCAAGTTGTGCATTAACAAAGGTGGTCAGACCCTGCAATAGATTGGAAGTTCTGCTAAATTCATGGGGCGGAGATCCATCCTGAAGCAGCGGTCACAAAGAGTAAGAGACAACATCCGAAACTGAAAAATTGTCCTTAAAAACATGTGGCACATTGCAAACTAGGGAGAAGCGTGTAATGATAACTTGAGCACACTGCCACTGGGTCTGGCATATTATCTATTTTACATGTCCCAACTGTTACACACCTACCCCAGCTGGAAGCAGGTGCCGTATCAAGTCAGCAGGAAGATCATGACCGGAGCTGGAATAAGTACGCTGCAGCATACAGATCGCAGCAGTCATGGTGGACCGAAGATTGTGGCTCCCTGAATAAGGAAGACAAGAAGGTGGAAGGAACTACACTTCCCAGAATCCTGTGCGGCGTGTCTCATGCGTGCACAGGAAGTGATAGCCTCCCATATCGCCGAGGGCTATGAAAGCCGGGCGTTGGGAAGCCTCACCGCAGATTATCCTGTTCCCGATGGGCGCAGTCTGGTGAAGTGACTACGGTGTACTTGCCTGGTGCGGTAAGGGTGTCAGTGACACCACCTTCCCGTTTAGTTCTTTTTCTGATCCTTTGATGCCATCGATGCCGATGGGTGGTGCATAATGCTTCTTCTTGTAAAACGAACAGTCCACGCCTTGATTAGAATGGGAGCTCTGATTCCCCCCTTGTTTTATGACATTCCTTTCCTAACGGCGAAGGAACCTGGGTGTGGTGTTCAACCACGAGCACTTACATATATTGTTTCAGAGATAATTGAACATACCAGGTGGTATATTGACTGCTTGTTCATTTACCGAATACAAAACGTTTACCAGTGACAGAATTCCTAAAACTATGAGTCATTGCATTATGAATCTAATAATGCGCAGCAAACTCTCAGTCAACTAATCCATTGTGGATATATATATTTCTGTTACATGTTGTGTGTTTTTGTTTGTCTTATATATCAAGGGTTCTGAAGAGGATGATAATAGAAACCATCCTTCCTCCCTTATGACGTGGGACATGGCACCAACATTGGTGGTTTGCCTATGTAGGAGGGAAGAGTCTTATGTTGTTTGTTGCTAAGTACTTCAAGGTATAACTCTTTGATTTGTGTTCACAGTATTGTCTGACAAAAGGCTTAGCTGGTAGGAAGAGAGTTGATTATCCTACGTGCAGTCACTCCAGAAGAGTGTTATCTTTTTCTTTACAGGAATATAGGAAGTTGGGTACTGATAAAAAAGTGAGAAAGGTATTTCTAGATGCATGTATAAACAGTGCTATAATAGGGTGTTCTTCTTTCTACAGGTCTCCCTCCCTGCTGTTCCCTTCTTTACTTCTCCCGATTGACCACCTTAATCTTCCTTGTTATCAAGGCATTTCGGAATTGAGGTTGTCAATAGGTGGACCCAGTTGACCAACGAACCGATCTTGAGAGGCCTCCGAGGGACACATGACAGGATAATCTGCCTAATTTATAATATACCTCTCCCGGACGGTTCGTTGTAAACATGGCCACCTTAGAAGAGGTGTTAGCCACGCTAGTTACGTTACAGCAAGAGGTCACAGCCTCTAGAGCAGAGAAAGCTGCCCTCCAGGATACCGTAGATAGATTGCAGAGAAATCCTTTTAACATTCAAACAGGACATACTAGTGGGGGGAGCACATGGCAGGTTGGGAGTTCATCTTTCCCTTCCCCTCTCACTGTGGAAGTACCCACACCTATTCCGCTGGCTGCCTCGGAACGTTTTCATGGAGAAGCATCCAAGGTACAGGTCTTCATGACCCAGACTCTGTTACACTTTTTATTGTCAGCCCAAGACATTTCCCACAAACCAGGCTAGGGTAGCTTTCATGATTTCCTACCTAATGGGGGATGCGGCCCAGTGGGCTGTTCCCTTGGTACGTAGAGACGACCCCATGTTATACGATTGGGACAAATTCAGAAAAGAGTTTGAGTTAGTGTTCGATCGCCGATCAGCTTCCTTTTCTGCAGACCGGGAGGTATTGGAATTGAAAAAAAGGCACTAAAGACCTTGTGGCATATATCAATACCTTCCAGCGTCTAGTGGCAGAAATACAGTGGCCCGGAGAAAAAAGAGCAGCGTTGTTTTATCAAGGCTTAAAAGATGAAATGAAGGACGTCCTTGCTCAAATCGATCCCCAGCCCTCGACCTGCAGAGACCTTGTCAATCTCACCCTATGGTTGGATTACAAATGGGGGAACGTAGAGGGTATAGGAAGAAGGTAGAAAGACCCCCCCTCGTTTTGACAGGAATCGAAATACCGGAGGTGCGTCTGGATCTGTTGCCGAGCCTATGGAAATAGGCATGGCAACAGCACCACTAACCCATGCAGAAAGAGAAACAAGAAGGAGGGACGGTTTATGTATGTACTGTGGGAAGAGGGGCCATTTCGTAAAGGAGTGTTTAGTCAAACCAAGAAATAACCCTGGGTTTAAAAAACCACAGGTGGCTGTCACAGAAGCCAATTCGGGAAACTAACAAACCCAAGGGTACAAGAAGGGAGATCTTTGGGTGATGCGAACATCCCTTTCATCAATCAAAAGGAGGGTCTGTCATCAGATCATTTTTTTTTACCCATACGGTTACTAACGGATGATGGATGGCAGAGAATCGATGCCATGCTTGATGCAGGTGCCACAGGGTTATTTATGGATGAGCTTGTGGCGAAAAGACTAAAACTAGAGTTAAAGGCAAAAGAAAACTCTGAAGAAGTTTTGGCAGTAGATGGGAGGGTATTGACTACAGGGCCCATCTGATTTCAGACTAATAGTCTTAGGATGAAATGTGATGAATCACATACGGAGTGTTTGAGGTTCAATATCATACAGGCTCCACAGTACGGGGTTATTCTAGGCCTCCCATGGCTAGTGTTACATAACCCCCAGGTAGACTGGGAAACCAAAAAGGTGGAATTTCTTAGCCCATGGTGTAAAGACCATTGCCATGCCAAAGAAGAAAATCCAGTAGCCAGTTTGTTTGTCATCCAGAGCATTGCCACTGCGGCAGAAACAGATGTTGAGCTAACCGAATGCTACACAGACTACCAGGATGTGTTCTCTGAAACACAAGCAGACACGTTGCCCCCTCATAGGCATTACGATGGCCAAATAGATCTCATACCTGGAGCAGTGATCCCTTGTGGGAGACTATATGCTTTAACTGAACCCGAAAACGCCCACCTACAAGTGTATCTTGATAAATATTTGGAAAACGGGTTTATACACCCTTCTAAATCACCTGCAGCCTCCCCGCTCTTTTTTATACCAAAGGCAAATGGAAAGAAAAGAGCTTGCATTGGCTTTATGGCCTTGAATAATGTCAGGATCAAAAACCAATACCCTTTACCTTTGATACCTGTTTTTCTGGAGCAAGTTAAGGCTGACAACATATACACACGCTTAGATTTGAAAGGGGCATACCACCTAGTGCGTGTAAGGGAGGGCGATGAGTGGAAAACCACCTTCTGTACTAGGTATGGTCTATACAAATACACAGTGATTCCCTTCGGCTTGTGCAATGCCCCCGCAGCATTTCAGTATTTTGCGAACGATGTGCTGTGGGAGTTTTTGGACAGGTTTATAGATAATATTTTGATCTGTTCTCCCTGAAGCCAGGAGCATTACTTACACATTTGCCAGGTGTTCAAAGCTCTACATCAAAACGTCCTCTTCTGTAAACTCAGCAAATGCGAGTTTGACGTAAGAAATTCTTAGGGTTCATGTTGTCCCCCACGGGGCAGGAGATGTCAGACAGTAAAATACAAGCAGTCAAGGAATGGCCAACCCCAACAAACGTAAGAGAGATCCAATGCTTCGTTGGCTTTGCGAACTTCTATCGCAGATTCATAAGCCATTTTTCCAACAGCATGGCTCCCATCACTAGATTACTAAAGAAAAAAGGGCCCTTCCTTTCAACCCCGGAAGCAGAATCTTCATTTCAAAGCTTAAAGATTTGGCATTTTGGCTCACCCAGATCCTGAAAGCCCTTATGTGGTGGAGGCTGATGCCTCGGATTTAGCTTTAGGAGCCATACTGTCACAAAATCACAAAACCACAGGCCAACTACACCCTGTAGCGTACATGTCCTGAAAGCTAAACGATGCGGAGCAAAGATATACCATAGCCGAAAAGGAGTTGCTGGCCTTCAAAGACGCATTTGGTGATTGAAGACATCGTTGATGGGGGCTAAACACGTGGTGACAGTGTATATCGATCACCGAAACCTGCAAATGTATGCGTTCCACTATACTGCTGTCTCCACGGCAACTTCGATGGATGCTTTTCTTTTCCGAATTCCATTATGTGGTTACATATAGAAAAGGAACCGAAAACAGGAAGGCGGATGCCTTGTCCAGAAAAGAATCCAGCCAGGAGAAAAGAATGGAACAACAACATTCTATCTTAGACCCCCAACAAGTCATCGGCTTACTCCAAACCAATACCTTTTTACAAAAGGTGGAAAAAGGGGTGCAAACCCATCATTGGACAGAATGGCTAAAGAAAAATCCGCAATGGACCCTGATCAAAGGAGTCCTGTTAGGAGGAAACCAACTGTTGGTACCTAACGCGGTTTTACGCAAAGAAGTGTTCCAATGGTGTCATGACGCTCACAGCGCAGGACATAATGGCATTGAAAAAACCCTTGACCGAATACGTCGCCAGTTTTGGCGGCCATCTGTGGTAAGAGATACTAAGAATATGATTTGCAGATGTGAGACATGCGTACCAGCCAAGGTGGTACATGGAAAACCAGCAGGATTGTTACAACCTCTTCCTACTCCGATGGTTCCGTGGGAGTCCTTTTCACTGGATTTCTTGTTAACCTAAAGAAAAGGGGTGTTCTGCTATTCTAGTAGTGGTACATTGTCTAACCAAGATGGGCCATTTTGTTGCTTGTGCGAAGGAGCCTACTGCAGGCCAATTACCAAAACTTATCCTGCAACATATAATTTGGTTACACGGTCTTCCGACCAATATAATCTCAGACAGGGTTCCACAGTTCACAGCCAGGATTTGGTTAGAGTGGTGTGAAACATTAAACATGAAATCCTCCAAGTCAACAAGTTTCCACCCGCAGTCAGACGGACATACCGAGAGGTTAAATCAGACCCTGAAACAGTACCTCAGGTGCTACATGTAAGAAAAAATGGACGAGTGGTAGACCTATTATGCCTGGCCAAAATCGCTTACAACAGCGCCAAACACCAATCCGCCGGACTGGCTCCTTTCTACAAAACTTAGGGATTTCACCCTCGAATCACACCAATCATTCATCCCAAAGTGGCTCAAAATGTACCTGAAGTACAAGACAAGATTAACCATATACGACAAACGTTGAAACTTAATTACTGGAACCTCCAAGAAGCCAAAAGGTCCTATAACCCATTCGCTGCTAGGCCTTTTCCCCCCTTGTGCCAAGCCTTTTTTTGGCTATTTGGGGTAGTGTGCGCTTAGGCCCCTGTAACTTTTTGACCACATAAGGTATTCACGCCAAATTTGCGTCCTTTTCTTCCAACATCATGGGGATTGTAAATCTACCCAGGGTTTGTGGATTCCCCTGGAGGGGTCCCAGAAATTAGCCAAAATACAGCTAAATTTTGTTTTTTGGGGTAAAATGGGAAAAAGGGCTGCAAATGAAAGCGTCTGGGTTTTTCCCTGCAAATGGTATCAAAAACGTGTTTGTGGGGCTGAGATCACCGCTTTCCCACCTTTTAGGGAATTACAGACTTTTGTCAGAAAACCAACGTTTTTTACACAGTTTTGGCATTTTTCTGGGACATAGCCTATTTTTGCTATTTTTTGTGCTTTCATCCTCCTTCCAGTTAATGGGAGAGATGAGTATGAAATAATAATGGATCCTGGAAAGCTATATATTTTAGAAAACTAGACACAATTCTGAATTCAGCAAGAGGTCATTTGTGTAGATCCATCAAGGTTTCTTTATAGAAACTAACAGTTAAATATAGGAACAATTGAAAATTAGTTTTAAAAAACAGCCTTTTGTGTCAACGTTTTCACTTGTAACTTCTTCTAATTATGACAGCTGTTTGAAAGCAATATATTGTTCCATCTGCTGGAAGTTTATGGTTGTGGGGATGTGAAGGACTTGTAGGTTTACCAAGAACCCGACGAACCTAGAGTCAAAAATTGAGCAGCAATTTGCAATGGCTTTTTATTATCTACCGGGTATAAATAAATTATTGTGGGAAAATGTATACATGGGAAAATCGGTATGAAAGACACCTATGTATTTCTGAAATGGGAACAAATTATAGAGTTTAGAAACAGTAGATATTTACACATTTTCAAAATTGGGAATACTCATACTAGCATGAGAATTATCGCTCATTTTTCAAGATGACTTCTTTTTTACACAATGTCTTTCATTTGGAAGGCAGAAATGCATCAAAAGTCAATAGGTAATAACAGTTGCTTTACAAATCTGAATTACCCTAAGTCTCCCAATAAAAATGATACCTCACTTGTGTGGGTTGGCCTAGTACCCGTGACAGGAAACGGCGCAAAACGCAATGTGGTCACACCTCAATTTCGCAGTGAAAAAAGACCCTTTTTTGGTAAAGTGCCTAGCTGTAGTTCTTGAACCATACCTCTGTCAGCACCTAGTGAAACCTAGCAAACCTATACATTTTTGAAAAGTAGACACCCAGGGGAATCCAGGACGGGGTGACTTGACTGCCTCCCACCAGGTTCTGTTACCCAGAATCCCTTACAAACCTAAGAAATTGGCAAAAAAACACATTTTCCCACAATTTCTGTGCTGGAAAGTTCTAGAATCTGTGCGGATCCACAAATTTCCACCCACCCCGCGTCTCCCGTGACAGGAAACGGCTCAAACGCAACGTGGTCACACCTCAATTTTGCAGTGAAAAATGACCCTTTTTTGGCAAAGTGCCTAGCTGTAGTTTTTGAACCCTAGCTCTGCTGACACCTTGGGAAACCTAGAAAACCTATACATTTTTGAAAACTAGACACCCAGGGGAATCCAGGATGGGGTGACTTGACCGCCTCCCACCAGGTTCTGTGACCCAGAATGCATTTCAAACCTAAAAAAGTGGCAAAAAAACATATTTTCCCCACATTTCTGTGGTGGAAAGTTCTGGAATCTGCGTGGATCCACAAATGTCCACCCTCCCCGCGTTCTCCAAAATCTTTCGAGAAAAATGGTACCTCACTTGTGTGGGTCGGCCTAGTGACCGCAACAGGAAACGGCGCAAAATGCAACGTGGAAACACCTCAATTTTGCAGTGAAACATGACTCTTTTTTGGCAAAGTGTCTAGCTGTAGTTTATGAATCATAGCTCTGCCGGCACCTAGGGAAACCTACCAAACCTATACTTTTTAAAAAACTAGACACCAGGGGAATCCAGGATGGGGTGACTTGACTGCCTCCCACCAGGTTCTGTTACCCAGAATACCTTGTAAACCTAAACAATTGTAAAAAAATAAACACATTTTCCCCACATTTCTGTGGTGGAAAGTTCTGGAATCTGCGTGGATCCACAGATTTCCACCCACCCTGCATTCCCCAAAGTCTTCTGAGAAAAATGGCAATTCACTTGTGTGGGTCGGCCTAGTGCCCGCGAAACGAAATGGTGCAAAACGCAACATGGACACACCTCAGTTTCGCAGTGAAAAATGATCCTTTTTTGGCAAAGTGCCTAGCTGTAGTTTTTAAACCATAGCTCTGCCGGCACCTAAGGAAACCTAGCAAACCTATACATTTTTGAAAACTAGACACCCAGGGAAATCCAGGATGGGGTGAGGTGACTGACTCCCACCAGGTTCTGTTACCCAGAATCCCTTGCAAACCTAAAAAATTGACAAAAAAACACACTTTTCCCACATTTCTGTGGTGGAAAGTTCTGGAATCCGCGTGTATCCAGAAATTTACACTCACCCCGCATTCCCCAAGGACTTCTGAGTAAAATGTTACCTCGCTTATGTGGGTCGGCCTAGTGCTCACGACAGGAAATGGCGCAAAACGCAACGTGAACACACCTCAGTTTCGCAGTGAAAAATGACCCTTTTTTGGCAAAGTGCCTTGCTGTAGCTTTTGAACCATAGCTCTGCTGGTTGCTAGGGAAACCTAGCAAACCTATACATTTTTGAAAACTAGACACCCAGGGGAATCCAGGATGGGGTGACTTGACTGCCTCCCACCAGGTTCTGTTACACAGAATCCATTGCAAACCTAAAAAATTGGCAAAAACAAAAATGCATTTTCCCCAAATTTCTGTGGTGGAAAGTTCTGGAATCTGCGTAGATCCACAAATTTCCACCCACCCCGCGTTCCCCAAAGTCTTACGAGAAAAATGATATCTCACTTATGTGGCTCGGCCTAGCGCCCGAGACAGGAAACGTCGCAAAACGCAACTTGGACACACCTCGATTTCGCAGTGAAAAATGACCCTTTTTTGGTAAAGTGCCTAGCTGTAGTTTTTTAACCCTAGCTCTGCCGGGACCTAGGGAAACATACAAAACCCACACATTTCTGAAAACTAGACACCCAGGGGATTCTAAGGAGGTATGGCTTGCATAGATTCCCCCAACGTTTCCCTACCCAGAATCCCCTGCAAACCTCCATTTTAGCTGAAAAAATCTCTTTTTCACACATTTTTGTGTGGGAAAGTTATGGCATCACCGGGCTGACACAAATTTCCTACCACCCAGCATTCCCCAGGGTCTCCCAATAAAAATGGTGCCTCACACGTGTGGAAGGCCCAAATGCCCGCGACAGGCAAGGGCACAAAACGTAGTGAGGTGACATCAGAATTACCGCTCACAAAACAACCTGGTTTTGCAAGGGGGCCACCTGGGTTTTTGGCCCCGTGCTCGGCGGCCATCTAGGGAAACATACCAAACCCACACATTTGTGAAAACTAGATACCCAGGGGCTTTCAGGGAGGTATGGCTTGCGTGGATCCCCCAACGTTTCCTTACCCAGAATCCCCTGCAAACCTCCATTTTAGCTGAAAAAATCACTTTTTCATACATTTTTGTGTGGGAAAGTTGTGGCATCACTGGCTGACTCAAATTTCCTGCCACCCAGCGTTTCCCCGGGTGTCCTGATAAAAATGGTGCCTCACACATGTGGGAGGCCCAATTACCCACGACAGGCAAGTGCCCAAAGCGTAGTGAGGCAACATAAAAATTGCCTATCACAAAACAACCTGGTTTTGCAAGGGGGGTACCCTGGGTTTTTTGGCCCGGTGCTCGGCGGCCACCTAGGGAAACATACCAAACCCACACATTTCTGAAAACTAATCAAAATTGCCTATCGTAAAACAGCCAGGTTTTGCAAGGGGGTCACCTGGGTTTTTGGCCCCGTGCTTGGCGGCCATCTAGGGAAACATACCAAACCCACACATTTGTGAAAACTAGACACCCGGGGGCTTTCAGGGAGGTATGGCTTGCGTGGATACCCAAATGTTTCCTTACCCAGAATCCCCTGCAAACCTCAATTTTAGCTGAAAAAATCACTTTTTTTCACACATTTTTGTGTGGGAAAGTTGTGGCATAACTGGGCTGACACAAATTTCCTGCCACCCAGCATTTCCCTGGGTCTCCTGATAAAAACGGTGCCTCACACATGTGGGAGGCCCAACTACCCGCGACAGGCAAGGGCCCAAAACGTAGTGAGGCGACATCAAAATTTCCTATTGTAAAACAACCTGGTTTTGCAAGGGGGTCACCTGGGTTTTTGGCCCCATCCTCAGAGGCCACTTAGGGAAACCTACCAAACCCACACATTTTGGAAAAATAGGCACCCAGGGGATTCCAGGGAGGTATGGCTTGCGTTGACCCCCTACCGTTTCCTTACCCAGAATCCTCTGCCAACTTCAATTTTAGCTGAAAAAACACTTTTTTCACACATTTTTGTGTGGGAAAGTTGTGGCATCACTTGGCTGACTCAAATTTCCTACCACCCAGCGTTCCCCCGGGTCTCCCTATAAAAACGGTGCCTCACTCGTGTGGGAGGCCCAAGTACCCGCGACAGGCAAGGGAACAAAATGTAGTGAGGCGACATCAAAATTAGGTCAAAATTATGTCACCTCAATAAGTTGTGGGCAGATAAAAAACAAATACGCTGGTCAAAAGTAAGACAAGAGAGAGGCATTATTAGAATTGTGGGCTATCTTCGAAGAGGCCATGAGCAATTGTCCTACAATGCCATTAACAAATAAACCATCAGCACCTCCCCACCATATGCAGGGATGGGCATGCTTACACCTGCTCCCCATGCATTAGGACACTCAAACACACAGTGATAGAAGCAGATTTAAGACAGAGAGAAGAAAAACTCTTATGACATGTGAGACCTCAAGAGCACGTAAGATACGCTTTCCCACTGGGTAAGTCAAGCTTAAGCAGGTGTCAAGGAAGCTTGAGGCAGTTCTCGACAGTGATTTAGCAAGCTCAGGCAAGGAAGCAAACCCCAGTCCCCCAGGAAGTGATGACAAGTGTGGGGCTACAGGATTTGCCCAGTTTCCCAAGGGGAAAAATCAGGAACTGATGCTTGAGAAAGAAAGGCCACACAACCACACACACCTTGTACTGTCAAACACGCACCCACCAGAAGAGGAATAAATAGTAAAAGTACTTGTAAACAACACAATATACAACTTCCTAATAGACAAGGTCATGCCTAAGAGAGGGGATAGTCCCTTTATCTAAAGACACTATGGATATCCAAGAGTTTCCAGTACCTATGTTATAGAACTGGACATAGGAGATAGTCGCTAGAGGGCACAGCAAATATATATTGTCCCGCGTCTCTAACTAATCTATTGAGATGAGATCTAATGGCCAAGATAAAGATGATCATCCAGTAATCTGACAACGGGACTATAGCCTACTCATCCCCTGGGGTTCCTGTCCTGAGACCCATGTCATTAAAATGCCCCCACGGCACTGGTAAACGAATGAGGGCACCATCTGCCGATCAGAATGCCTTCAGTGAGGCAGTCTTAAAAAGCATGCAAAAATTCTTAGATCTTGGATATTATAAGTAGGCAGTGGGTACAGCACACACATTGTCCTCACTTGAGGTTATTCACAGGGCAAAAGCCTTCATAGCCAAAAAAGTGCCAGAGGGCGAAGACATTCATTACTGTGCTACATATGCGCAGAGAGGCCCCTGTCATAGATCAGGAAACAGGAGTAAGACACATGGGGCAGTACTAGTAACAGCTAGAAAACATACACCTTCAATAACGCTTCAGATCAAGAGTACTCAGCTTATGTCACCACCACAGTGCACCCAAGCATTGGGAGGTGGAGAAGATCAGTTTTGCTGAAGTCATCTAATACACCCCCCATGCCTAAGGAAATCTTTGAGCTACAAATTGCTCTACCTAAACATGTAATGGTAGTAAATTGTGTAGCACACACAGGGGTAAAAACATATCACAGGGAAATGCCCCCAGTCGACCACATGGTAAAGAAGGCTGCTTATTGAATGGTTGGGCAGACACATGTGCTCCCCAAACAGAGTGCCACAGGGACGACAGCTGAGCAGGAGCAGGTCCAAAGCGACACTGTAAAACTGATAGACCACAAATTGAAAATCTCTCAAAGGGGCAATGAGGGCCGTAACCGCGTACATGGGTCCATTCTCAATGGGAGCTCTACTGCAAAGCCCCAGATGGTACCAACAAGGTTATGACAGTAGTGGCCAGGGAAGTTGGCAGCAACCAGACAATAGGGAGATATGGAGTGCTACTACTGTCATAGGCTGTGGACCCTGGCAGAAATATACCAGTTGTAGGAAAGTACCTCTTTTAACATGGTTAGACCCACTTTTTGCCTGAAACATGATGTGATTTTGAATAAAAGTGCACTGACTCCCAGCTACTATAGCTTCCCAGTGCCAGAGCTCTTTCCCAAGACTCTGCCACGATTGATATAACTTAAGCAGCCCTGGAAAGTCCAGAGTAAATGGTACCCCTGGCACCTTGGGAGTTGGGACTGAGGAGGGTCCACTAGGGATGCAGCACAAGTTGTGCCACCCGACGGACCCCTCATCAAGACCATGTAAACTGCTATTGTAGGGTTTATGTATTGGTGCAGAGAATACTGAAGAGTTGACATGTCACACATCCCTGTGTATAAATTCACAACAGGGAGGCCAGATGGATTTAGAGACCAGCAAGGGCAGACTCCCCTAATACTTTCAACAGAACACACAAGAGCCCCCTGGTCTACAAAGTGAAGAATTAGGCTGAATTTATGAACACCATAACAGACAGGCGTCCCTTTAAAGGACGGTTTCCCTCACCCACCAAAGGTGGCATGCTTCATCATTGGAGGACCAACTTGCACAATGAAGCCTAGTCAAGAAGCAGTAGCACGTTTTGGATCCTGACAAAGTCATTGGCGGAAACATGTCAACTGGGTTTAATGCTTCTTGTCGCATTCTATGTTTTTAATCCTAGCACATGGTAGCCTGAATAAAGTTAAGTGGTGAACACTGTAGTTATGTGATAAACCCTGTAGCTAGTTTGAACTCACTTCACCACATGCACTGCATCCTTCACCACACCATGAAGCTCCCATTGGGTATTTAGTACTTACCCCCAGCATATAAAACATCCCTGAGCTCCTCCCTCTCTATGAGAGGGTTGTAGCCCGCACCTTGACTACACTTCATGGTGTGATGAGTGTCCCTAATTATGAAGCATGCCACCATTCATGAGAGAGGGAAACTGTCCTTTAAAGGAACACCTGTCTGTTCTGGTGTTTATACATTAAGCCTAATTCTTCACACATCCCTGTGTGCCATGCCCACAGACAATGCAAGAGGTATTGGTAAGTCACCCCTACTGAAAGCCCTACTGCCCTAGGACAGGGTACACTCTATCACATGTGTGGTCATATATGCCTGAGCAGATATGACCGTGCAATATCTAAGTAAATTCTTGGATATTGTAAGTGTGCAGGAAAGTTATATAAAGTACATGGGCTGGACAGCCATCATTATGGTTTCCCCAGCACCATGATGGCTTCATTGTACCCAGGGACGTTTGGTACCAAACATCTCACCTTAATAAGTCCACACTGATGCCAGAGTTGGATTTAATGATAAATGATCAAAGAGGGCACCTTAGAGGTGCCCCCTAAAAGGCTACCAAACACTGGTGTGGTCCCTGACTAGTCTTAGCCAGCCTGTCACCACCAGACATGCGTTTGACCTCATGGGGTGAGAGCTTTCACTCTCAACGAATGGGAACAATGCCTGATCTGGGTTCTGCTCTGGGTGGACGTGCTTCACACCTCCTTCCGGTTGGAATGGCATTCCAAGGCGGGAAGATTCAAAGGCAATTCCGCCTTTGAAATGCAACCCAGGCATCTCCAGTTAGATGAGGATGCCAAACCCCTTTCCTGCTCCACTTTTGGCAGAGGGTAGACATGACAATTAGTTAAATGAGGAGGTGTGCTCACGATTAGCCAGCACCACCCCTAAAGTGGGGTAGGTGATGGGGACCCCACTTTTCCAGTTCCTCCATCTGGTCTTGGAGAGAATCAGCCAATCAGGGTTAGGGTTATGCCCACTTCCCAACAGAACTGGTCACATGAGGTTCTAGTCACCTTAAAGGTAGGTAGCCCATTGGCTACTATTGTCACCCTCTTTAATGCATCTAAATGTAGCATTTAGGTGGCACCCCTAGACCCTGAACACTAGATTTGACAGACTCATTAAGAAAACGGACAAAGAAGAGCTGTTGAACCCAAGAACTGAGCCTGCTGTGAACTTTGGGTGCATATCCTTGCCTGCCACTGCAAAGACTCAACTGCCATGGTGTGCTCTCTCCTCCTGTCGCTGTAAGGACTCTAGGAACTCTGGAGGATATCCAGCGCTTTGCAAATCATTCAACAACTCCCTTGAAGCAGAGGAGTTAGTCCCCTGAAGACTGCAGGCACCAAACCCACAGCCTATCGACTTGCAGCTCCCAGGCCCAACCGATGCTGAGCCACCCAGTAAGAGGTACTCAGTTCTGAGAGTTGAACTCTGTCTCCCCACTGAGTGTGAAGAAACCAAGACTTACCAAAGTCATGCCATACCAATCCCCAGGGCATTGGATCACCTGTGACCACCACTTACCGAGAGAGTCCTCTCCATACTCCAACTGCCCAGGGAGCAAGCACCCATTGAGGGACATCGTACCCTCTGAGACCCACTGCGTGAGTGGCCCAGCTGTCCAGAAATCATCCCTTTAACCTGCTTGCCCCTGAATGCGATGGCCATCTTGGCGCCCAGAGCCTGGCTGACCAATCTGCTCTGAACCCAACCAGCCCGACCTGCATACCGGTGAACCAGCTCCTCATTTTAAGTCACTTGGACTTGCCTACAAGTCCCTCTTTGCATCCAGTTTTTGTGTGACCTCCCTTCTTCGTAGTGCACCGGCTACCAATGCCTCCAATACCCTGCACTTGGCTGAATCCGGGACGCTTTCAAGAATTCACTGGTGGATCATTGGACCTTGGCCTGCTACTATGCTAAACCTCAAAGATTAACCTCTTGTACTGACTATACAATTTAATATGCATGTTTGAATTTAGTCCCATAGGAAATCATTGTGCACAACTATTTTTCGAAGTTTGATAAATCATAAGAAAGTGCCTAAGTCAAAAAAGTTATATAAAAATAAGTATTCATTTTGCAAATAGGTATTGGATTTATTCTTGTGTGTTTGTCTCATTTATTGCCTCTGTGAGTACAACACATGCTTAGCACTACCCTTTAATAAACTTAACTGCTCACCAACACTACTACTAGTTGAGCATTTGTTTTATCGTCTTTTGCCTCTGTATACCAATCTGGGTCTCACTGGACTCTCTGCACAGTGTACTTCATTTTAGTGCTTTATATAGAGAGCACGCTACCTACACCGGTTAATGGAATACCATGAGAAGCAAACACAGCAGAGACCAATAAACCCCATTAATTAGCATCAAGCACAGGGGAGTCAGAATGCACCCTACCTCCAGTTGCAGGGAGGCTCGCAGGTCGCCACAAATCCACAACAGGGATCTAGCCATTGGGTGAGCATGTGGCAGCAGTAGCCACAGACAGGGAATCCAATGCAACTGGGGAGGTGCCTCAACACACACAGGGAGGGCTGACAATGTAGAGAGGTAGCGCCTTTTATGCAATCACAGAACCAAACTACATAGTAAAATAGAAAACTATCCAGCAGAACTAGGAATTACCCCAACAACTTAAAAACCAGTTGATAGTGACACCCACTAGCCCTCTTCCTCCAAACTACTACCGATCAAAGAAGACTAAAATACACCAGTGGGAGCTCAAAATGTTTTGCTTGAATTCAGATTTCCAGACCGGCTGAGAGCTGTGTCGACTGGAGGCCTGCACCAAGTTCATCATCGAGGGGTAGTTTCAAGGACCCCTATCTACTGATTGTCCTCCAGGGTGGGGTTCGCTGGTCATGCCCCAGGAGGCATGGGCAGTCTGATAAGGGGGCGTGAACTAAAACAGTTTTTAAAGATACACTCAGGTCCCTCATCCAAAGTCAAATAGGACATGTTATGATGCCCAAGTCAAAAGTCCCCATTCTCAGGCACCATGCCCAGGTGCCAAAGATTGCATCATGGCGTGCAGTCCCAACAGCACCCCCAAAAGCTGGAAGCCTTCACACCAACAGAAGCCCCCTTTTAGTTCTAAAACGAAGCTATCCTCGGTGGCAGGAACCAGGACTCCTGTGCGCCTGGGAGGGTAAAATCTTTAAAGGAGTCCACAGGGCACACACTAGGAGCTAATAAGCGGCGAGGCCTCAGTATGATGTTGAGCCCCAGCCTCGAGTTGGTGAAGGGTTCACCAGGGTGATGATATGTCCCAGATTTGCGGAAGTCGTAGCAGTATTTCATCGTCATCCTCCAGACCTTTTGGTCAAAAGTACTGGGATTTGAGTTTTTTGTGTTACAAGGCGAATAAAGGCTTAGGAAGCCTTCTTTTTAAGTTCTGTGAACTGTGCCGTTTTTTGTTTTCCAAAGTCTGGTCACCTTGCCACACACTTACAAAATGCAGCAAGATATGACCAGTTTCTTAGGCAACACACGACTGCAGAGACCCCAGCCACAAGCTAGGGTCAGCAGGCTCACCAGTACACTTAGAGTCAGTGGGTGTGGTTCGAGGCAGAGGGGGGTGACTGGAAGGGGGATCCCATATCTCCACTCCAGCGCCAGACAAACATAGAGCAGCGGGTGCGCTAACCTCCATACTAAGCATAGGGGCTCAATGGTGCTCCAACTCTGCAGGCTTCAAACAGGGAAAACAGGGGGCCTTACCACAACCATCACTATGTTGGGGTACAGAGCAGCCTGTGACCCTCTCCCCCATATGACTAGTGAAGCAATAGATCATGCGAGATTAAGAGAAACCCCCAAGACTAAAAAAAATGCCCATATCTAGCCCAAAAAGATGATTCCAGATACAAAGGCGGGGTCAAGATCATCCTAAGCCAAGTAACTGGAAAGCACAAGAAAGGCCAAACCTTGTCATACAACATGTGCACATGCACCAAAACATGGCACGGGCAGACATTAAAAACTCCAGCAGTGATACGCCCCCTCTTCCCATGTGTTCCACTCACCTATAGCGATACTAGGTTATTCAGGGCATAAAAAAAAAAATGGAGGGTAGCATCAAAAGATGTAGCCTCCATCTGAGAAAATAACTATTGGAAGGTGCCTCACAGCAACCAGATCCTTAGCCAACAGGTGAAGTCCCAATACGAAAACATAGCACTGCCGTAGGACTCCGACTGAAAACTACAATTCCATCCCTCCCTTTGTTCATGAGACCACCCCACAAACATATTTAGAGCCAATATATGAATCCAGGATTGTAGAAGGGGCTCAATGGCATTTAAAAATATTTGGTTCATCAAAATAACAAAAAATCCCAAGACTCCCAGAAAGTACTAAAATATAGCCAACAGGTGGTCATCCTCTTGTGCCCCACTAAATCGAGACTAGTGAAGTGGAAATCACACCCCAGGGACCACTAATTACAGAGCATCTGCAATGCTTTTAAGCTAACAACCAACAGAATTCTTTTCAAAGCCAGGTAGGAAAGATGACAACAAAGTGCAACAATGCGAAGTGTGATCAACATTTTTACTAAGCAAGAAAGAGAAGAAGGATAATTTCCACACTTATGCCAATGGACTGAGGAAAACCCCATAGTTTGCTTAACACTAGAGTGTGTGCACCTATTCTTCGTGTAGTCGAGCACTTACATGGTGATGTCATCCATGAACTAAACTCTAACATTTTCCAACTGGACAGAAGAAACACATCCAATGAAAGAGTACAGATGGCTACGAAAAGGAATCCCACCTGTAACGACCATATCACGACAACATTTATGTATATTTCTATGCATATGTATCCTCTGTCAGCTAAGGGTAATCGCATTCTTACTTACAATTGAGGAACGGTTGGGTCAAGGAGAGTCAGTAATGGGGAAATGCAGTGCCTATGTAGGGACCTTTCGTATATCACCTATAATTACACTAAACCAAACACTAGCATCCCACACACACTATATTGTTCCCTCTTACATAACACTGTCGTACTTTAGAATTTGGGACCGCGTAGGAGGCAGGGCCCTACCCCTGTCTATCCCGGTAATAGTCTACCGCGAATGGTTAATGCGGTATGTACAAGTGCTTTGTGTAACGTTTTAGCTATGAATGCACTGTGTATAAGCTATTTCACATCACTACGTGGGTTCCATTTTGTAGCGGTGGCCATCTTATGGTTGCCCTCACATAGGCTATATAGCATGAAGCGAAAACGGGCCTTTTAGAGCACATGTGCCTTTCTTTGACTTTTCTGTGACCTGGGCAGCTTGGCTCCGCTGCCCCAGGTCAAACTGGTCCCACGAGTTCCCCGTCCTCTGGCAACCTGTGATTAGCATCAGGGCTTGACACACCATAAAGTCTTTTCATCCTACACGAGCCTCCAGCTAATCTCTTTCTCACCTGACTGTTCCTGCTTTATGGCTTGTTTTCCAAACAGGAGATGCTCATGTTTATTGGGGCCTATCGATATCTGATGTGGGATCTGAGCCTTGCTGTGTAAATAATTGAGGGCTGGCTTAACTGGAATGTGGGATGGTCATCATGACTCTGCCTTTTTTCGTTTGTAATGTATACATGTAATGGCCATATCGTAAACTAAGGAATGTATGCCTGAAGCAGGATATTCTGTATTTAAGAAGAAGCCCGTTTCTGTGATTTTCAGCAGTCTCCTGAGAACATACACGCTGTTGTACTTCTAGGATACCTGTAATTGGTCTGCAGCCAATAAACTGATCTTTGACTTCACCCAGAAGACTCTGTGTTTCTGTAGGTCTGAAACAGGAAGAACCCCGAAGTCATAGGGTGTGTTCCCCTGCACCGCTGGGCTTAAAATACCCAGTACTTCAGTTGGAGCCCAACATGGGGCTCGATTTCAGCGGTACCGGTCCAAGCCAGAGGTTCGTGAGGAGCTTCGTGTGGAAATTCTGGAGGAAGGCCGCCACTTCATCGACCCCTGCATGTCGACGTGGTCCGAAAGTCTTTTCTGCGAGGTTCTCCGCATCCCGACGGCTACGAAGGACTGCTGCCCTGATTAATCGCCCTGTTTTGGACCCTTGACGATTTTTTGGTAGAGCGAAACAATCGAGAGAGTCTTCTGGTGACGCCATCGATCATCAATATTCAGTTAAGTATAAGTGGAGCGTCTCCCAGTTTGAATTTGGTATCCTTCGGGATCATTTTGATTTGGTGCTTGCAAGTCCCAAAGCCAGAGGACTCGTGTATTCACGAGACTATCGTATTCGATAATCCTTTGACGTTTGAAACTAGACTAGTGAGCGAAGATGCCTGGTTCTAGTGTATTTTGTAGATTGTTTTGTTTGGGTTGTGGAAGGGATTTCCAGTTAGAGGATTCATGTCCGGTTCCTCCAATTGGAACTCCAACTTATGAGCTTTATGTAAAACATGGCGTGGGCCCCATTGCATATAATGAAATATGGATCCGATACACCAGAAAGGACGGTGTTTTAAAATAGCCCCAAAATGGTAGTTTCGATACAGATATCTTAGATAATTTGGAAGTTAAATTGTTTAAAAAGAAAGCCCGGCCGGCGATGTTTGATTCTTTCCGCCTATGGCGAAAGGAAGCCAAACAGAAGGAAATTAAGCTAGCGAAAAGAGATAAGAGAGAGAGAGGTATGTCAGTGATGCAAGCAGCTGTGCAATTTAAAGATAATGAGGAGGAACAAATGAAGGAACAGTTACATAGACAGCGCAAACTAGGGATTGATAAATGTTACCCTGTTTTGTCACCCCTTGTGCAAGATGAGACAAAAGAGAATGAGAAAGATTCCCTAATGTCCCATTTGTTAAGTTCGCCACCCCCATATGCGCAAAATGCCACCGCACCTCCACAGCTTGTAAATGCGCAACCTCCAGTAAATATGCCGCAAGCCTTCCCAGAGGCGCCAGCTCCTCCTCAGCCGGCTCCTATCCCTGCAGTGCAGCCCTCTCAAGGGCCGCCAGTTTTGCTACCTGTTGCCCCTGCGCTTCCTGCGACTTTGCCTAGCACGCCAGCGGCCTCCTCTGGCGCTCCTTCTTACACTACCCAGGTACCTGTATCTGAATCTGTTTTTCTTCCCTCTGTCTATCCCCCCGTTTTTGCCTCAACTTCTCCTTCAGCACGACAACAACTAGCTAATGTAGTTACTAGTCTAATGTCGCCTCTCTTTGGGTCATCTAGTGCGACTCCTGCCTTACAGCATAAGCAATTGCGCAGTCAGCTGCCTGATTCTGACGAGAAAGAGGTGTTAGATCATCTGGCGCGTAGGTGGATTGGTTTCCCTTCATGCTATGATGTGGAATCAGTTGTTGACGTGTTTCATCAATGGGATGCCCCGAAACAGAGGTATGTGTTTGTGAAAATGTGTGAAATCCTCTGTGAGGAATTGGATGATCATGGTAGAGATCCAAGCCCGCAGGAGTTGTGTCGAGTGAGATTCGATTTTGGAAAAGGTACGATTGTGGGCCCCGATGTCAATAGAGCAGTTGCGATCTTATTATCCTTGAGGAATGATGATTGTCAACAGTCGTTGTTTACACAAGATTTCCCTGTGGGGAGAAAAGGAAAAGCGCGACAATACCCTATGAGAGAAGTCCCTCCGGTATGGAAGGAATCTGTTGCGGCTGATGCCGCTCATGGTATTGCTGCTATGCCAGCACATTTTCAGCGTGTTTGGGTGCATGTCCCTTGGAAACGATCTGAAGTAATAGCGCTTAAACAGACATTGCCTGACCCCCGTAAAAACCCTGCAGGATATTATAAGGAGTTATCACAAACTGCAGGAGCATGAATCATGAATTTAGCTGACATTGATCGGTTGTTTGGAAATGTTGTTCTACAGCCTTTGTGGGGGTCAATTTGCAAAGTAGATCACTATGCAGAACTAGGTGCTACATGGGCTAATATTATTGCCGCAGACGCTAGACAAGTTGGTGGTGCAAAACCTGAGCCTTTGGTAGCAGAGCTCCCTGGTCGAATTATTACCTGCATGAAAACTATAATGCCCGTGATGCGCGTAAATTGGGATAAACTATCCGCATGTAAGCAGAAGAAAGATGAGACAGTGTCTGATTTCTTTACTAGGTTTGAAGAAACGTTTATCGACCACAGTGGTCAAGACATGAGCACTGAAGGTGGCCAACGGTTATTTGTTGATAAATTTGCGCAGAATCTACTTCCTGAGTTGTGTAAGAAATTAAAAGACTCAGAAAGTTCTTGGGCGGTTTCCTCTTCAGCGCAAATACTGGCTACTGCACAGTATTATGAGAATAGAGACAAAGATGAGAAGGATAGAACAGATAAGAAAACAAAAGAACTAAAGACAAAGGTTCTTTTGCAGCAGGCCTATCCGCCAAGTGGAGGACAGAGTAATTATAGGCAAACACAAGGTATCTATCAGCAACCCCAACAATTTCAGAATAGTCAGCAAATGAATGGGTATTATCAACCACGAATCCCTGTAGGTCCCAACCAATGTTCATATTGCAAAGAGGAAGGTTATTTTAAATATAGTTGCCCTAAATTAATGCAGCGTAACAGTAATGCGTACGGCACAAGAGGTAGAGGTGGTCAGCAAGCTCCTAGAGGCAGAGGGCGTGGAAATGTTCTCCAGAACGCGCGTCCTCTTCCGCCTCAAAATACCATAAATAGCTTTGATCAGCAAGCCAACACGGCTGGTAATACAGCTCAGTACTACAATAACGATTATTATGCGGAAGATGACAATATAGAAGATGATGATTACTAGGACAGCCGTAGGCAGAGAGAGGGAGTTGTTTCAGTGCCAGTGGATCAGAGCGGACCTTATGTTAAAGTAACTACAGCAAATGTAACGGAGCCCTTTCTGCTGGATACTGGTGCTGCAAAGAGTTCAATCATGCATTCAAAACTCCCTGGCGCGCCTTTGTCTGGCGAAATGAATGTCTCAGTAGGTTTTTCTGGCGCCCCAGTTAGGAACCCGATTTCTAGTCCTATGTCACTTTCTGTTGGACCTTGTGAGCTAAAAGCACCCCTCATCCTAACAACAGGTTGTGGTGAAAATTTGCTAGGCTTAGATTTGCTAAAAAGATTGCATGCCACGCTGTATTGTTCTCCCTCAGGAGTACAACTTACATTAGGTAATAAAGTGATTTCCCCAATGTATTTGTCTAAAAATGCAATGCCGCCTGAATTGTCATCCCTTCCGGATGTCCTGTGGGCTACTGGGCCCAATGATGTGGGTCTCTTGGAAATACCGCCATATGTGGTAACTTTAAAGGCCAATGTCAGATTGCCACGTATTCCCCAGTATAAGATCTCCAATGAAGGTCAGAAAGCGTTGTTAGAAATTGTCAGCGATTTGATTAAAAAGGGTGTGATTGAAGAGACAAGAGGCAACGTTTGCAATAGTCCTGTTTTACCTGTCTTAAAACGAACGGACCCTTCACAGCCACCTGTTTACAGATTTGTGATTGATCTTAGAGAGGTTAATAAGATTGTTGTGCCACAGTTTCCAGTTGTCCCTGATATAACTGCCTTGTTAACTATGATTCCAGCCTCCGCTGCATGGTTCTCAGTGATCGATTTAAAGAATGCTTTCTTTAGCATCCCAATTGCAGAGGAGAGCAGAGACATTTTTGGCTTCAGTTTAGGAGGCCGAAGCTTCCGCTTTAAACGCGCTCCCCAGGGCTACTGTGAGAGTCCATCAATATACAGTCAGGCTTTAAAAGCGCAGCTTGATGCACTGGCTTAACCCAGTGGCGCTATCCTCATTCAGTATGTTGACGATTTACTAATCGCCGCGGATACTGAAAAGATTTGCAAAAACGCTACCTTGTCATTGTTGCGTCATTTGTCTGCCTTCCATCACAAAGTGTCTCTCTCAAAGCTGCAATATTGTCGACAAGAAGTGACCTACTTAGGTCATCTCTTATCGAAGGAGGGAAGGAAACTGACCCCAGAAAGAATTCAAGCCATTGCACAGTTGAGTGTGCCAAGAACACAGAGAGAAGTGCGTGCTTTCTTGGGCATTACTTCATACTGTAGGCATTGGATTCCTAATTTTTCCTTGTTGGCAAAACCGTTGTTAGCATTAACATGCAAAGACACACCGAATCCTATCCCATGGTCTGAAGAGTGTCAGAAAAGTTTTTGGGAATTGCGTAATGCATTGTGTTCAGCTCCTGTATTGGGTACCCCTGACTACAGCAAGCCTTTTACATTGTATGTTCATGAGAAAGATGGTTGCGCATTATCAGTGTTAACACAGCCTTTTGGCGACAGACCGCGTCCATGCGCATATTTTTCGTCAACCTTGGATCCGGTAGCGAGGGCATTGCCAAGTTGTCTGAGAGCCACAGCCGCCGCAGCTATGTCTATTCGACAGTCTGCTGGCCTAGTGATGGATAACACATTGATTGTTATGGTTCCACATGCTGTGGACACATTGTTAAACAGGACTAAGACACAACACTTAACTAGTGCGCGATTATCTGGTTATGAGCTGACACTGTTAGCAAATCATATACACATAAAGAGATGCAACAGGTTGAATCCAGCTACACTATTACCAATCCCAGCAGACCTAGATGAGATTGAGCAACATGATTGTCTGTTCAGAACAGAAGAAGAGACGGAAGGGAGAGTAGATCTTAAAGATACTCCCCTAACGGAGTGTGATGGTACTTTATGGGTGGATGGTTCGTGTTTCAAGCTTCCAAATGGTGATACGACTGCTGCATATGCTATCACGACTTTGCACACGATTGTGGAAACTGCACGTGTGCCACAAAATTCGGCTCAAGCAGCGGAATTGATTGCCCTTACGAGAGCATGCGTGTTGTCTGAAGGAATGAAAGTGAACATATATACGGATAGCCAGTACGCCTTTGGCGTGGCTCATAGTTTTGGGCGACTGTGGAAGGAACGTGGGTTCCTGACTTCGCATGGAGCTAAGATTCAGAATGGCAAGTTGGTGAATGATCTCCTTGAGTCGCTGACCCTACCGTTGCAAGTTGCGATTATGAAATGCAGTGCGCACAAGAAAATCACTGATGATGTTGGTCATGGTAATGCGTTTGCTGATGAAGTCGCGAAAGAAACAGCAAAAGATGTAAAGACTCGAATGTATGTTGCAGGCCCTGCCAGATGGGTTGGTGATGTTGGAATGTGTGAAAACACAATAGAGAGTGTAAAGTCCCTTCAAGCTGAAGCCACAGAGAAAGAGTTAAGCAAGTGGAGAGAAAGTATGGGTAAGTTGGATGAGAATGGTTGTTGGATTGATTTGTCAGAACATAGGCGATGGTTGTTACCTGATGCATACGTGTTTCCAGTGGTTACTATGGCACATGGAATGGCACACATCAGTATGAAAGGAATCTGTAAGTTGTTGGCTCCAGTATGGCAGAATGCTGGAATTCCTAAGTGTGCAGAGAATGTGGTCAAGAATTGTATGGTATGCTTGAAGTACAACCCTGGTAGGGGAACCCCAACTCCAGCTGGTCATTTTGCGCCTCCATCATATCCATTTGAAGTTTTGCAGTTGGATTTTATCCACATGGAAAGATGCAACAACCTGAAATATGTATTGGTGGTTGTTTGCGCTTTCTCAAAATGGATAGAGGCCTATCCTCTAAAAGATAACACTGCTCTGTCCACAGCCAAAGCCCTTGTGAAGGAATTTTTCCCTAGGTTTGGAATGCCAAGAATGGTGTGGAGTGATAATGGGAGTGAGTTTGTGGGCCAAGTGATGAAGAATGTCTGTGAGGGACTAGGTATAAAGCAGAAATTTCACGCTGCAAATCACCCCCAATCAGCTGGATTAGTAGAGCTCTACAATGGCGCTCTAAAACTCAAACTGGCCAAAATCCAAGCGAGCTCAGGTCTTAAATGGCCTGACGCTCTGCCTCTAGCACTCCTGTCCCCCAGAATGACCGTGCATTCACGAGTGGGACTTAGTCCCTACGAGGTCGTTTTTGGCCGCCCGGCCAATGTATGGGTGTGCCAAGACCGGCGAAATTCAGTGAAATCGAACACCCAGTACTGCTTGATTACTTGTATGATTTGACGGTTAAACTGCGTGTTTTACACCAACAGGTGCATGATACTCTCCCCCCGGCTTCTGAAGCTCCTGGACACCCTATCGAACCTGGCACGTGGGTCCTTGTGAAAAACTTCCAGCGGAAAACCAACGATGAGCCCCGCTGGATTGGCCCTCATCTCGTGCTACTGTCTACAAGATCAGCTGTTCGAGTAAAGGGGAAAAGGAACTGGATCCACGGCGCCCACGTGAAGAGGATCCCTTTGCCTCTGCCATATGACCAGTGGGTCCAGGAGGGTATCGCTGACTCTGAAACAGACACTGTACCTCGTTTTGTGCCGTCCAGTGATGCACGCATAAAAGGCACAACTTCAGCACAGGAGAGTGATGATATTTTGCGAGAAGCTGTGCCACCGTCAATTCGATTGGACACCACAGAGCCTGAACTCTTGTTCCAAGATCAAACAGTACCTGGCCGTCTCCATTACAATCTAAGACCAAGGCCTATGGACAAATAAATATTCTTTTTCTTTTACCTTTTTATTTTTTGATAACCAGAGCTCTCCCATCTGAAGGACTTTCTTGATTTTTGTTTTTCGAACCACCATCCGGGTTCAGCCGCAGGGTCGCGGTGCCAAGACTTTGGGGTACAGGCCGAAGACGTTAGGTCGACGGTTCTGGTTGGTCTAGGGCATTCCCTGGACTGACAGGCGTACTCCTTAGCAGAAGATACTCACCCGCCGCGAGCGGCACAATTAGAGGATGGAGTTTTTCGAGATGGAGAGACCCGCTGAGGAAATGAACTTTAAAACAAGAATGTGTAAAATAATGAAGCGCAAACGTTTTGTATTTTTATGCCTGTTTGTATTATGTAGTATGGTAGTGTTTACTGTAGGATTTGTATTCTTCTCCTCTCAAGAGCCCATTGCACCCACTGTACAGCCTATACTTCCTCCTACTATCTCCTCACACTCTTTTCACCCTCTGCCTGAACATGAACAAGCTAGACGATCAGAGTTTGTGAATAACTCGTTTATTCAGCTCCTGCACCAGCACCAACTAGTCATGAATACAACAAATTGTTGGGTGTGCAGTTTAATGCCACATACCATTAATAAGGGTATTCCCTATCTAGTGCTGCCGTATAGTTACAATGGATCGTCATGGGCATTCCAGACCATGTTTCTCTATGCTCTAGATGCGTACTCCCCGCGACAGCCGCGTTCCATCAGACCTAGCACCAATAATAAAGCTTTAATGAAAGGAGTTGCCGATATGAGCAGAGATATCGATGCATACTCATCCATTCCCAAAGAAGAGTTGAGAGCTTATGTAGGGTGGAACGCGACGGGGTATAGTATTAGTCTAGGTGAAAGACAGCGAAAAATTTCATCCCCAATCTGGGTCGTACCCCACATAGGTCGGTTCTGTTTGCAAGGTAATGGTCAGAATCCTAGAGCTCAACTGGGAAGAAGTGACTGTACTGAAACGTACACTTTTCCGTCACAGTTTTCCCCTGCGTTTTTGGCTGCCAAGGGTACATATTTTATCTGCAATGACCGAGCATATACATGGTTGCCCCCTGACTTCTCGGGCACATGTTATATTGCAAATCTACTACCGCCAACATTTACTGCCGCCTCCGACTATCACAAGACCAGAGTTGTGAGAGGCGTGATTAGTAAGGAGGATACTGCCGGTCAGGAAGCGGGAGATTTCTTTTTGGGTTTCCTGCCGTTTTGGGGACCTATGGTCAATAGTAGGAACCTGAGACAGCTGACTCGTGTGGTTGAATCCACTGTTAATGTAACGGCTGGTGCCTTTGGTAATTTGACAGCTGAGCTCCAAGCAGATCGCCTCATGACTTTGCAGAACCGCATGGTTCTAGACGTCATACTTGCAGACCGCGGTGGGGTATGTAAGGTTATCCAATCCAGTTGTTGCATTTTCATACCAGACAACGCTCCAACAGTTTATCAAGCCATCTCCAAACTACATAAAATATCTGAGTCCATACACATGGATAAAGGAGATTGGTCACTGGTGGGGTGGTTCTGGGAACTGATATCTGCCTGGGGTTGGAAAGTTCTGATGGTCATTGGAATGATCTTAGCCATCCTTTTCCTGTTCTGTCTGTGCATACAGTGTGCTCCTGCGATATGTGGCCTCTGTGCTACATTATGTGTAAGGAAACCTGTATCGAGGGACGAGCTAAGTAATAGGATGATGCTACAGCAACATCTCCATGACTTCGTGAATATTGACCTAGACTCGGATTGAAATGAGTATAGTTATTGCCTATGTAAGGGCAAAAGGAGGGTCTGTCGTACTTTAGAATTTGGGACCGCGTAGGAGGCAGGGCCCTACCCCTGTCTATCCCGGTAATAGTGTACCGGGAATGGTTAATGCGGTATGTACAAGTGCTTTGTGTAACGTTTTAGCTATGAATGCACTGTGTATACGCTATTTCACATCACTACGTGGGTTCCATTTTGTAGCGGTGGCCATATTATGGTTGCCCTCACATAGGCTATATAGCATGAAGCGAAAACGGGCCTTTTAGAGCACATGTGCCTTTCTTTGACTTTTCTGTGACCTGGGCAGCTTGGCTCCGCTGCCCCAGGTCAAACTGGTCCCACGAGTTCCCCGTCCTCTGGCCACCTGTGATTAGCATCAGGGCTTGACACACCATAAAGTCTTTTCATCCTACACGAGCCTCCAGCTAATCTCTTTCTCACCTGACTGTTCCTGCTTTATGGCTTGTTTTCCAAACAGGAGATGCTCATGTTTATTGGGGCCTATCGATATCTGATGTGGGATCTGAGCCTTGCTGTGTAAATAATTGCGGGCTGGCTTAACTGGAATGTGGGATGGTCATCATGACTCTGCCTTTTTTCGTTTGTAATGTATACATGTAATGGCCATATCGCAAACTAAGGAATGTATGCCTGAAGCAGGATATTCTGTATTTAAGAAGAAGCCCGTTTCTGTGATTTTCAGCAGTCTCCTGAGAACATACACGCTGTTGTACTTCTAGGATACCTGTAATTGGTCTGCAGCCAATAAACTGATCTTTGACTTCACCCAGAAGACTCTGTGTTTCTGTAGGTCTGAAACAGGAAGAACCCCGAAGTCATAGGGTGTGTTCCCCTGCACCGCTGGGCTTAAAATACCCAGTACTTCAACACTTGGAACCAACACATGAACTCAGTCCACTACCAAGCATCAGCCAGATCATGTTATGTCTGTTCAGTGATCCAAAATGCAGTAGGCGCAGATAGAATTTATCTGTCCCAGGAGGTAGCCAACAAAACAGCATAGTGCCTTATTCACCTTTAGTTATGTAGAATAAGAGCGAAGATCCAGCCCAACAAGATAGAACCTCACAGGGTAGTTGTGAACCTGACCCATACGACACAAACCAACAGCTTTATAACGAAAACTCTCTCAAGACCTCATTAATGAAATATTGAAATGCTGCCGGAGCATTACATAGCCCGAAGGGCATAACAGTATACACAAACAGCACAAACAGCCCAAACTCAGTCTTAAAGGTGGTTTTCCATTTATCACCTTCTCGTACACAAATTAAGTGGTAAACTCCCTGTAAATGCAGTTTCATGTAACTGGTGACATTTATGACCTGATCAAGTAGTACCAGAATTAACGGAAGAGGACAGTGGTTCTTGATAGTCATCTTATTGACCACTCCATAATCCACACAAGCCCTCAACTCTCCATTCTTCTCGGGTACAAAGAAGAGTGGAGAAGACACAGGCAATATGGAGTGGAGTATAAAACCTATCTCTAGCAGTTCATCCAAATATTTGCATAGCTATTGAGTTTCAGGTTCTGTCAATGCGTAAACTCTACTGCAGGGTAGGGTTGCTCTCCCGGGGGGAGATCTATGAGGCAATTAAAGACTCTGTGTGGGGGCAGTTGGGTGTCTTTCACAGGGTCAAAAACCTCTGGAAAGTCCTGGTATTCTTTGGGTAGTTTAAGGTTTTCTGTCCCTTGGATCAACGGGCAATTCATAGGTATTCCCTACTCTGGAGCATCTTGGTAGCAGGTAATAGTGCAGAATGGTGAATCTGAGGTTAGAGTGCTGTGTACCCAATCAATTTTTGGATTATGGAGTTCTAGCCAAGGTGCTCCCAAAATTACCCAAACGGTGGGAGCGTCTATTAGAATGAAGACAATTGTTCAGTATTCCCAATATTGCACACTAAGGTTAGAGCCTCTGTCTGAAAATAAATTAGTCCAAAAGAAAACTCTGAACCATCTACTGCTCGAACATGCTCAGGGTTTTCTTTGTGAACTTTGGTGAGCCAGAGCTTGGCAGGTAGGGTCAGATCAAAAATATTGCTTGTGGACCCTGAGTCAATAAGCATGGATATTACATGCCTCCTCTGTGGGGATAGGATTACTGTGACTCAGAATTCGTGTTCCTACATTGGTCAGATACTGTGAGATCTGTGTGGCTTATCTTGACTAGACGATCTCCCCTCTAGTCGAGAGCCTTAGTTTCACAGTTCTTGATCAACTTTTACACTGGCCACAGCCTTAGTTTTTTTGGTTTTGCAGAAAATTCCCTAGCAAAATGACTAGCTTTGCAACAATAAAAACATAGGTTTAATTTGAGGTGATAATCCTTTTACTCATTAGATAGTGGATCCATTATAGCTCCTATCTACATAGGTTCAGTATCAAGAGTCTTACTGTCTTCTCAGTTTTGAGAACAAATACTCTGGTGTCACTGTGAGATCAGGAACCCTTTCGCTCACCCAATTGGTGGTCTAGCTTAACCACAAGATAAATAAATAATGCACAGTCGTCGGGCAGATCAAAGATGTGCGAGAGGGCATCTTTAAGGTCATCTCTTAACCCTCGATAGAGTAAGGATGTTCTTTTCTCTTTCATCCAGCACATTTCTGCCATCAATCGATTGAAAGTAGTGATAAAATTAGGGGTGGGCGGAATTTGCGTAATCGCGTTACGCAAATCTCCGCGAAACGGTAAAAAATCTCTGCGAACATGCAGAAATTCCGCGAACATGCGGAATTGCTTGTTCGCGATACTTTTTTCCTGTTCGCGATCGCTGTTTGCGTGCTCGGGGTGAAATATCTTGCGAACACGCATATTGAGAACGCGAACAAGCAAAAAATTTCGCGAAGTTGCGGAACGTAGATTTTTTTGCAATTTCGCGTTCTCCGCGGAACGCGAAATTACCCAAATTTCGCAAATTCCGCGAACGGAACGGAATTTACCGCCCAGGCCTAGATAAAATTCAGCAGGTCCTTAGAACCTTGTCGTAGGTTTAATAACTCATTGTCACTTGCTTGGATAAAAACATGTTTTGCAAATAACTGAAATGTTTCTCCCAACACAGGCTGGGCCAAAACTGGACGACTATCTTTGGCTTTAGTATCCCTCCATTGTTTGAAATGTGCCCTCTCTGGTTGCAACTCTTCCTTAAGTGTTGCATTTTCTGCTTTTATCCTACTCAGATCTAGTTGCAACTGTTGCATTAAATCAGACAGATTGGTAGCGTCATTGAGGTCCCCTGATAAGGCAGGTGCTAGATAGTCCATGAATATTTGCCATTGATTAGTCATGGCACCGCCCAAAAGGAATGTTAGATGTGTGGCCCAGCCTTTTGTCATAAGCCAGTGAAAAAGTCCTGGGCACTCGTAATGAGGATGACCAAATTCTTTCTGGTAGCAATGTCTGGTATTTGCAAATCAGTGGTCGACACCAGTGAAATGCTAAGAATGTTATTTTTAATGAAGCGACAAACAAAAAAAGACCAGCCGACACGTGTTTCGTCACATGCAGGAAGTATCCAGTGACTCTTCAGGGCCATGTATCATTAGAAGGAGTGTCTGTAGGTGCAGACAGTATGCACTAGAGCCGGTCCACCGGAAGTAGCTGAAATATGGTGCTACAGAAGACCCCGGGTGGGAGGTCCTGTGGTATGAGGTTGCCTGGGGAAAGATATGCCGGACACTCACTGTGTAGTCGGTGAAAGCAGAGAAAATGATCTGGAAGCACAAAGGAGTGTCTGCCAAGGGTGGATGACATCGGGTGCCACCTAGGACCAGGGTTGGAGGTCCTGTGGCTGGAGGGTGCCTGGAGATGGATAGGCCGGCACTTCAAGGCACGGCGGGGTGGGGAAGAATGAAAAGTCAGTTTGAATTCCGGATGCCACCTACCTGGATCCCAGATGATGAGACACTGCTCCAGTGGCATTTCCCAGGGGAGGAGGGTTGAAATGGAGAAAGCGTCTAGAGTCAAAGATGCTGTGGCTTACCTACTCAGCAGCAACACTGCAGCAGGCATTCACACCAGTCTGATGAATGGTACCGGCAGATACAGTACCTATAATTTTGTTGTTTACTTTTTGTTTAGATTGTCCATAGAGGCTGCTTTATCAACATTTTTGAAACAGTAGTGAGTATCATTTCAGCATCCAACCCACAAACAAATTTGGATGGGGTTAGCTTCATCCATGTTCTCTCTGGCAGTGCCCTGCCAACAGAATGCACAAGTTGAACAAAAATACTGGTTACATTTGTTTGCAGCACGATGTTGTGACTGAGTTCAGCGCATGGTACAATCAAGTCTTTTAATGCATCTGTCCTTTTCTTCTTGTTCTTTTTTTCACCAGGTGCAAAACTAATGCAGGATGCTGCTCACATTAAGGTTAAAAAGAGGGAGGATCAAGGAAGCCGGCAAGACAGAGTCCTGGAAGCCACGAAACAGGTAAGTGGCAGGAGAAAAGGCTAAGTGAAGGGGAGGAGTGTGGACGGTCTTTAAATAAGACTGCTTTAGAATGTTAATAAACGTCACGTTCTCATTGTTTATAACAAGGAACTGGTGCAGATAACTAACTTGATGAAGCTGCCTTCTAGAAGGAGTTTTAGAATGTTCAGAAGGCCACATTATGATTGCTTATAGCAAGGAACAGGTGCAGGGTGTTAATTTGATGATTTTTATTGTGTTGCTGCTGGTTTGCGGGCTGTACAGTGTGGGATCACCTACAGTAAAAAATCAGTTCTCAAGTTAGGTAGAATGCAAATAACTGAAAAGGTTGTTGTAGTCAAGTGAGAGCAAAGGGATCAGCGGGTACCTAATAAAGTAATGTTACAAAAGCATGATTTAGATTGAGCATTTGAAGAATCAACTAGATGGGGCAATGTTGATATGGACATTGATGTGTTAAGCGACAAAAAATCGCTTTTGTCCTTATTAATAGAATCCCTCATTCTGAACTCCTCATTTACCTCGACATGCAAGTATGTAGTCAGGCAGGCCCTGCAACCTAGGCCCTGGATCACTGATTGATGGGTCACAGGTTGGAGGGTGCATAGGTGGCTGGCAAACATGTGGGCAGGAAACTCTTGTTTAATCTCACAGATAGGTGTAGTGACATCACAATGGTCAGTGGAGATTGCCCCAAATAAAGCACACATGTCCTGAGGGGGTACGTCCGCTTTGAAATACACCATAAAGTCAGATGCCACAAGAGTTAATAACACATAGCCAATCAAAACCTGGCACCTGTAGCGAATAATCACTCCCCAAGCTGGACATCTGGACATATTCACCACTGGACACAGTGTGTTCACGCAAGGTCAAGAGAGACCCACCTGTAGTAACGTTTGACCATTAATTTATGATTCTAAGGCAGTAACCAACATTCCAGACCATACATGGGATTTGGTATATGTTTATGGCTTGATGTAAAATACATTCAAAAGGCTAATGCAAACACAATGTAAATGGGGACAGTCCTCAGACTTTTTGCCTGTAACTGTTCTCCTGGCCAAATTATTTAATTAAACAAAAATGTTCCTGTTTTTCCAAATGCCTCTTGTTTTTACTAAGGAATTTGAACCAGAGCAACAACTTATTGCCCATTTTTTTTTACAGTTCTTCTTTGATAAAAAAGAAAACTAAGATCTATTTACTATGTAACATTCACATCATTTTCATGCTAGTATGGGGTGTTAGGTTTAAAGTCTGTGCTTTACTTCTATGGACATTGTGCATATTCTAAATGAATCACACGTATTTGTTACTGATTCAGGGAAATGCAACTATTAAATGAATAAGCTCAAAATGAATTGAAATTAGGGGTGGTGGAAAGAGTGTTGCCCACTTCCAATCAAGTCTTAGCTTATTCTTTGGGAAGCCACTTCTGCTGGGTGCCCTATTCAAAATCATCACCTAGTTAACACTGATTTACTGTTGTCAGCCACATATAGCACATTATTTTAGGACCTTCTTTTATTTAATTTGATGGTAAAAGACACTGAGGGGCATATTTATAAGTCCCTATCGCTGCCACAACATCACTTTTTCCGATGTTGTGGTGGCGATACGGGCTTCATCTTATTCACAAGGCAGTGTTAAGGCACTTTACATGGCTTGATGCCGCTTTGGGAATAAGGCACCCTTCCAGGCTATACTTAGCGCGATGCTGCCCAAATTTACAAGGGTGGCGTAAATATTTGGCACCACCAACATTAGGACCAGGGAAACCTGGTATTACCCTGATGTAATATGGAGAAATGGTTAATTTCTACTCATTTTTGCTGTTTCCATGTGTGATGCACTGTGCGGCACGCAAAGAAACAGCAAAATGCTATTGACTGTTTATGTGTGTGCTGGAAAGTGTCCCTTCCTGCAAATAAACAATCATTAGAAAAATGAAGTTTTGCAACTTCTATGTGTGCTGCAATAAGCAGCACATATGGAAGTTTAAAAACGCCATTTCAGATTGTTTATGTGCAGGATGGGACACCTTCCAGAACATCAAAAATCATTCCTCTCAACACAGGCACCCTTGCACTCTAGTGCAAGGGTGCCTGCGTTAGGCACTAGGCAGCTAAATTAGCAGCAGCGCATGGGAAACGCAAGGCTGCACCGTATTCTTGTAAATGCGGTGCAGACCTGCGGATCAGAAGTGGCGGAGCCAGTTCCTTGTAAATATACCCCTTGGTGTATCCAATTCTAGAATGTTCGTGATGCAAATCAATACCAAATGCACTGGTTAAATTACACCAATTGGAACCACAGCTCTCAGAACACACTGATTAGTTATTCACACACACCAGGTCCAAAAACAGGGAACAAGCAGAGGAGTAGCTAGCATTAGTGTCCCAGGTGTAGTGGCACCAGGACCCGAGACCCTGAGGGACTATTGAACTCTGATAATTGCTGTATTTTATTACCTTAACAGCAGTCACAGAGCCCATTTTCATTGTTTGCACTAGGATCAATGGCATCTTTGCTACGCTACTGGGACAAGCTAGGTACATTTTCGCTTGTTTTTATATTTTTCATTTCAAACAATATAAAGGCATCTTGCTATTTCACAGCATGAGAAAAATCTGCATGCATTCATTTAAGTTATTTTCCTGCACTAAACATACACTTAGTAATTGTTGTGGCTTATTTGCGTGTCCCTGATTTCACACAAATAAAATATTTTGACCATTGGTACCAAAATGGTAAATGTAGCAATCAGTATACATATTCTTATTTGAGAAGAGCATCTTTTGTGTAGTATTCATCAAGATGTATGCCTTCCTATGTTGAATCCATCTTTGCTGGCCCTAGAATACTGTGCATTTTAACACTGCCATCCAGAGATAATTGGCTTATGCTCTTCTTCCAAATTTAGGTAAATTAGTAAACATTTAATTGTCACATTTAATTTACATATACGTCCCTAGTAAATGGAACTACTTGTACCTAGAGCATGTATATTAAATACAAGTGGGCTGCAGCACTCTGCGTGCCACCACAGTAGTACTGTACGACATGTATATTTAATGTGTTCCATATACAGGCAGTGGAAAACCTCTAAATTCGTTCTTTCACTGTGGCAAGGCTAACCCTACGCTAGGAAAACGCTAGGTTACAATATAACAATGTAAAATATTTGGTCAAATTTGGGAGTAGCTAGAACCATGATTCAAGTAATTATTTTAATAGTAATTAAAAAAACTACTTCATGGTAAAGTCAAATTTAATATATTAAGATATTTTGATTATGTAACTTTTAGAAAGTTAGAATTTTCCTGCCTTCATCAAATTGTTCTTTCTGCTAGACCCCCGTGTCACCGGACCCTCCTGTTGTGTTATGAGCATTGCTTCCAGAAAGGATAGGGTGTGGTGAGGTATTTTCTTCATTATGCAGGATATGTTGTGCCAGCCCATTCTTGGGCTTCAAAGAGTGCATACCATGTCACTGACAGATATAAATCAAACCTAAGCCTGCTTCCTTTTGTATTCCCAGTTAGCTTGGCTACAATCACAGTATGGGGGAAGTAAGGCTGCCCCAGAACTGGTTTAGAGTGACCACCGCAGGGTGGCCACAGGGAGAGTTGGGCATAGGTACATAAGGACACTGTGGGATAGTTTACAGTAAAACACACTGGAAGTGCTGCAAAACTGATAAAGATCACCCCTAGGAATGTTTACCACATTAGTTAGGGAGAGGTTAGGAGTTTCACCCTCCCACAAGCAGGCACTGGACATACATATGGCATCCCCACTATCATTCTCTCATCACTTCTGGATCTGTAAAAGAGGACTGAACCAGATATCTGTGACCTGAGAAGAGCCTTCTCAGGTCCCAGGGCAAAGAAGTGTGTACTGAGGCTCATAAGGCTGGCTTGCTGTTTGAACTTCAGGGACACGTTGTGTATTCCCAGAGGACCAGTTCTAACTGGACTTGCCTATGACCCACCACCAAGAGCTGTTGCCAAAGATCCAGGATGCTTGGCTGGTTTTTAAAATACTCCCCAAGATGATTCCTACAACCTGAGGCTTAAAAACTTTTTGCCAACTTTTTGCTCTTAGAACCAATGCAGGACCCGTAGCAACCGCCAAGTAGATCCAAAAAGAGGTGCATCACCACTGGGCCAAAGATACGAGTTCCTTCAGCTACATTCTTCTTTTCAGCAGTAAATCCAGTTCAGCTGGACCTCACAGAAAGAGTGTCTGGCCTTGTGAAGCTTTGCTCAGCTATAGCCTGCAGCCTTACCCCACTGAACGAATCCAAAATCCCCAAAAAGTATCTAAGTCTGAAGGTTGAAATCTTCACCAGGAGAAGGCAAAAAAGTATCCAGCTGGTGATTAACCTCCACTGGGCACTAAATACATATTTTTCTGCCAAAAGCCAATGGCTTCAAGGAGATCTCATTCAATCGGTTTCAGATGCTGTGGAGCCCTCTTTGGCTACAGCTTGCTATCTTGCCCTTCTGAGGATTTTTGCCTTCCATTTCAGACACTAAGGGCCTGATTACAAGTCTGGCGGTCCATGGACAGCCAGATTTCTGGGGGCACGGCTGTGGCAGTTTACTGACCACCATATTACAATTTGGGCGGTGGACTACCACAGCCATGCCGCAGCCTCCAGAGAACTGCTGTTGCAGTGGTCAGGAGGCCGCAATATGGTTTCAGGGAGCGCTGTGATCCTGCCAAGCATATTACGAGTTTCCTTTCCACCGGCGGTGTCATGGAGGTTCCTCCTTCATAAACACTGTGGCAGAAAGTTAAAAAAGGTGGTCCTGCAGGGCCTACTGTGCCACCTCCACATGGGGATGCACACAGTGAGGCACAACATGTGCTCCCCAGTGTGCATGCACCTCAGTTCCTGCACGGCATGGACCATTCAGTCCATGCCATTCAGGAACTGTTTTAGGTTTTCCCATTGCAGTGCCCATATTTAGAGTCACAGTTGTGGCAGAATCAAAAACCAGCCTGCCAGTCAGAATGACATTTCAAATCTGGCGGACGGTCTGACCACAGCGTTGGTGGTGCAGCGGCAGTGCGGCCCCGGCTCATAATTGAGCCCTAAGTCTGAAGGTAACTGGGACAAACCTGGTCCCTGCATTCGACAAGCGCTCTATTGCGGTCAGCCATAACTTTTGACTTTGAGCCGATCAAACGCAAACAGATGATTGGAACTGATGCTCAATGTTTTTGGTGCTATTCTGAACATAACATTTAGAAAATTCATAACTCGAGTTCTTTTGTTTTTTGTGTCATTTAAAATGTACTCTAGTTTTCTAAGTTGGTTTGGGATTTGCCTTCAGATGTGTATTCATGTTATTACTGTTTGAGCACTGTATAAATACTTTGCACATTGCTTTCTGCCAAACTACCAGAGGATTAAGTAATCTAACAACGATCAATCTCTTACAATTATTTTTTTATTTTACTATGCGTACCTAGCAGTGCAATTTATTTGTTTGATTCTGTCGAATATATAACTGTAATACACTAGGAGGATTGTAACGCCTACGTCCCTACCATGACTATGAGAATGTCACCATTAGCAGCATGCCACTGACATGGATCATTCACAACCTTCTTGCCTCTTTCGGCATCTCATATGTAATAAATACCATGCCTTAAATATCGCAAGTGCTATGAAGTCAGGTTGGAGAAGAACCACATGGACGTGTTGATTACTGTTTTCTGCATCTGAACACTTTCTAAAAAACATCACTGGCCTTCTTAAAGGTGAAACCTGGTGATATGCTTTTCATAGTTTAAAAGAGTGAAACATCTTACAAATGCCTTAGCTATGGAACACTCCTCTCGACCAATCTTTTCCCCCCCTTGAGACATCATGAGTATAGGTTTTCGACTTGGACTTCAAGCATCTGATATTTATTTTGGTGTTTGGGTGTGATTTTTGTGCACTCAGCTACTAAAGCTTGAGACGGGCACTGAAAGGCTGCTTTTGACTTTGAGCAAAGATATCATTCTGACATTGAAATGTCAGGCGGTTACAACAAGAACAATTCAACTGTTCTGCAAAATGCAGAGAGATATTATATATATTGTCCCATAAATACAAAACGTTGACTGCTCATTCAATGAATGAAATGAAATGCTGTCCTGAATGTTGTCAATGAGGTGTGTGCCCTTCTTTCAGCATGGCAGGAGAGGTGAGCAAGGGAAATCAATACATGTCATTCCACTAGGCCACTGCATTATATACTGCAGTGGCAAGAGGACTGAGCCAGCATACCAATCCTGAGTGTAATACAAAATCAAAGAATAGAATAAAATAATATTTGCAGGACTAATCTTCGAATTGATAGTGTTGAATAAAACTTCCTGCTGCTGACAACTGAGGGTGAAGTGAGTCTCCTCATGTCGTGAGCACTTTTTGCATATCAGGCTGAGACAGTCTATAAATTGTATTGGATCTGAATTGAACTGCACGTCCCCAGAGATATAATGATTTCACTAAAAAGGTGAACATAAGTTCATAGGATGTAGAGAAATACTGCCTTACTTTGACTACTGTCAAATCATGCAGAAGGGAATGTGTATGAGAAATGCAGGCATCTGTTGAGGAAAGCAGTGCAAGAAACATTTGCTGAAATGCACACAGGGAAGGTAAGTGAAAATGGTAAAGCAAGTCTTCAAACCAAAGATTGTCATTAATGTAAACAAGTGGGTTTCTGTTGCAGTAACCCCCCACTTTTTGCCAGACTATTGATACACTTTTTCTTGGTGTGCCCTGGGTCCTTGCCAGTCAGGTTCCCAGGGCCTGTGTTTTTCCCCAAAACTAACCCAATTGGCATCTCTGGCCACAAGTCAGCCCCTGGTAAATGGTACCACAGGTACTCAAGGCACTGTGACCAGGGAAGACCTCTAAGGGCTGCAGCACTTATTGTGCCACCCCTAGAGGCCCTGTACCTTTACACACACACTGCCTTTGCAGGCTGCGTGTTTTGGTGCAGAACAAAGTGAAGAGTCGACATGGCACACATCCCAGGTGTGCCATGCCTACAACCCACTGCCCTGGCATAGATCAGTCACCCCTATAGCTGAGTGCCTTATGCCAGTGGTGAGGGTACAGGTGCATGAGCCCTTTACCCCTACAGTGTCTAAGTACATTCTTAGACATTGTAAATGCAGTGCTGCCATTAAGAGTATATGGTGCTGGGAGCTTGTCATTGGTATCAAATTTCTCAGCACATTAAACCCACACTGATGCCAGTGTGGGATTTAATGAAAAATGCACACAGATGACATCTCAGAGATGCTCCCTGAAAACTCACCTACCACTAGTGTCCAGGATGAGTGGCTGCTCTCTGGGGCCTGAAACAATGCACATCCTGGAACGAGGTGCCAAGCCTCCTCCCCCAAGATGGGCAGGGTTCACAAAGGGGAAGCTCCAAAGGCATGCTGCCTTTGTGAGCCTCCCCAGACCATTTGTTACTTTTAGCAACTGGTCCCCACTGGTTCTACCCCCCACTTTGGGCAGGAGAACCAGCAGGAAAAACAAGTGAGGGAAAGAGGTGTACCCACCTCTAACAACTCCACCCCACAGGTGGAGGAGGCGAGGTGAAGCACAACTCTGAGTCCCCGCCATCTTGAGGATGGGGGGACCCAACCAACCAGGGACAGGCTCCTTCCCCCTCCCACTAGAGGGTGGTATGAAAAGGGGAGTACCCACCCCAGGGAAGGGACCCATTGGTCCCTGCTCTTTACCTACCTGTAACGCCCCTAAATCTAGTATTTAGGAGACACCCTTAACCTTGCTTCCACAGATCCAGCCTGACAACAAGAAGATAAGAAGAAGGACCGAACAGCTGTGCAGCCAGCTAACAAGAGGAAGACGCCCACTGACTTGGCCTCAGCCCTACCGACCTGTCTCCCCTCAAAACTGCTCATGCAAAATCCCGGTGTGTCCTGCAGCCAGCAACCTCCAAAACCATGGAGGACCTGCCTGCCTTCACTTCCAAAGACTGCTTCTCCCGTGAACACCGGATTTGTTCAACTGCACCCTCAGCCAGAGACTGCGAATCCAGCCCACTATGCACCCACCGTACCTAGCCCGAGCTCAAGTGGAAAAACACCACAAGGAGGTCACCCATGTGATCCTGACCCGAGATCCGGTGACCCCTGACCTGCCTCAAGCCTTCAGCCGACGCCTGCAGTCTAAATCCATTAGGCCCTCCTGACCGCGCTGGTAAGAAGATCCGACCCCACAAGGCACCCCTGCACCCAACCCCCCCATGGCCTTGTGTGCCAAAACCAATGGTGCCTAACCAACCTTTAACTTCCCAATTTACCTCTAGAAGTGGTGGTCGCACCCAGAAGTCCTTTGTCTCCCTGCCTGCAGTGCTTTTGCAAACCGGAGGTTCTCCATTGAAAACAACAGGGTACCAGACCTCGAAACAGCACCCTGCACCCGGCCGCCCTAGTGCCGCTGAGGGTGCACCTTGGTGCTAATTTGGTTCCCTATTTGTCCTGACCTAAACCCTAGGAGCTTTGCTCCCACAGCCGTGTGGCCTGCTTGCCAGCAGCCACCAACCGGAGGCCCCCTATCCTCCATAGGATAACATTGGGCCTCAACACTCTGCACCCGGCCGCCCTAGTGCCGCTGAGGGTGAAACAAAAGTGCATCACTGACTCAGGGGAACTCCTGAATCTAACCCCAGAACCTTAACTCCCAAAGACGATTACTTACCTGTGAACCGATAACCTGTTTTTCCTCCATAGGATAACATTGACACTTTTATTCCAAAAAGTTTCGAAGTGTGGAGTTTTTAAATCTAAAAATATTCTTTGAAAATCGCACAAATAACCAAAACGTATTTACTCATCTGTTTACAGGAAATGTCCCAGTGCTGAATCCAGGTATCCAGCACTGAGTAAGAAAAGTAACATACAAAGTAACTTACCTATAATTTACTGAAAAAAACTATCAATTTCAATGCACTGTTTTTCTTCCAAAAAACAACTAAGGTGCCGATTCGGATCGTGGAGAAACCGGGTACGAACCGTCGGACGGAGCATTTTCTCCGTCCGACTCGTACCCGGTGAAAAAACATTACAAAAATGCAAGTACGATTCGTATGGAAACACCAATTCCGTACGAATCGTACTAAACACCGACCGACGAAAATATACATACAAATGTGATCCGGGAATGCTCCGACGTGACGTCGGGACGCCTTCAGGCTGCGTTCCACAAACCAGGAAGTATGATCCGCACCGACGTCACCCCGCACGGATTATATTTTCCGGCTGTCAAAAACTGCCGGGAAATTAGGACGACGCGCACAAGGAGCACCTGTACGCGACGGACAGCCATGGACCCGAACCTATGTGTCATCCCGGCCCTCATAGCAGTCCACCTGCTCTACAGGTACCGACGCAGACACCGCAGAAGGTCAGAACCACACCCAGGGGCAAAGGGAGGGGCAGGGGCAGGAAACCAAACCCCCACCCATGTCACAAGTCATACATGCCCTGCACAAATCCTGACCTCCATGGCCTGGTCACCTCGAGGGGGTGGGGGCGTGTCCAGCAACGCAAGCGTCCGCCACAACGGAAGTTGGTGATGACACGAACCGCCAACACAACAAATCCGGTACGTACCGTACACATGCCTTAAGAGCATGGGTACGGGCCGTACCACGCACACACCTACGTCACCCCAACAATGGCGGTACGACCCGTACCCACGTTCGAAAGGCCTGGGTACGGGCCGTACCAGCATTGTTGGGGTGACGTAGGGGTACGCATGGTCCGACCCGTACCCACACCCAGAAGGCCCGGGTACGGTGTGCACCCCTACAGCACCCCATTGGGGGTCCACACCGTAACCATGCTTTAAGAGCGTGGGTACGGTGCGGACCCCCAATGTTGGGGTGTCGTAGGGGTCCGCACCGTACCCATGCTTGAAGAGCATGGGTATGGTGCGGACCCCCAATGTTGGGGTGCCGTAGGGGTCCGTAGGGGTCCGTACCCCTGCCTTTGGAACATGGGTACGGTGCGGACCCCCAATATTGGCGTGCCGTAGGGTTCCGCGCCGTACCCAGGCCTTCAGAGCGTGGGCATGGGTCAGACCACGCGTACCCCTACATCACACCAACAATGCTGGTACGGCCCGTACCCAGGCCTTCCGAACGTGGGTACGGGTCGTACAGCCATTGTTGGGGTGACGTAGGTGTGTGCGTGGTACGGCCCGTACCCATGCTCTGAAGTGCTGGGTATGGCGCGGACCCCTACGGCACGCCAATATTGGGGGTCCGCACCGTACCCATGTTCCAAAGGCATGGGTACGGCCCGTACCCAGGCCCGCAGAGCGTGGGTACGGTTATGTACGAAGCGTACCCCCACACGTGTATGAATGGAGCGTACTGCCACCCCACTAGTGTATGTCCGGAGCGTACCCCCACCCGTGTATGTATGGAGCGTACCCCTACCTGTGTATGCATGGAGCGAACATGGCCAGACATAGGAGGGGTGGGTGCCTATCACTCCCAGCAGTGCCCAGACACAGGAGGGGTGGGTGAGAGTCCTCCCAGCAGTGCCCAGACATAGGAGGGGTGGGTGCCTATCACTCCCAGCAGTGCCCAGACACAGGAGGGGTGGGTGCAGAGTCCCCCCAGCAGTGCCCAGACACAGGAGGGGGGGTGAGAGTCCTCCCAGCAGTGCCTAGACATAGGAGGGGTGGGTGCAGAGTCCCCCCAGCAGTGCCCAGACATAGGAGGGGTGGGTGTCTATCACTCCCAGCAGTGCCCAGACACAGGAGGGGTGGGTGAGAGTCCTCCCAGCAGTGCCCAGACATAGGAGGGGTGGGTGCCTATCACTCCCAGCAGTGCCCAGACACAGGAGGGGTGGGTGCAGAGTCCCCCCAGCAGTGCCCAGACATAGGAGGGGTGGGTGCAGAGTCCTCCCAGCAGTGCCCAGACATAGGAGGGGTGGGTGCAGAGTCCCCCCAGCAGTGCCCAGACATAGGAGGGGTGGGTGACTATCACTCCCAGCAGTGCCCAGACACAGGAGGGGTGGGTGCAGAGTCCCCCAGCAGTGCCCAGACATAGGAGGGGTGGGTGTAGAGTCCTCCCAGCAGTGCCCAGACATAGGAGGGGTGGGTGCAGAGTCCCCCCAGCAGTGCCCAGACATAGGAGGGGTGGGTGCCTATCCCTCCCAGCAGTGCCCAGACACAGGAGGGGTGGGTGAGAGTCCTCCCAGCAGTGCCCAGACATAGGAGGGGTGGGTGCAGAGTCCCCCCAGCAGTGCCCAGACATAGGAGGGGTGGGTGTCTATCACTCCCAGCAGTGCCCAGACACAGGAGGGGGGGTGAGAGTCCTCCCAGCAGTGCCTAGACATAGGAGGGGTGGGTGCAGAGTCCCCCCAGCAGTGCCCAGACATAGGAGGGGTGGGTGTCTATCACTCCCAGCAGTGCCCAGACACAGGAGGGGTGGGTGAGAGTCCTCCCAGCAGTGCCCAGACATAGGAGGGGTGGGTGCCTATCACTCCCAGCAGTGCCCAGACACAGGAGGGGTGGGTGCAGAGTCCCCCCAGCAGTGCCCAGACATAGGAGGGGTGGGTGCAGAGTCCTCCCAGCAGTGCCCAGACATAGGAGGGGTGGGTGCAGAGTCCCCCCAGCAGTGCCCAGACATAGGAGGGGTGGGTGACTATCACTCCCAGCAGTGCCCAGACACAGGAGGGGTGGGTGCAGAGTCCCCCAGCAGTGCCCAGACATAGGAGGGGTGGGTGTAGAGTCCTCCCAGCAGTGCCCAGACATAGGAGGGGTGGGTGCAGAGTCCCCCCAGCAGTGCCCAGACATAGGAGGGGTGGGTGCCTATCCCTCCCAGCAGTGCCCAGACACAGGAGGGGTGGGTGCAGAGTCCCCCCAGCAGTGCCCAGACACAGGAGGGGTGGGTGAGAGTCCTCCCAGCAGTGCCCAGACATAGAAGGGGTGGGTGCCTATCACTCCCAGCAGTGCCCAGACAAAGGAGGGGTGGGTGCAGAGTCCCCCCAGCAGTTCCCAGACATAGGAGGGGTGGGTGCAGAGTCCTCCCAGCAGTGCCCAGACATAGGAAGGGTGGGTGCAGAGCCCCCCAGCAGTGCCCAGACATAGGAGGGGTGGGTGCCTATCACTCCCAGCAGTGCCCAGACACAGGAGGGGTGGGTGCAGAGTCCCCCCAGCTGTGCCCAGACATAGGAGGGGTGGGTTCAGAGTCCTCCCAGCAGTGCCCAGACATAGGAGGGGTGAGTGCAGAGACCCCCCAGCAGTGCCCAGACATAGGAGGGGTGGGTGCCTATCACTCCCAGCAGTGCCCAGACACAGGAGGGGTGGGTGAGAGTCCTCCCAGCAGTGCCAAGACATAGGAGGGGTGGGTGCAGAGTCCCCCCAGCAGTGCCCAGACATAGGAGGGGTGGGTGTCTATCACTCCCAGCAGTGCCCAGACACAGGAGGGGTGGGTGAGAGTCCTCCCAGCAGTGCCCAGACATAGGAGGGGTGGGTGCCTATCACTCCCAGCAGTGCCCAGACACAGGAGGGGTGGGTGCAGAGTCCCCCCAGCAGTGCCCAGACACAGGAGGGGTGGGTGAGAGTCCTCCCAGCAGTGCCCAGACATAGAAGGGGTGGGTGCCTATCACTCCCAGCAGTGCCCAGACACAGGAGGGGTGGGTGCAGAGTCCCCCTGCAGTTCCCAGACATAGGAGGGGTGGGTGCAGAGTCCTCCCAGCAGTGCCCAGACATAGGAGGGGTGGGTGCAGAGTCCCCCCAGCAGTGCCCAGACATAGGAGGGGTGGGTGCCTATCACTCCCAGCAGTGCCCAGACACAGGAGGGGTGGGTGCAGAGTCCCCCCAGCAGTGCCCAGACATAGGAGGGGTGGGTTCAGAGTCCTCCCAGCAGTGCCCAGACATAGGAGGGGTGGGTGCAGAGACCCCCCAGCAGTGCCCAGACATAGGAGGGGTGGGTGCCTATCACTCCCAGCAGTGCCCAGACACAGGAGGGGTGGGTGCAGAGTCCCCCCAGCAGTGCCCAGACACAGGAGGGGTGGGTGAGAGTCCTCCCAACAGTGCCCAGACATAGGAGGGGTGGGTGTCTATCACTCCCAGCAGTGCCCAGACACAGGAGGGGTGGGTGAGAGTCCTCCCAGCAGTGCCCAGACGTAGGAGGGGTGGGTGCCTATCACTCCCAGCAGTGCCCAGACACAGGAGGGGTGGGTGCAGAGTCCCCCCAGCAGTGCCCAGACATAGGAGGGGTGGGTGCAGAGTCCTCCCATCAGTGCCCAGACATAGGAGGGGTGGGTGCAGAGTCCCCCCAGCAGTGCCCAGACATAGGAGGGGTGGGTGCCTATCACTCCCAGCAGTGCCCAGACACAGGAGGGGTGGGTGCAGAGTCCCCCCAGCAGTGCCCAGACATAGGAGGGGTGGGTGTCTATCACTCCCAGCAGTGCCCAGACACAGGAGGGGTGGGTGAGAGTCCTCCCAGCAGTGCCCAGACATAGGAGGGGTGGGTGCCTATCACTCCCAGCAGTGCCCAGACACAGGAGGGGTGGGTGCAGAGTCCTCCCAGCAGTGCCCAGACATAGGAGGGGTGGGTGCAGAGTCCCCCCAGCAGTGCCCAGACATAGGAGGGGTGGGTGCCTATCACTCCCAGCAGTGCCCAGACACAGGAGGGGTGGGTGCAGAGTCCCCCCAGCAGTGCCCAGACATAGGAGGGGTGGGTGTAGAGTCTTTCCAGCAGTGCCCAGACATAGGAGGGGTGGGTGCAGAGTCCCCCCAGCAGTGCCCAGACATAGGAGGGGTGGGTGCCTATCCCTCCCAGCAGTGCCCAGACACAGGAGGGGTGGGTGAGAGTCCTCCCAGCAGTGCCCAGACATAGGAGGGGTGGGTGCAGAGTCCCCCCAGCAGTGCCCAGACATAGGAGGGGTGGGTGTCTATCACTCCCAGCAGTGCCCAGACACAGGAGGGGTGGGTGAGAGTCCTCCCAGCAGTGCCCAGACATAGGAGGGGTGGGTGCCTATCACTCCCAGCAGTGCCCAGACACAGGAGGGGTGGGTGCAGAGTCCCCCCCAGCAGTGCCCAGACACAGGAGGGGTGGGTGAGAGTCCTCCCAGCAGTGCCCAGACATAGAAGGGGTTGGTGCCTATCACTCCCAGCAGTGCCCAGACACAGGAGGGATGGGTGCAGAGTCCCCCCAGCAGTTCCCAGACATAGGAGGGGTGGGTGCAGAGTCCTCCCAGCAGTGCCCAGACATAGGAGGGGTGGGTGCAGAGCCCCCCAGCAGTGCCCAGACATAGGAGGGGTGGGTGCCTATCACTCCCAGCAGTGCCCAGACACAGGAGGGGTGGGTGCAGAGTCCCCCCAGCTGTGCCCAGACATAGGAGGGGTGGGTTCAGAGTCCTCCCAGCAGTGCCCAGACATAGGAGGGGTGAGTGCAGAGACCCCCCAGCAGTGCCCAGACATAGGAGGGGTGGGTGCCTATCACTCCCAGCAGTGCCCAGACACAGGAGGGGTGGGTGAGAGTCCTCCCAGCAGTGCCCAGACATAGGAGGGGTGGGTGCAGAGTCCCCCCAGCAGTGCCCAGACATAGGAGGGGTGGGTGTCTATCACTCCCAGCAGTGCCCAGACACAGGAGGGGTGGGTGAGAGTCCTCCCAGCAGTGCCCAGACATAGGAGGGGTGGGTGCCTATCACTCCCAGCAGTGCCCAGACACAGGAGGGGTGGGTGCAGAGTCCCCCCAGCAGTGCCCAGACACAAGAGGGGTGGGTGAGAGTCCTCCCAACAGTGCCCAGACATAGGAGGGGTGGGTGTCTATCACTCCCAGCAGTGCCCAGACACAGGAGGGGTGGGTGAGAGTCCTCCCAGCAGTGCCCAGACATAGGAGGGGTGGGTGCCTATCACTCCCAGCAGTGCCCAGACACAGGAGGGGTGGGTGCAGAGTCCCCCCAGCAGTGCCCAGACATAGGAGGGGTGGGTGCAGAGTCCTCCCAGCAGTGCCCAGACATAGGAGGGGTGGGTGCAGAGTCCCCCCAGCAGTGCCCAGACATAGGAGGGGTTGGTGCCTATCACTCCCAGCAGTGCCCAGACACAGGAGGGGTGGGTGCAGAGTCCCCCCAGTAGTGCCCAGACATAGGAGGGGTGGGTGCAGAGTCCTCCCAGCAGTGCCCAGACATAGGAGGGGTGGTCGAAGAGTCCCCCCAGCAGTGCCCAGACATAGGAGGGGTGGGTGCCTATCCCTCCCAGCAGTGCCCAGACACAGGAGGGGTGGGTGAGAGTCCTCCCAGAAGTGCCCAGACATAGGAGGGGTGGGTGCAGAGTCCCCCCAGCAGTGCCCAGACATAGGAGGGCTGGGTGTCTAGCACTCCCAGCAGTGCCCAGACACAGGAGGGGTGGGTGAGAGTCCTCCCAGCAGTGCCCAGACATAGGAGGGGTGGGTGCCTATCACTCCCAGCAGTGCCCAGACACAGGAGGGGTGGGTGCAGAGTCCCCCCAGCAGTGCCCAGACACAGGAGGGGTGGGCAAGAGTCCTCCCAGCAGTGCCCAGACATAGAAGGGGTGGGTGCCTATCACTCCCAGCAGTGCTCAGACACAGGAGGGGTGGGTGCAGAGTCCCCCCTGCAGTTCCCAGACATAGGAGGAGTGGGTGCAGAGTCCTCCCAGCAGTGCCCAGACATAGGAGGGGTGGGTGCAGTGTCCCCCCAGCAGTGCCCAGACATAGGAGGGGTGGGTGCCTATCACTCCCAGCAGTGCCCAGACACAGGAGGGGTGGGTGCAGAGTCCCCCCAGCAGTGCCCAGACATAGGAGGGGTGGGTTCAGAGTCCTCCCATCAGTGCCCAGACATAGGAGGGGTGGGTGCAGAGACCCCCCAGCAGTGCCCAGACATAGGAGGGGTGGGTGCCTATCACTCCCAGCAGTGCCCAGACACAGGAGGGGTGGGTGCAGAGTCCCCCCAGCTGTGCCCAGACATAGGAGGGGTGGGTTCAGAGTCCTCCCAGCAGTGCCCAGACATAGGAGGGGTGAGTGCAGAGACCCCCCAGCAGTGCCCAGACATAGGAGGGGTGGGTGCCTATCACTCCCAGCAGTGCCCAGACACAGGAGGGGTGGGTGAGAGTCCTCCCAGCAGTGCCCAGACATAGGAGGGGTGGGTGCAGAGTCCCCCCAGCAGTGCCCAGACATAGGATGGGTGGGTGTCTATCACTCTCAGCAGTGCCCAGACACAGGAGGGGTGGGTGAGAGTCCTCCCAGCAGTGCCCAGACATAGGAGGGGTGGGTGCCTATCACTCCCAGCAGTGCCCAGACACAGGAGGGGTGGGTGCAGAGTCCCCCCAGCAGTGCCCAGACACAAGAGGGGTGGGTGAGAGTCCTCCCAACAGTGCCCAGACATAGGAGGGGTGGGTGTCTATCACTCCCAGCAGTGCCCAGACACAGGAGGGGTGGGTGAGAGTCCTCCCAGCAGTGCCCAGACATAGGAGGGGTGGGTGCCTATCACTCCCAGCAGTGCCCAGACACAGGAGGGGTGGGTGCAGAGTCCCCCCAGCAGTGCCCAGACATAGGAGGGGTGGGTGCAGAGTCCTCCCAGCAGGGCCCAGACATAGGAGGGGTGGGTGCAGAGTCCCCCCAGCAGTGCCCAGACATAGGAGGGGTTGGTGCCTATCACTCCCAGCAGTGCCCAGACACAGGAGGGGTGGGTGCAGAGTCCCCCCAGTAGTGCCCAGACATAGGAGGGGTGGGTGCAGAGTCCTCCCAGCAGTGCCCAGACATAGGAGGGGTGGGTGAAGAGTCCCCCCAGCAGTGCCCAGACATAGGAGGGGTGGGTGCCTATCCCTCCCAGCAGTGCCCAGACACAGGAGGGGTGGGTGAGAGTCCTCCCAGAAGTGCCCAGACATAGGAGGGGTGGGTGCAGAGTCCCCCCCAGCAGTGCCCAGACATAGGAGGGCTGGGTGTCTAGCACTCCCAGCAGTGCCCAGACACAGGAGGGGTGGGTGAGAGTCCTCCCAGCAGTGCCCAGACATAGGAGGGGTGGGTGCCTATCACTCCCAGCAGTGTCCAGACACAGGAGGGGTGGGTGCAGAGTCCCCCCAGCAGTGCCCAGACACAGGAGGGGTGGGCGAGAGTCCTCCCAGCAGTGCCCAGACATAGAAGGGGTGGGTGCCTATCACTCCCAGCAGTGCCCAGACACAGGAGGGGTGGGTGCAGAGTCCCCCCTGCAGTTCCCAGACATAGGAGGGGTGGGTGCAGAGTCCTCCCAGCAGTGCCCAGACATAGGAGGGGTGGGTGCAGTGTCCCCCCAGCAGTGCCCAGACATAGGAGGGGTGGGTGCCTATCACTCCCAGCAGTGCCCAGACACAGGAGGGGTGGGTGCAGAGTCCCCCCAGCAGTGCCCAGACATAGGAGGGGTGGGTTCAGAGTCCTCCCATCAGTGCCCAGACATAGGAGGGGTGGGTGCAGAGACCCCCCAGCAGTGCCCAGACATAGGAGGGGTGGGTGCCTATCACTCCCAGCAGTGCCCAGACACAGGAGGGGTGGGTGCAGAGTCACCCCAGCAGTGCCCAGACACAGGAGGGGTGGGTGAGAGTCCTCCCAACAGTGCCCAGACATAGGAGGGGTGGGTGTCTATCACTCTCAGCAGTGCCAAGACACAGGAGGGGTGGGTGAGAGTCCTCCCAGCAGTGCCCAGACATAGGAGGGGTGGGTGCCTATCACTCCCAGCAGTGCCCAGACACAGGAGGGGTGGGTGCAGAGTCCCCCCCAGCAGTGCCCAGACATAGGAGGGGTGGGTTCAGAGTCCTCCTAGCAGTGCCCAGACATAGGAGGGGTGGGTGCAGAGACCCCCCAGCAGTGCCCAGACATAGGAGGGGTGGGTGCCTATCACTCCCAGCAGTGCCCAGACACAGGAGGGGTGGGTGAAAGTCCTCCCAGCAGTGCCCAGACATAGGAGGGGTGGGTGCAGAGTCCCCCCAGCAGTGCCCAGACATAGGAGGGGTGGGTGTCTATCCCTCCCAGCAGTGCCTAGACACAGGAGGGGTGGGTGAGAGTCCTCCCAGCAGTGCCCAGACATAGGAGGGGTGGGTGCCTATCACTCCCAGCAGTGCCCAGACACAGGAGGGGTGGGTGCAGAGTCCCCCCAACAGTGCCCAGACACAGGAGGGGTAGGTGAGAGTCCTCCCAACAGTGCCCAGACATAGGAGGGGTGGGTGCCTATCACTCCCAGCAGTGCCCAGACACAGGAGGGGTGGATGCAGAGTCCGCCCAGCAGTGCCCAGACATAGGAGGGGTGGGTGCAGAGTCCTCCCAGCAGTGCCCAGACATAGGAGGGGTGGGTGCAGCGTCCCCCCATCAGTGCCCAGACATAGGAGGGGTGGGTGCAGAGTCTCCCAGCAGTGCCCAGACATAGGAGGGGTGGGTGCAGAGTCCCCCCAGCAGTGCCCAGACATAGGAGGGGTGGGTGCCTATCACTCCCAGCAGTGCCCAGACACAGGAGGGGTGGGTGCAGAGTCCCCCCAGCAGTGCCCAGACACAGGAGGGGTGGGTGCAGAGTCTCCCAGCAGTGCCCAGACATAGGAGGGGTGGGTGCAGAGTCCCCCCAGCAGTGCCCAGACATAGGAGGGGTGGGTGCCTATCTCTCCCAGCAGTGCCCAGACACAGGAGGGGTGGGTGCCTATCACTCCCAGCAGTGCCCATACACAGGAGGGGTGGGTGAGAGTCCTCCCAGCAGTGCCCAGACATAGGAGGGGTGGGTGCAGAGTCCCCCCAGCAGTGCCCAGACATAGGAGGGGTGGGTGTCTATCACTCCCAGCAGTGCCCAGACACAGGAGGGGTGGGTGCAGAGTCCCCCCAGCAGTGCCCAGACATAGGAGGGGTGGGTGCAGAGTCCCCCCAGCTGTGCCCAGACATAGGAGGGGTGGGTGTCTATCACTCCCAGCAGTGCCCAGACACAGGAGGGGTGGGTGCAGAGTCCTCCCAGCTGTGCCCATGGAAAGAAAGGGGTGGAGTACCCACAGATACAATGCCCACAATTGTCAGTCAGGTGCTGTTAGAAGGCGACCTCAGAGGGGCCCGGAAGGGGCCCTGACTGCCCTGAGACCCACCCTCGAGGTATCGTAGCCGGACACTGGCGGGAGACTCCTCAGGGGAGGAACCTCGTATCTAGGATCGTACACTCGGCACCACACGACAGAGAGACAGTACACGAGAAGTTCTTAAGAGCAAATCTTTATCAGATCGGAGTTGTGGGATCTTTATTGTTGGACCCGGTCCTCGTAACATAGTCAGACCTGACCCTTGCACCTCACACCAGCCCCGAGCACCTGGCCTAGCCGATCCTTCCCACCAGAACACACGCACCCGACCCGGACTTCCCCCGTCCATAGGCCTTCCTCCTTCGGCCACCCCGGGCCTGCGTGCCCACTGCATGCACCAAAATGGCCGCCCGGCCCCAGCGCGACCCTAGCCTACAGGCGCCACTCCGGCTGGAGGACATCGTGCCCCCCTTGGGATGAGAGAGGGAGGAGCAGTTTCCATCACACCTCTGCGCTTCCCTGGGACGGTGGGTTTCGATCGACCTGCCGGCCTCCCTGAGGGCTGGCTCCACGCCTGCTGGGTGTCTGGGGCTCCTCCCGACCCGGCCCTGAAAGGATCAAAGGACAATGGCAGGAAACCCCCAACAAGCGACCCCCAGGTGACAAGACCCCTGCCTGCACAGACTCCGGACATCAAAGAGGAGTCGCCCTATAACAAGGGGTGCTCTGGGACTGTCCGGCAGAGTCGCCTTGGAACCACCTGAGCCCTGCTGAGTGACTCGCGGCTCCCTGAAAGATCGTAAGACCTCCGAACTTGTGCTTGAGCCCTGCTGAGTGACTCGCGGCTCCCTGAAGATCGTAAGACCTCCGAACTCGTGCTTGAGCCCTGCTGAGTGACTCGCGGCTCCCTGAAGATCATAAGACCTCCGAACTCGTGCTTGAGCCCTGCTGAGTGACTCGCGGCTCCCTGAAGATCGTAAGACCTCCGAACTTGTGCTTGAGCCCTGCTGAGTGACTCGCGGCTACCTGAAGATCGTAAGACCTCCGAACTTGTACTCGAGCCTGCTGACTATCTCGCAGTGCCCACAGACTCCCTTGGTCCCGCCGGACCCCACGACGACAAGCGTATCCCCCAGCTCGAGGATTGTGGGCTGTGCGCCGGATACGTTCCTGCATTTGATCCATTCCCCCCAAAGACTGTCCCGCTACCTCCTAACCCCCCTCCAAGACTTTGTGAGCCCGCGCTCCACTTGTATATATATTGCCTTGCGGATCATAAAGATCTTACCACTCCGATCTGATAAAGATTTGCTCTTAAGAACTCTCGGTGTTGTGTCTCTTTGTCGTGTGGTGCCGAGTGCACGATCCTAGATACGAGATTCCTCCCCTGAGGAGTCTCCCGCCAGTGCCCGGCTACGATACCTCGAGGGTTGGTCTCAGGCCAGTCAGGGCCCCCTCCGGGCCCCTCTGAGGTCGCCTTCTAACATTGGTGGCAAGCGACGGGATTCGGGCCCATAATCTAGAGATCGTACCGTGAACGGCTGACGCACTACCGACAAAGATGGCAGAAGGAAGCGCCGTGGTTCTCGTAGAAGACGACGCCAGCACCGTGTTCCAGGTGGAACAGCTGGAAGAGTACACTCACAGAGAACTAAAGCAATTCTGTAAGGAACTCAGAATCGCTACCACTGGTCTCAACACCAAAGAAGATATGCAAAAGGCACTGAAAGCTTGGGTGGATTCTGGAGCCTCCCGCCCAGAAGGAGCGGTGGAGCCCCACGACGAAGCAGGACCCTCCCAAGGAAAACGCAGCAGCAACCAGGTGCGAGGCTTCGTACCAGACGGGGGCCTATCCCCGGAGGAACTCGCAGACAGAGAAAAAAGTCGCCATCACGAGCTCGAATTAGCCAAACTCAAAATTGAGGGCGAATTGAAATTAGCCGAGAAAAAGCTAGCAGTAGAACAGTTGCGAGTGCAAGGAGAACTGGAGGAGAAGAAACTCCAACGAGAACACGAGGGAAGGAGACTTCAACTAGAACATGAACGCAGCTTGAAGGAGATAGAACTGAAAGCAAGAAGTGAAGAAGCGCGGCCCCCGGGGAACCGGGAGGCGGCCGCCCCGACGGAACAGAAGGTCCACATCCCCAAGGATGTGGTCAAGGAATATTACAAGAATGATGACATTCAGCAGTGGTTTCGGGCCTACGAGGTCGCCATGACCTCCCATCGGGTCCCGCAGAAGGATTGAGGGGCTGGGCTATGGGGACGGTTCCTGAGCGAAGGGAGAGACACCCTGCTCGACCTACCCACCTCCATGCAGACCTCCTATGAACACATGAAAGCGGCCCTCCTCACAAGGTACGGCCTCACCCCGGAGATGTACCGCCAGCGGTTCCGGGACTGCAGGAAGATCCCGGGTACCACCTGGGTGGAATATGTGAATTTCTTCAGCCGTGCCTTCGATGGGTGGATCAAGGGCAGCAAGGTAACCACCCTGGAAGAACTAACCGACCTTATGTTATGGGAACACCTGGCTGCCAACTGCTTTGTGGAACTACGCCAGCATCTGCTCGACAGCAAGCTCACGGACCCGAGAAAGCTGGCTGTCGAGGCGGATCGCTGGACCAACACCCGGGTCTCCCGGGGCCCTGTAGGAGAGTACCCCCGAGCCAGTCAGGGACCACCCCGCCGGAGAGGGGGGGACCAGGGAGGGCAGAGAGAGCCCCAGACTAGTCCCCCGAAGTCCCAACCTCTGCCTTTCCCGGCACCCCCACCAGCTGTATCCGGCCCCCCCCTGAGACGGGGGCACCGGGTAACCATCACTTGTTTCCGTTGCCAGAAGCCCGGGCATTACGCCAACGACCCTGAATGCCCCATGGCCCCACGCACCAACCAGGCAGCACCCCCCGCTAGACAGATAGCCAATGTAGCCCTGGGGGAGGAGGTTGAAGAGGCCGAGGAGTGGGAACCAGCCGCTATGGCCCTAGTGTCCTTAGGGGATAGGGAGATGGTCCCCGGGAGCCTCCTGCCCTCTAACACAAAGAAATATGGCCAGCTCGTCACGATCAATGGCCACCAAGTAGAAGCCCTCCGCGACACCGGGGCCAGCATCACTGGTGTCCTTAGCCATTTAGTCCACGAGGACCAGGTCCTCCCCAACGTATTTTGCCCTGTCATTTCAGCCGACAACACAGAAAGCCTATGTAAGGTAGCCCTGGTGCCCTTCGAGTGGGGAGGGGTGGTCGGTAAACTGAAGGTCGCAGTGAGAACATCCCAGCCCGTCGACTGTCTCCTGGGGAACGACCTGGAAAGTTCCCCCTGGGGGCAAGTTGAGCGCAAGACCCACCTAGGGATGATGGGCCTCCCTGAGTGGGTGTGCGCCACCACTCGATCCATGGCGGCTCGACTGACCCCCCTGAGGGACGTCGACGACGCCCCGACCCCTGAAGATGGGATGGTCCCAGCCGAGGGCCCCCACATCCCCCCACCAGAAGAGTCGCTCGCCAGTAACGACCCGCCGCCTTCCGACTCCACCTCAGACACCGAGTTAGGCGATCTGCCCGAATTAGCACAGTGGCGCCACGAAGGGGGCCCCTCCCGAGAGGAGTTCTGCCGAGAAGAGGCTACCTGTTCCTTTCTGGTCGGGCCCCGGCAACAGGCAGAGGCCCAGGCCGCAGGCGACCAGACGGGGACGCACCGGGTCTATTGGGAGAATGACCTTCTGTACAGCGAACAGAAGTCGGTGGAGCTAGGGTCCGGCCGGGTGCTGGTGGTACCACTACGCTTCCGAAACCTCCTCCTGGGCTTAACCCACGACGTCCCCCTCGCAGGCCACTTGGGTCCGGACAAAACATACAGTCGCCTCGTGACTCACTTCTACTGGCCTAGAATGAAAGCAGATGTAGAAGCCCACTGCAAGTCCTGTCCCATGTGCCAGGCCAGTGGGAAGAGTGGAGGGAAGCGCAAGGCTCCCCTCCAGCCCTTCCCTGTCGTCAGTACCACTTTTGAGCGGGTCGGGATCGACATTGTGGGACCTCTGGACCCCCCAACTTCCCAGGGGCACCGGTTCATCCTCGTCCTGGTGGACCATGCCACTCGTTACCCTGAGGCCATTCCCCTGCGCACCGTCACGGCCCCCGTGGTGGGCCGGGCGCTGATGGGGATCTTCTCCCGCATGGGTTTTCCCTGCGAGGTCGTGAGCGATCGCGGGACCAACTTTATCTCCCGATACATGAGGTCCTTATGGCAACAGTGCGGGGTGTCCTACAAGTTCACCACCCCGTACCACCCCCAAGGAAACGGCCTGGTAGAGCGGTTTAACCGGACTCTGAAGGGGATGATCGCGGGCCTGGAAGAGCCCCTCCGGCGTAAGTGGGACCTCCTGCTCCCCTGCCTCCTATTCGCATACCGAGAAGTTCCCCAGAAATCCTTGGGTTTCAGCCCCTTCGAGTTACTCTACGGGCACCCCGTCAGGGGGCCCCTCAGCCTGGTCAAAGAAGAGTGGGAGGCGGCACCCCGAGGCACCCCCGAGACGTGTTCCGTTACGTCCTGACCCTCCGCAATCAGACTAGGAGGTTCCGGGAGTTGGCAGAGGCCAATCTGGAGGCGAGTCAGGAGGAGATGAAGCGCTGGTACGACCAGAACGCCGCACTAGTAGAGTTTTAGCCGGGCCAGCTGGTGTGGGTCATGGCCCCCGTGAAACCCTGCGCGCTCCAGGATAAATGGACCGGGCCCTTCAAAGTAGTTGAGCGAAAGAGCCCGGTCACGTACTTGGTAGACGTCCAGTCACCCCGGGACCCCCTCCGGGTCCTCCACGTGAACCGCCTCAAGCCCCACTTTGTGCGGACAGAGCTGAGCCTCCTACTGGCCACTGACGACGGGTCCGAAGAAGAGTCGGATCCTCTCCCGGATCTTCTATGCACCAAGGAGAGGGACGGCTCCGTAGAAGGAGTGAACCTCTCCCCGTCTCTCACGCCCCAGCAACGTGAGGATTGCCGCCAGCTCCTAGGGCAGTTTCCGGACCTTTTCTCCCTGGTCCCCAAGGTCACCGACTGGTGTGTCCATGACGTGGATACCGAAGACAGCCCACCAGTGAGACACCGAGCCTACCGAGTCCCCGATCGGGTCCGGTCCTGTATCCAAGCTGAAGTCTCGAAAATGTTGACCCTAGGCGTGATCGAACCCTCAGACAGCCCCTGGGCCAGCCCCGGGGTCCTGGTCCCAAAAGCAGCCGCCCCCGGGGTCGCCCCGGAACTCCGCTTTTGCGTGGACTACCGGGGACTCAATGAGGTCACCCGAGCCGATGCCCACCCCATTCCCCGAGCCGACGAGCTCATTGACCGGCTCGGATCTGCACGGTTCCTCAGCACCTTCGATCTCACCTGCGGCTACTGGCAAATTGCGCTCACAGAGGGAGCCAAGGAGCGGTCCGCCTTCTCCACCCCAGATGGGCACTATCGCTTTCGCGTAATGCCCTTCGGGATGAAAAATGCCCTGGCCACCTTCCAGCGACTGGTAAATAGAGTCCTGGCCGGGCTGGAAAAATTCAGCGCTGCATATCTCGACGATATCGCAGTTTTTAGTTCCGAATGGAGTGAGCACCTCCAACACCTCCGGAGGGTGCTAACCACCCTACGCCAGGCGGGCCTCACCATGAAAGCCAGCAAATGCCAGATTGGGCAAGGTTCGGTAACCTACCTGGGGCACCAGGTCGGAAGCGGGCAGGTCGCCCCTCTACAGCCCAAAATCGACGCCATCCTAGCCTGGGAGCCCCCCACCACCCAAACAGAGGTCCGAGCCTTTCTGGGCCTCACGGGCTACTATCGGAGATTCATCCGGAATTACGGCAGCCTGGTCGGTCCCCTCACGGGACTCACGTCCAAGTAGCAGCCCAAGAAGATACAGTGGTCCCCTGCCTGCCAAGAGGCGTTCAATGCCCTGAAAACGGCCATGTGTACGGCCCCCGTCCTCCAGGCCCCAGACTACTCCAAAGAGTTTGTGGTACAAACTGATGCCTCCGAGCATGGCATCGGGGCCGTCCTCTCCCAAGTAAATGACCAGGGTCTGGACCAGCCCGTGGCCTTCCTCAGCCGAAGGCTGTTGCCCCGGGAACAGAGATGGAGTACCATCGAGCGCGAGGCGTTCGCAGTAGTCTGGGCCCTCAAGAAGCTACGCCCTTACCTGTTCGGCACCCATTTCAGGGTCCAGACCGACCATCGGCCCTTGCGATGGCTCATGCAGATGCGAGGAGAAAACCCCAAGCTTCTGCGGTGGTCAATCGCCCTCCAGGGGATGGATTTCACCGTGGAACATCGCCCTGGTACGGACCACGCCAACGCCGATGGCCTCTCCCGATTCTTCCGCCTCAGCGAAGAGAACCCCCAAGAAGATGGGTAGTTCTCTCCGGCTTTCAGCTGGGGGGGACGCGTGTTGGACCCGGCCCTCGTAACATAGTCAGACCTGACCCCTGCACCTCACACCAGCCCGAGCCCCTGGCCTAGCCGATCCTTCCCACCAGAACACACGCACCCGACCCGGACTTCCCCCATCCATAGGCCTTCCTCCTTCGGCCACCCCGGGCCCACGTGCCCACTGCATGCACCGAGATGGCCGCCCGGCCCCAGCGCGACCCTAGCCTACAGGCGCCACTCCGGCTGGAGGACATCGCGCCCCCCTTGGGATGAGAGAGGGAGGAGCAGTTTCCATCACACCTCTGCGCTTCCCTGGGACGGTGGGTTTCGATCGACCTGCCGGCCTCCCTGAGGGCTGGCTCCACGCCTGCTGGGTGTCTGGGGCTCCTCCCGACCCGGCCCTGAAAGGATCAAAGGACAATGGCAGGAAACCCCCAACAAGCGACCCCCAGGTGACAAGACCCCTGCCTGCACAGACTCCGGACATCAAAGAGGAGTCGCCCTATAACAAGGGGTGCTCTGGGACTGTCCGGCAGATTCGCCTTGGAACCACCTGAGCCCTGCTGAGTGACTCGCGGCTCCCTGAAAGATCGTAAGACCTCCGAACTTGTGCTTGAGCCCTGCTGAGTGACTAGCGGCTCCCTGAAGATCGTAAGACCTCCGAACTCGTGCTTGAGCCCTGCTGAGTGACTCGCGGCACCCTGAAGATCGTAAGACCTCCGAACTCGTGCTTGAGCCCTGCTGAGTGACTCGCGGCTCCCTGAAGATCGTAAGACCTCCAAACTTGTGCTTGAGCCCTGCTGAGTGACTCGCGGCTCCCTGAAGATCGTAAGACCTCCGAACTTGTACTCGAGCCTGCTGAGTATCTCGCAGTGCCCACAGACTCCCTTGGTCCCGCCGGACCCCACGACGACAAGCGTATCCCCCAGCTCGAGGATTGTGGGCTGTGCACCGGATACGCTCCTGCATTTGATCCATTCCCCCCAAAGACTGTCCCACTACCTCCTAACCCCCCTCCAAGACTTTGTGAGCCCGCGCTCCACTTGTATATATATTGCCTTGCGGATCATAAAGATCTTACCACTCCGATCTGATAAAGATTTGCTCTTAAGAACTCTCGGTGTTGTGTCTCTTTGTCGTGTGGTGCCGAGTGTACAATCCTAGATACGAGATTCCTCCCCTGAGGAGTCTCCCGCCAGTGCCCGGCTACGATACCTCGAGGGTTGGTCTCAGGCCAGTCAGGGCCCCCTCCAGGCCCCTCTGAGGTCGCCTTCTAACATTTATGATCAGCAAGGCAAAATATATACAAGTAGAGCGCGGGCTCACAAGGTCTTGGAGGGGGGTTAGGAGGTAGCGGGACAGTCTTTGGGGATAAGAATCAAATGCAGGAGCGTACCCGGCGCACAGCTCACAATCCTCGAGCTGGGGGATACGCTTGTCGTCGTGGGGTCCGGCGGGACCAAGAGAGTCTGTGGGAGCCGCGAGTCACTCGGCAGGCTCGAGTATAAGTTCGGAGGTCTTACGATCTTCGGGGAGCCACGAGTCACTCAGCAGGGCTCAAGCACAAGTTCGGGGGTCTTACGATCTTCAGGGAGCCGCGAGTCACTCAGCAGGGCTCAAGCACAAGTTCGGAGGTCTTACGATCTTCAGGGAGCCGCGAGTCACTCAGCAGGGCTCAAGCACAAGTTCGGAGGTCTTACGATCTTCAGGGAGCCGCGAGTCACTCAGCAGGGCTCAAGCACAAGTTCGGAGGTCTTACGATCTTCAGGGGAGCCGCGAGTCACTCAGCAGGGCTCAGGTGTTCCAAGGCGAATCTGCCGGACAGTCCCAGAGCACCCCTTGTTATAGGGCGTCTCCTCTTTGATGTCCGGAGTCTGTGCAGGCAGGGGTCTTGTCACCTGGGGGTCGCTTGTTGGGGGTTTCCTGCCATTGTCCTTTGATCCTTTAAGGGCCGGGTCGGGAGGAGCCCCAGACACCCAGCAGGCATGGAGCCAGCCCTCGGGGAGGCCGGCGGGTCAATCGAAATCCACCTTCCCAGGGAAGCGCAGAGGTGTGATGGAAACTGCTCCTCCCTTTCTCATCCCAAGGGGAGCGCGATGTCCTCCAGCCGGAGTGGCGCCTCTAGGCCAGGGTCGCGCTGGGGCCGGGCGGCCATCTTGGTGCATGAAGTGGGCACGCTGGCCCGGGGTGGCCGAAGGAGGAAGGCCACGGACGGGGGAAGTCCGGGTCGGGTGTGTGTGTTCTGGTGGGAAGGATCGGCTAGGCCGTGGGCTCGGGGCTGGTGTGAGGTGCAGGGGTCAGGTCTGACTATATTACGAGGGCCGGGTCTAACAAGCGTCCCCCCCCTGCTGAAAGCCGGAGAGAACTACCCATCTTCTTGGGGGTTCTCTTCGCTGAGGCGGAAGAATGGGGAGAGGCCATCGGCGTTGGCGTGGTCCGTACCAGGGCGATGTTCCACGGTGAAATCCATCCCCTGGAGGGAGATTGACCACTGCAGAAGCTTGGGGTTTTCTCCTCGCATCTGCATGAGCCATCGCAAGGGGCGATGATCGGTTTGGACCCTGAAATGGGTGCCGAACAGGTAAGGGCGTAGTTTCTTGAGGGCCCAGACTACGGCGAACGCCTCGCGCTCGATGGTACTCCATCTCTGTTCCCGGGGCAACAGCCTTCGGCTGAGGAAGGCCACGGGCTGGTCTAGACCCTGGTCATTTACCTGGGAGAGGACTGCCCCGATGCCATGCTCGGAGGCATCAGTTTGTACCACAAACTCTTTGGAGTAGTCGGGGGCCTGGAGGACGGGGGCCGTACACATGGCCGTTTTCAGGGCATTGAACGCCTCTTGGCAGGCAGGGGACCACTGTACCTTCTTGGGCTGTTTCTTGGACGTAAGTCCCGTGAGGGGACTGACCAGGCTGCCGTAATTCCGGATAAATCTCCGGTAGTAGCCCATGAGGCCCAGAAAGGCTCGGACCTCTGTTTGGGTAGTGTGGTAAATTTTAATTACCTAGACTTAATTTATGCGGTAAAATACAATATGAATAACTCAGTAAAAATAAGAGGCAGAATCCGTGGTATTCGAGGGTATAATAGGGTATTTATTCCTTACAAAGGAATGATGGTTCGAACCAGGCAATCGAGTTCCGTCACCACGAAGGTTCAGGAAGGGATCAGCAATACATTATTGACAAGTTGTCATATTTATATTGAAGTGCATTACAGTAAAGACAGATACAGGAGGCGTAACAACTGATAAGAATACACATACGTAATAGAAAAGGTGTTACAATAGGCGTGCATAGAGGCGTATACTAAAAACGTCATTATGATGATGACACAAATGGGTGGATCCATAAGAGAATCCTGCAAAGTCAGCGAAAATACATGGCAGAGATGCGCGCGCAGCCGCATGACGTGTGATTGACGTGTAACTAGAGGGTGAAGGGAACTTGACATTTAGCCCTACATGAGGAGACAGAAGTCTGGGGTGTCAGGACAACCTAGTCCTAAATCATATCTAATATCTTGTGTTTAAAGAACTATATTATCTAGAAGGAAAGGTCTTCTCATACAGATCCTATTCTATACTGACTGCTAGTGCGTGTACAAGCGTCTAAGTGTCTACATGAGATGCGAGGGGGGCATGGGCCTACCATGGTAACGAGAGTCATGAATTACTTGTACGGAGACAGTAAGGCCGGGCCCTTAGCTCTGCAGCTAGAGGGATGTTTACCTAAGCTACTTAGACAGGAATGCATTTCTTGAGGAGCGGAACAGATAACTTGAAGGCTGAATACAGTTTTGGCAGGCAACAGGCCGGACTAGGCACCGTTAGCCGCGCAGGAAGTAAGACAAAGTTCATGGATACATATGCAGGTCCAGGCTGGAGCATTCAGAGGCAGAAGCAGGAAAAGCTCGATGGCAGAATTCAGGGCCTACCTTGCCAGAGCTGGAGAACGTGAAAAGTATACCATATAAAGACGGTGGCAAGGCATACTTAGGAACGGAATATCTGGCCCATTCATGGCAGATATGAAAGAGTACATATTAACGTTGAACACAATTGTATTTGCGTCTTCATAGCTTGAAGTGGAGGGAACATACATGTACCTGTAGCATGTACATGGAGCCGTTGGGGTCTAGATAGGGGACACAACTGACCATAAAAATTCATATTTCCTCATTCCCTCCTTGTCCCCTACGGACCCTCATGAAATATCGATCCTCAGGAATCCATCAATCTGTTCATGTAACATCATTTGCTCTTCTTTCTTCTTCCGGGATCTTGAATGAAAACTTGAACGTGGAATACACGATGTGGCACACAGGCCGCAAATCGCTGGTCCACATTGTAGACATAGGCAACAACTGAATACTATGAGAAGGCCAATACCTAGGAAGGATAGGACTTTCCATCCCCAGGCTGACAACACGCTCCAGAACCAACCGGACCATGTCCAGGTGCTTGCATTCTGATGTATCTGGTTTGCAATCTTGTGAAGACGAGTTATGGCTTTATATACGGATGGCGCGTTTTCTGGGATGAAAACACAGCAACTTGATCCGATGACCCTACAAGCTCCGCCCCTATCTGCTAGGATGACGTCAAGGACAAGACGATTTTGAAGAACAACAATCCGTATCGCAGACTGCTCCTCTGTTAAGTTGCCTAGGGCAGAGGTAGTTTCATTCACTACTGCTTCAAGGGTTCTGGTTAATCTTCGTATCTGTTTACTATTTGAGACAACACCTATGTAAGGAAAGAGACCTTTATTGAAGTCTGTATATTGTTCCCATGCTGTTTCGGTGTAGTCAACAATCGGGATATCTCTCTGAGGTCTATGGTGTACTAGATTGGTATTTCTATGATAATCAGGAGGGGCTAGGAAAACAGGTGGCAAAAGGAATGCAATGTAACAGGTACCATCCCAGTCTGGAGGTAGACGTATATATGCGGTATGACCACATATGAAGTAGGAATGACGGGAAGCTCTAAATGTAGACTTGGCTTTATCACTGAATTCGATCACAGTAGTACATTTACTATGACCCAGGTGTACTGAACCATTCTTTCTTACACAGAATTCACCTTTGACTGGTAATACTGACATAGCAGGCAAGACTAGTGTAGCTTCAGATTCAATATTTAGAATCATGAGGTTAAGTGTAAAATTACCTAATCCATATACTTCATTTTCTAGATCAGTTCCTGTTCTTTTGGGAAGTCCCTTCTTGTTAGGATAAGAGGCTTTAAGCAAAACTAAGTTCAGGTTTCCCCATACCCAGTTGCTCTGGTATACTACAGTGTTTGAGTCTAAGGAGTTAATCAAACTAAACCATGCTCCACAGGAACCATTGTGTGTGAACGGATACGGAAAGAGAGGCAGAACTCCTTTGTATTTCTGATAGGGAGGGAGTCGGCCACATATCCAACAATTTGTAGCATTGCTGGTCTGATGGGAATGATGTAACATACTAATGAATGTGTTGTTGCGCAGCGCAAATCTATAGGACAACTCATGTGGAGGTAGTTCACTAAAAGAATGTTCGGCAGTAACATTGTAAGCACGCTTGAAAATAGGATAGTACATGTGTAACAGTATACTTGCAGCAATAATAAAAAGACTTAGGAAAAACATAATCAACAATGTCACTATACAGTGACTATGAAGTGATTTGCAGTATGCATGTTTCTTGAGCTGCTTCTGTCTATTTTTCTCTCTCATTCGGTCTAGAGGATACATGTCAAAGACTTAATTCAACCGATTCACCTTGGAGAGGACTTAAACAATCGAATTGTCTGACTTGTTAGACCTTAGTTTCAGTTTATAGTTCTCTTTTTCTGACTTTTCAACCAGGGGGAGTTTTGAGTCAGTCGGTGAGGGAATGCAGGGCTGAACGTTTAAATCCGATGGTAGTCCATGAAATTTCTTGATATGACTCGAGTGTAACCACCCCTTGCGACCCTCAATCTTCACGGCTGTCCTTGTGGTGAGAAGAACGAGCTTGGGTGACTGCCAACGAGGCTCCAGCGGGCTCCTCCTGTCGAAGTTTCTTACAAGCACTAGGTCTCCAGGAACCACGTCATGGGGCTTCACCTCAGTGTTATCGGGAAAAGCTGCAGCTACCTGTGAACGGCAAGATTGTAGTGCAGACATCAAGGAAGCAAGGTAATCTGTCAGCATATTACAATCAACATCAGTTATTTTACGAGGTATAGGCGTCCCCCACATATTTGGTGGCCTACCGAAGACCACCTCGTACGGGGATAGCCCTGTGCGAGAATGTGCTACCATTCTCATGAAAAATAGTGCAACCGGTAAGGCTACTATCCAGTCGACACCTTTCTCTCTACAGATTTTGGAGAGTCGTATTTTCAGGGTCTGATTATGGCGTTCCACGAGACCTGCTGCCTCGGGATGTCGGACACAGTGGAATTTCCATTGATAGCCTAACAAGAGTGAAATGTGTTTCATTAGCTCGGATGAGAACGGCTGGCCATTATCTGAGTACACGATACGAGGCAAACCATACCGTGGGAAGAATTCACGAACTAATTGTTTGGCAGTAGTCGGGGCAGTGTAATCTGAAACGGGATACGCCTCTGTCCAACGGGAAAGAGCGCATACAACTACGAGGACATATTTGAATCCTCGGCATCGTTCCATCTGGATATAATCCATCTGGAGGACTTCAAAAGGGTGATCGGGAGGTTGAAATCCACCCTGCTCTACAGGTACACCTTTACCTGGGTTGAACTGACAACAAATCATACAAGTTCGGACTTTCTGTTTGGCTGCGGCTCGTAAGTTCTTGTTGAACCAAATGTGTTGAATACTGTCTAACATAGCTTTTTCTCCTAGATGTGCTGGACTATGTATTGTGTTAATGATAACTTGAACCATTGAGTCGGGGAGAAACCATATAGATTTTCCCTTCGTCATCCATCCCTGATCGGTTTGGATCCCTCCTAATTCAGTCCATTTCTTTATTTCCTCTGGTGTAGCATGTGTCTGTATGTCAATTACATCAAGAGCGGGATCCTTAACTGTCATGCAGTGTGTCGGCGTCGGAACTATTGTTTTTGTCAAGTCAGTTGCATGAGTCTGATTCTGTGCTGTTTGCTTAGCTGTTCGGTCTGCTAGGTCGTTACCCTGGGAAATGATATCGGTGATTTTTGTATGAGCTTTACACTTCATGATAGATATTGAAATAGGTAGATGTATTGCATCTAATAGAGCTTGAATGAGGGAACCGTGTTGAATGTTGGCACCGTGAGAAGTCAAATAACCTCTCTCTCGCCAAAGGACTCCGAAGTCGTGTACAACTCCGAAAGCATAACGTGAATCTGTGTATATATTAACTTTTCTATTCTTGGCTTGACTACAGGCTTGTGTTAGAGCAATAAGTTCTGCTGCTTGAGCTGATAATGTGTCGATACAATTTGTTTCAATGACTTCGGTGTCTGTCGTGACTGCATAGGCGGCCACTAACTTTCCTGTACTTGTTCTCATACATGAACCATCTACATAAAGTGTCAGGTCTGGATCTGATAATGGGACGTCTGTCAAATCTTGTCTGGGTTTCGTCGTAATAGTAATGACTTCAATACAATCATGTGCCAGTGGGTCTGTTCCACTTAATGGCAAAAGTGTGGCAGGATTTAATGTACTACAACGTCTGATTTCTATGTGTGGCTGGAACAATGTGAGTTCGTAACCTGTCAGTCGTGCTATAGTCAAGTGTTGTGTTTGTGTCCGGTTCAAGAGAACCTCTACTGCGTGTGGTACTTGTACTGTCAATTGATGTCCTAATACTATGGAATCGCTTTGCCTAATCGCTAGAGCTGTCGCTGCGATTGATTTCAGGCACGCCGGAAGAGCTTGAGCTACGGGATCTAACGTGCTAGAAAAGTAAGCACATGGCTTGTGTGATCCTGCTTGTTCCTGAGTGAGTACTGACAAGGCAGTACCTTCACGTTCTGTAACAAAGAGTGTAAAAGGCTTACTGTAACATGGTGTCGCTAAGACAGGTGCTTGGCATAACGCTTTCTTTAAGTCTTCAAAAGCTTGTGTATGTTCTGGAGTCCAAGGGAGGACAGTCGATGTCGCTGCCTCCTGTGTTGTCAACTGAATGAGTGGTTTTGCTAAAAATGCATATTGGGGGATCCACTGCCTGCAGTACGAAGTGAGGCCTATGAAGGCCCGTACCTCCTTTTATGGCTTGGGTGGTGGCATGTTTACAATTAACTGGATGCGATCAGGTGTGAGCTGTCTCCCCCATTTGGACAGCAAGTGCCCTAGGTACACAACTTGCTGGGCACAAAATTGCAGCTTTGAAGGGGACACCTTGTGCCCCTTGTCGGCTAAGAAATGTAAAACCGTCAGTGATGCTTTTTCACATTCGGGTTCGCTTCGGGCGGTGATCAGCAGATCATCGACATACTGAAGCAGTGCAGTGTTAACAGGCATGTGGATACTGTCAAGTTGTCTTTTCAGTGCTTGGCTGTAGATGCTAGGACTTTCTGTAAATCCTTGAGGTGCGCGTGCGAATTTAAAACTTCGTCCATTTAAACTGAATCCGAACAAATATTGGCTTTCCGGATCGATTGGGACGCTGAAGAAGGCGTTCTTGAGGTCAATTACAGTAAAGAACGTTGCCTCTGAATCAATAGCTGTCAGCAATGACGAGATATCTGGGACCACGGGATATTGTGGTACAATGCATTTATTCAATTCTTGCAGATCGATAACTAATCGATATACTGGGGGTGCTTTTGGGTCGGTTCTTTTAAGAATCGGAATAATCGGAGAATTACATACATTGGAGTCGGTTTCTACAACCACTCCTTGTGAGATGAGCTCGTCAATGATTTGCAGTAAAGCCACTACAGCATCTGGAGGTAATTTGTATTGTCGCATTCGTGGTAATACCACTCCTGCTTTGAGTGTGACTCGATATGGTGTAATGTGCATACAACCTACATCAGTGGGGCCTTGTGCCCATAAGTGTGCAGGTAGATTCTGTAACCGGTGATCCATGTCTCTAGACACGTAGTGACCTTTAAAGTCACGCAAAAATAGTCGTACTCCGTCCGGAGAACAACATATTATAGCTCCTAGAGCTTTCAATGTTTTTATGCCTAACAAGTTTTCTGGGCATGATTTCGTAAGCAATAGATCTGTAGTCCGTGTCAATGGACCAACTGTAAATGCAAGTGGTTGCGATACTTCGTTAATAGTAGGCTTTCCTGAAAAACCAAGGGAAATATTTTGTGAGCCTGAGAGGGGTGCCCCTGGGACTTCGTCGTGACTTATAGTTGTTCTGCTTGCCCCTGTATCAAGTAGAAATTTTCTGTCTTTCCCTAATACTTGACTCTGCACATAGGGACCCTCTTGATCTACAGGAACCTCAATAAGGGGTAAGCCAACTTCCCTCTCTAGGCTATTTCATGTGTATCGCTGATACTCTGGATAGTCATTTTGTGCATACTGGTACATCTGTTGTGTCGTGTTCTGTGTGGCAGCAATAGGCTCTGGCTGTTGTTGTGGCACGGTCTGTTGTGCAGCTTGCATAGGCTGTATATTCTGAGGTACTTGTTGTTGGATCTGATCCTGTCTAGGCGGACGCGGTCTCTCCTTGGTTTTACCCGTAGCGATATTATGTTTCAGAACTGCACAATCGTTTATATAATGACCTGGCTGTTTACAATAGTTGCATGTCCCTTTAACGGGACCCGCTGAATTACTGGACTGTGTCGCACCCTTTTTATGACCGTCAGCTGGAACTGACTGAGCGACAAGCATTTTCATTTTCGTGTCTTTCATACGTCTTTGTTCGTGTTCTTGCTCTTCTCTAATTCTATTCTGGTGATACTGTAACATTTGTAACATTTGTGAAGGGGTGTTAGCTTGCCAAGTGCTCTCGACTTTCAATACTTTTTAACCTGCGGCAGAGAATTCTCGACTAGTTTTGTTACAAAAAGATGTGGATATGACTCACTATTTGCTTTCAGGCCGCTATTAATACCAAAACATTTTTCAAATCGGGAATAAAAATCACTGGTGTCTTCCTCGGGTTTCTGTTTACAGGCTGAGATTGCTGCCCAATCTTCCTTTTTCGTAGTTAATAAACGTGGCAATACTTGTACTAATAGACCTGGCAATGCTTTTGTTTTGTCCCCAAGCCCTACGCCTGCAGTTCGGTTATTTTCTTCAGTTTCTAATGCGGTCCAATCAATCTTTTGGTCTCCCACCTCCCATTCTTTTTCCTTGAGTTTCTCATAAATACCGGCAGGCAATAATACTTTCAATATTTTCATAATGTCAGGATAGGTATAATCACCCATGAGTAACATGTCCTTTAGTTCACGGTGGAAACCTGCTGGATCTTTGTCATGGCTGGGCACTAATTTTTTCATTTCCAATAGTTCTATTTTGGTTATGGGCGTGTACACAAACACGCGTCTAAACGTATTGTCATCATTCCTGACTGGGTGTACTTCGCGTAAGGGATTCTGTCTGTCTATGTAATACGTTTTTCTCTCCATGGGAGGAGCTGGATCGTGTTCCGGACACAAAAAGGCACTATATCTATGTCGGTATTCTAGAATTACTTTAATTAGATCGGTACCTAGACCTCTCCATTTATTCGTGAGTAGTTCTATCAATATATCAAGTAGGGGACCAGGATCGGAGCGTTGGCCTTTATATATTATAAGGAGATGTTGTATCATGTATATACTAGCCAAACGTTGTTCGTCTGGTGCGAGATTCAGAAACGTGTGTGCTAGCGCATCATCACTATATTTTTCAGGGCTGTCAGCCCATTGTACTGCTGACCTGGCTAATTCTTGTTCATCCATAGAATCGAGCACATGGTACCCCCTTCGTTCTCTGTCAAGAATTCCTGTCATGCGAGGGAGGAAAACGGTAACCAGCGAAAACGGACTACATCTCCCAGGATGCTTAGCGGTTGAGAGGTTATGTAAACAGGAGAGCTGTTACATAACTCAAGGAAAACACGCCCTTATGTAAAACAGGAGAGCTGTTACATAACTCAAGGAAAACACGCCCTTATGTAAACAGGAGAGCTGTTACATAACTCAAGGAAAACACGCCCTTATGTAAACAGGAGAGCTGTTACATAACACAAGGAAAACACGCCCTTATGTAAACAGGAGAGCTGTTACATAACTCAAGGAAAACAACGCCCTATAAAGGGAGGAACCGGGAGGTACAACGCTGTCGGATATTGTGTTTACACCGACGTACCTGCTTAGTGAAGAGCAGTGTTCAGGAGTGGTGCTCCAGTAAGGCAAGAACGGAGGTAGGTCGAGTCGTTACTCCCTGGGCCGTGTCTTGCCCCATCGTCACCTGTGAAGGACCCGGAAGCTCTACCGGATAACCATTGAGCTTCGCTTTTTGACTCGGCTGAGTCAAAGCGCAGTGGCGCTTTTGCTGGTTGGAGTCGTAACTCCCAGCCCGACCAGAGATACAGGGACTGCCAGCTGTAACGCACACCAGGAGGTGTTTGCCGCGTTACAGACTCGGAAGTCCACAGGATCGATCGAGCGGCTGCTCTCGGTTCAGTCTTCTTTGCTTGTGATTGGGGTATCGGTGACGCATCACCAGGAGGTGACTCAGCGTCCCGGTGCAGTCTGAGGAAGAGGTTGAGCGGCTGCTCCCTTCAGGTAGAGACCCCGGCTGGGTGTTTCCCTGACTCCTCGATTCTCCCCAACACTCTTCGTGCCCCTCACAGCCTACCGATTGGCATTGTCGGCCATTTCATTTCTGCCCTCTGTTGGCATACGCCGGGATCGGCGTATATGCAGAGGACGGTTAGGACCATCCGTGCTGTGGGCTGGTAACGTACTTAGCCTGGAGGATTCCAGTGACTATAACCTTTGTTTATTCCTTGTATTATTTTTGCCTTCATTAAAATAACTAAACCTTCACAAGTGGTTGCGTTCTCATTATCGTGTCTGTTAAACGATCCTGAGACGTTCAGGGCGTTACAAAATATCCGACCTTAATAACACTAACTGTCTCCCGGTCGATAACAGACATGGCAACACTTGATGATGTGCTGGCTGCTTTAGCGACCGTGCAAATTGAATTGGCTGCCTCCAGGCAAGAAACAGCCGATGTAAAAGCCAGACTGGATGCTATCCAATTGGACCCGCTCACGCCCAGCACCTCCATCACGAACCAGACCCCTGCGGTAGTAGTGGAAATGCCGGTAGCCGTCCCCTTGGCAACACCAGAGAGGTACAGTGGGGATCCTAACACAGTGCAGGTATTCCTCACACAAGTGGCGCTACATTTATCATGCAAACCAAGGGCGTTCCCCACGAGTCAGGCTCGTGTGGCTTTCCTTATATCCTATTTGGCTGGAAACGCGGCACAATGGGCCGTACCTCTGGTGAGCAGGGACGACCCCATCTTATGTGATTGGGGTGCTTTTCGCGAGGAATTCCTGAAGGTCTTCGACAGAAGGGCTGACTCGTACACGGCGGACCGTGAAATGCTTGAGTTGAGACAGGGATCCAACGACCTGGTGCAGTATCTCAACGCGTTCCGAAGGCTGGTTGCGGAAACCAAGTGGCCTGTTGCTAAACAGACGGCGCTCTTCAATCACGGGCTGTGCGATGAGCTCAAGGACGCCGTGGCTCATATTGACCCACAACCCAAGACATGTGAGGGCCTTATCAACCTGGTATTACGGCTGGAACATAGGCTAAGTGAAAGAAAGGGGGATCATGGGAGAAAAGGAAAATCCCTTCCATCCTATGTGACAGTGGGAAGTCCTGAAACTTCCACCGCATCCAGGTGAGAACCCATGGACATCGGCGCAATACGAGCGAGCCTCACAGCCACGGAGAAAGAGTCACGCCGTAAACAAGGATTGTGCCTATATTGTGGCAAAAAAGGCCACTACGTACGTGAATGCCCTGCCAAACCGAAGACGTCACGTTATCGGGCCAACCGGTCGGTAACAGCCGTGGTGGACGTACCGGCGGAAAACTAGAGGACTCCCAGACCAAAGAAGGGGCATCTCAGAGTCACTCATCCATCCCTTCACTTTCCAACTCGGTCACTAAGGGACAACGACACCTGTTTCTCACGGTGCACGTGGGAGTGCATGACCAGTGGATACCCGTTGTGGCCATGGTGGATTCAGGGGCCACTGGCATGTTTATGGACCACAACGAGGCATGCAGGCTAGGGCTAGTGCTTCTTCCCAAAGCTGTACCCGAAGACGTCTATGCTGTAGACGGAAGGCGATTGGTGACGGGGCCCATCGGGCAGCACACGGGGGTCCTTCCGATGAGATGTGGGAGGAACCATTTGGAACAAATCGATTTTAACATCATCCGAGCGCCCCAATATGGCGTCATATTGGGATTGCCGTGGCTACAGAAACACAACCCCTCTGTGGATTGGCCAACACATCGCATCGAACTGACGTCACCGTATTGCATCCTGCATTGTGGAATAGGAACGGAATCCCTTGACGCAGATGAGAGCGGGAGTCAGACGGTGGCTACAGCGGCAGAAAAAGATGTGGCTCTCCCCCAGGCTTATCACAGTTTTGAGGATGTATTTGATGAGGTGAAGGCGGAAGTGCTACCACCGCATAGACAGTTTGACTGCCAGATCGACCTGGTGCCAGGGGCCAGCGTTCCCAGCGGCAGGCTGTATGCCCTGACGGAGCCTGAAAACGTGCATCTCCGGGGGTACCTGGATAAACTCCTCAAGCTAGGATTCATCCGCCCGTCCAAGTCTCCGGCCGCCTCGCCACTCTTCTTCATCCCGAAGGCTAATGGGGAGCTGAGAACCTGTGTGGACTTTAGGGCATTGAATGCGATAACCGTAAAGAATCGGTACCCCTTGCCTCTCATCAGTGTACTCCTGGAACAGGTCAAGAAAGCTCGTATCTACACCAAGTTGGATTTGAAAGGGGCATACCATCTGGTGCGCATGAGGGACGGAGACGAGTGGAAGACCGCCTTTAAGACCAGGTTCGGCCTTTTTGAGTACCTCGTCATGCCGTTCGGTCTGTGCAACGCCCCGGCAGCCTTTCAGTACTTTTTGAATGAGGTATTCAGAGAGGAGTTGGATATCTACGTGGTCGTATATATCGACGACATCCTCATCTATTCGTCCAGTGTGGAGGAGCACGTACACCACGTCAAAGCTGTGCTCCAAAAGCTGAGGGAAAACATGCTGTTTTGTAAACTCAGCAAGTGTGACTTCCACGTCACATCCGTGGAATTCCTCGGAGTGATGCTGAGTCCAGAGGGACAGGAGATGGCAGAACGAAAGATCAAGGCGGTGAAAGAATGGCCGGTGCCCCAAAGCGTGAAGGACGTCCAAAGTTTCATTGGCTTTGCCAACTTTTACAGGCGGTTTATAGATGGATTTTCAGGATTGGTGGCCCCAATCACACAGCTACTGAGGAAGTCCAAGGAGTTTGTCTGGTCCCCTGAAGCGAACAAAGCCTTTGAGGCCCTGAAAAGCGCCTTTGGTAAGGCGCCGGTGTTGGCTCACCCCGATCCGGATCTCCCCTACGTGGTGGAAGCGGACGCATCGGATGTGGCGCTGGGGGCTATCTTGTCCCAACGCAACCACGACACAGGGGTGCTTCATCCCGTTGCGTACATGTCCCGCAAACTCAACGACGCCGAACGCAACTACCATATTGCGGAGAAGGAGCTTCTCGCAATCAAGGACGCCTTCACCGAATGGAGGCATTGGTTGAAGGGGCAAGACATGTGGTATCGGTGTACACGGACCATCGGAACCTACAGTTCATGACGGCCACAAGACACCTTTCTCCCAGACAGCTGCGGTGGATGATCTTCTTTGCGGGGTTCAACTTCCGCATCACATATCGGCCGGGGACGGAAAACCGGAAGGCGGACGCCCTGTCCCGTCAATCTGCAGTTAAGGAACCATTGCCTGCGACCGAGCATTCCATCATTTCCCCGAGGATGGTATTGGGGGTTATCCAACCGGATACTTTCCTGAGGGGAATAAAGAGAGAGATCAGGTCATTCGCATGGCGGAGGTGGCTCCTCAGTCACAGAGAATGGCAGCTGAAGGACGGGATACCCCTGAAGGGCAGGTGCCTATTGATACCCACGCCTAGGCTAAGGAAACAAGCATTCATCTGGTGCCATGACTCTCCATGCGCAGGTCATTTGGGCTTTGAAAAAACTGTGGCTAGCATGGGACGGCATTTCTGGTGGCCAACCATGAGAGTGGATGTCAGGAGGTGGGGACAGGAGTGTCCTACGTGTGCTACCATGAAGGCCGACCATGGCCGAACCCAAGGGCTCTTACATCCACTTCCGACCCCGGATAGACCATGGGATAGCATATCACTGGACTTCGTGGTGGGCCTACCGGTAGACCAGGGGATGACGGCAATACTGGTGGTGGTGGATTACTTGACGAAAATGGGGCACTTCATCCCCTGCAAGAGAGTCCCTACGGCCGGGGAATTGGCGTCACTACTCCTAAAGAATGTGGTACGACTGCATGGATTACCTGGGGTGATCGTGTCGGACCAGGGGTCGCAGTTTACTGCGCAATTCTGGAAGACTTGGTGCACTGCGCTGCATGTTAAGACCGCCCTGTCCACCAGCTACCACCCTCAAACGGACGGCCAAACCGAGCGCCTGAACCAAACGCTCAAACAGTATCTGCGATGTTTTGTGGACCAGGGCAGGGAAGAATGGGTCGACTTGCTATGGGTTGCAGAGATCGCCTATAACAACGCCACTCACAGCTCCACACAGTCATCTCCGTTCTATAGCAACTATGGCCAACATCCCAGGTTCTTGCCATTTCTACATCCGTTCAGAGAGGACAGGATTCCCGCCACAGCGGACAGGGTGGCACACATAAAAGACACGTTGATGCGCTCAAGGGCTGTCCTAATAGAGGCCAAGAGAAGATACAAGGCTGCGGCAGACAGGAAGAGAAGGCCCGGGCCACTGTACCGCACTGGAGACTACGTCTGGATATCCACAAGAAACATGAGGTTTCGAAAGAACAGTGTGTTCCATCCCAAGTACATGGGCCCCTATCGAATTACCAAGTGTATGGGTCCCGTGAACGTGAAGGTGTGCTTGCCCCAGTCATTGCGGATACACCCTGTCTTTCATGTATCATTGCTCAAACCAGCACCCTCCAAGCCGTCTGGGACACCTAGGCCGGTATGCGTGGAGTCGGAGGTGGAGTATGAAGTGTCGGGCATACGGACGTCCCAATGGCGCAGGGGGAAGCTGTGGTACCTGGTTGCGTGGAAAGGCTATGGCCCGGAGGAGCAGTCATGGGAACCGGCTGAAGGGGTTCATGCTCCGCGCTTGGTCTCCTTGTTCCATCGGCGTTTTCCTGCCAGCGCTGGACCCGTGGGGAGCCGCTGAGAGGGAGGATGTACTGTCAAGAATTCCTGTCATGCGAGGGGAGGAAAACGGTAACCAGCGAAAACGGACTACATCTCCCAGGATGCTTAGCGGTTGAGAGGTCATGTAAACAGGAGAGCTGTTACATAACTCAAGGAAAACACGCCCTTATGTAAAACAGGAGAGCTGTTACATAACTCAAGGAAAACACGCCCTTATGTAAACAGGAGAGCTGTTACATAACTCAAGGAAAACACGCCCTTATGTAAACAGGAGAGCTGTTACATAACACAAGGAAAACACGCCCTTATGTAAACAGGAGAGCTGTTACATAACTCAAGGAAAACAACGCCCTATAAAGGGAGGAACCGGGAGGTACAACGCTGTCGGATATTGTGTTTACACCGACGTACCTGCTTAGTGAAGAGCAGTGTTCAGGAGTGGTGCTCCAGTAAGGCAAGAACGGAGGTAGGTCGAGTCGTTACTCCCTGGGCCGTGTCTTGCCCCATCGTCACCTGTGAAGGACCCGGAAGCTCTACCGGATAACCATTGAGCTTCGCTTTTTGACTCGGCTGAGTCAAAGCGCAGTGGCGCTTTTGCTGGTTGGAGTCGTAACTCCCAGCCCGACCAGAGATACAGGGACTGCCAGCTGTAACGCACACCAGGAGGTGTTTGCCGCGTTACAGACTCGGAAGTCCACAGGATCGATCGAGCGGCTGCTCTCGGTTCAGTCTTCTTTGCTTGTGATTGGGGTATCGGTGATGCATCACCAGGAGGTGACTCAGCGTCCCGGTGCAGTCTGAGGAAGAGGTTGAGCGGCTGCTCCCTTCAGGTAGAGACCCCGGCTGGGTGTTTCCCTGACTCCTCGATTCTCCCCAACACTCTTCGTGCCCCTCACAGCCTACCGATTGGCATTGTCGGCCATTTCATTTCTGCCCTCTGTTGGCATACGCCGGGATCGGCGTATATGCAGAGGACGGTTAGGACCATCCGTGCTGTGGGCTGGTAACGTACTTAGCCTGGAGGATTCCAGTGACTATAACCTTTGTTTATTCCTTGTATTATTTTTGCCTTCATTAAAATAACTAAACCTTCACAAGTGATTGCGTTCTCATTATCGTGTCTGTTAAATGATCCTGAGACGTTCAGGGCGTTACATTCTCGAAGTAATTTATCGGTAGCCTGGAATAAGTGTTCAGGGGTCCTTGGATTTGTAATAACTGTTTGAAAAATTCTGTTACATTCTGGACGTATCGGACGTATTGTTTTATTAAAGGATCTTCCTTTTCCTACATAAGCTATCGCTTGTCTAGCTGGTAATTCAAATTGTCCTGTGTTCATTTCTGACTGTTCCTCCTCCTCTTCCTCTGATTCAGTTTTATCTGCTTCTACTCTGTTTTCATGTATTCGTTCTACTTCTTTTCTGATCCTTCGGCACATTGCTTCTATACACTTCTGTTTATCATGTCTCCCGTCTGTTATATTCTGACCCCATCTGGTAAGTGCTTGCATTTCCTCCGAATCTACCTCTGGCCTATCTCTATTTCTGATCAAACAGTTTATAAAAAAACGTAACAGTAATTTTTGTATGTCTACTTTCTGGTATTCCATGGCTTCGGCAATACTTTCAGGACCTTGCCCTGATTGGATAAAGCGGTATATTTTGTCTAGATGTTCAACCATTCCTGGTAACGTCATTAAATAGTTTGCAGCTCGTCGCAAACGTACTGAAGACAGCAACATTCTGTCGTGTTTTCCTGGTACTGGATCATATCTACAATCGGAAAGAGGCTCGTTTAATATATTGTCTGATATTCTTTGGGGTGTACGTCGATATGCTAAATCTCTATAAGTTAATCTAGTTGTTGGCGGTGGCGTGGAAAAACCTCCTGTCGCACCCCCTGAGGTGCCAAGTCCAAAAGGATTTGTTGGGTGCAGGGTAGAGAGTGTCGGTGCAGGAAGGACTGTAGAAACAGATGGAATTGTTAGAACTTGAGTAGGAGTTTGTTGCTGCGGAGGTGAGTGCAGCTGGTTCTGGGGTTGAGTGTCGTTAACGGGTGGTGTGCGTGGCTGCACACCATTAGCATATTCGGGGGCTGCATCGTCTAAATAGGAAGAAAGGAAAATGTCTTTTGCGGTCTTGGGATGTACTTTAATCGGGAGTAACGGAGGTGGCAGATCTTCTGGTACCTCCGAAGTGGCCTTAGGCAAACCCTCGGCCAGAAGAGGATACATACCATTCATAAGAGTGTTTCGTTGTCTGTCTACTTGTTCTGTTTTTATTCGTGTACCTTCGTCAATTAATATGTTTTCTCGGGCCTTTTCTGAATCTTCCCTACTTTTCTCTTCCTTTCTGAGCGCTTTCTCTGTGCGCCTATGCGATTCTTTACGCCATAGTTCAATGGCATCTTTCTGTGACTGTCTGGCTTTCTTTTTCCATAACGCTTCTTCTATTCTCATGATGCAATCTGCATCCCATGTTCCAGCAGCGGGCCATCTCTGACTCTCTGCCAAATCCTTGGTGTAGTCCACCCATAGATCAAGATATAATACGGCATCTAGGCCATGTTTATGGTACATAAAGTACCCTGGAGTGTCCCTAGGTGGGATAGGAACAGCTTCCTCGAGTATCCCTTTTCTAGTTTTTATCTGTCTTAATTTTGAAAATAACGGCATCTTGAATCTTGTTACTTAATTCTTACTTTTACTCGGACCTGAACACAATTTATACAATAAACACAATAATGAAGATCGAACAATCACCCATACCACGACATTTAAAACATATCAAAACATTTTAGAACGAACAATAATAATTAGAATAAAACTAGTTAACTGCATAATACTAAATATACTGTATGTACTGCTAAACAGTACAGATACACTGCTAAAACAGTGCAGACCAGGTCTGTGTACCCAGACCCGTCTTGACCGGCACAAACTAATGCGCACGTCTAGATGCGTCCCCAGCAACGGTACTCACCGGGAAGCACGGAACGGAAGGCCTCGGAAGTCTGGACTGGACTAGACCAAACTGGACTGGACTCGACTCGTGACTTAGATACTTCGGAACTTCGGAATCTGGTGGGCCTCTGTATACCTCGGATCTTGCTCTCTCAGCTAGGCTCTGGTCGGGATTCTCCGCACTCCTCACCGCCTCGTCTGGGTGTTGATCGCAGCCTCAGTCGCCCCCTTTGGCCTGAGGGAGATACAGGAAATCCTGCAGGTACGCGTAATTGTCCGTCCGGCTGTGGCAGGAGACCGGGTCTGCAACGCACCTCCGGCGCGTGGGGTGTGAGAGGTGTCCCTGTTCGGGCGCCAATTATGTGGTAAATTTTAATTACCTAGACTTAATTTATGCGGTAAAATACAATATGAATAACTCAGTAAAAATAAGAGGCAGAATCCGTGGTATTCGAGGGTATAATAGGGTATTTATTCCTTACAAAGGAATGATGGTTCGAACCAGGCAATCGAGTTCCGTCACCACGAAGGTTCAGGAAGGGATCAGCAATACATTATTGACAAGTTGTCATATTTATATTGAAGTGCATTACAGTAAAGACAGATACAGGAGGCGTAACAACTGATAAGAATACACATACGTAATAGAAAAGGTGTTACAATAGGCGTGCATAGAGGCGTATACTAAAAACGTCATTATGATGATGACACAAATGGGTGGATCCATAAGAGAATCCTGCAAAGTCAGCGAAAATACATGGCAGAGATGCGCGCGCAGCCGCATGACGTGTGATTGACGTGTAACTAGAGGGTGAAGGGAACTTGACATTTAGCCCTACATGAGGAGACAGAAGTCTGGGGTGTCAGGACAACCAAGTCCTAAATCATATCTAATATCTTGTGTTTAAAGAACTATATTATCTAGAAGGAAAGGTCTTCTCGTACAGATCCTATTCTATACTGACTGCTAGTGCGTGTACAAGCGTCTAAGTGTCTACATGAGATGCGAGGGGGGGCATGGGCCTACCATGGTAACGAGAGTCATGAATTACTTGTACGGAGACAGTAAGGCCGGGCCCTTAGCTCTGCAGCTAGAGGGATGTTTACCTAAGCTACTTAGACAGGAATGCATTTCTTGAGGAGCGGAACAGATAACTTGAAGGCTGAATACAGTTTTGGCAGGCAACAGGCCGGACTAGGCACCGTTAGCCGCGCAGGAAGTAAGACAAAGTTCATGGATACATATGCAGGTCCAGGCTGGAGCATTCAGAGGCAGAAGCAGGAAAAGCTCGTTGGCAGAATTCAGGGCCTACCTTGCCAGAGCTGGAGAACGTGAAAAGTATACCATATAAAGACGGTGGCAAGGCATACTTAGGAACGGAATATCTGGCCCATTCATGGCAGATATGAAAGAGTACATATTAACGTTGGACACAATTGTATTTGCGTCTTCATAGCTTGAAGTGGAGGGAACATACATGTACCTGTAGCATGTACATGGAGCCGTTGGGGTCTAGATAGGGGACACAACTGACCATAAAAATTCCTATTTCCTGAAATGGGTGCCGAACAGGTAAGGGCGTAGTTTCTTGAGGGCCCAGACTACGGCGAACGCCTCGCGCTCGATGGTACTCCATCTCTGTTCCCGGGGCAACAGCCTTCGGCTGAGGAAGGCCACGGGCTGGTCTAGACCCTGGTCATTTACCTGGGAGAGGACTGCCCCGATGCCATGCTCGGAGGCATCAGTTTGTACCACAAACTCTTTGGAGTAGTCAGGGGCCTGGAGGACGGGGGCCGTACACATGGCCGTTTTCAGGGCATTGAACGCCTCTTGGCAGGCAGGGGACCACTGTACCTTCTTGGGCTGTTTCTTGGACGTAAGTCCCGTGAGGGGACTGACCAGGCTGCCGTAATTCCGGATGAATCTCCGGTAGTAGCCCGTGAGGCCCAGAAAGGCTCGGACCTCTGTTTGGGTAGTGGGGGGTTCCCAGGCTAGGATGGCGTCGATTTTGGTCTAACAAGCGTCCCCCCCCTGCTGAAAGCCGGAGAGAACTACCCATCTTCTTGGGGGTTCTCTTCGCTGAGGCGGAAGAATGGGGAGAGGCCATCGGCGTTGGCGTGGTCCGTACCAGGGCGATGTTCCACGGTGAAATCCATCCCCTGGAGGGAGATTGACCACTGCAGAAGCTTGGGGTTTTCTCCTCGCATCTGCATGAGCCATCGCAAGGGGCGATGATCGGTTTGGACCCTGAAATGGGTGCCGAACAGGTAAGGGCGTAGTTTCTTGAGGGCCCAGACTACGGCGAACGCCTCGCGCTCGATGGTACTCCATCTCTGTTCCCGGGGCAACAGCCTTCGGCTGAGGAAGGCCACGGGCTGGTCTAGACCCTGGTCATTTACCTGGGAGAGGACTGCCCCGATGCCATGCTCGGAGGCATCAGTTTGTACCACAAACTCTTTGGAGTAGTCGGGGGCCTGGAGGACGGGGGCCGTACACATGGCCGTTTTCAGGGCATTGAACGCCTCTTGGCAGGCAGGGGACCACTGTACCTTCTTGGGCTGTTTCTTGGACGTAAGTCCCGTGAGGGGACTGACCAGGCTGCCGTAATTCCGGATGAATCTCCGGTAGTAGCCCGTGAGGCCCAGAAAGGCTCGGACCTCTGTTTGGGTAGTGGGGGGTTCCCAGGCTAGGATGGCGTCAATTTTGGGCTGTAGAGGGGCGACCTGCCCGCTCCCAACCTGGTGCCCCAGGTAGGTTACCGAACCTTGCCCAATCTGGCATTTGCTGGCTTTCACGATGAGGCCCGCCTGGCGTATGGCGGTTAGCACCCTCCGGAGGTGCTGGAGGTGCTCACTCCATTCGGAACTAAAAACTGCAATATCGTCGAGATATGCAGCGCTGAATTTTTCCAGCCCGGCCAGGACTCTATTTACCAGTCGCTGGAAGGTGGCCGGGGCATTTTTCATCCCGAAAGGCATCACGCGAAAGCGATAGTGCCCATCCGGGGTGGAGAAGGCGGACCGCTCCTTGGCTCCCTCTGTGAGCGCAATTTGCCAGTAGCCGCAGGTGAGATCGAAGGCTCGGGGAATGGGGTGGGCATCGGCTCGGGTGACTTCATTGAGTCCCCGGTAGTCCACGCAGAAGCGGAGTTCTGGGGCGACCCCGGGGGCAGCTGCTTTTGGGACCAGGACTACGGGGCTGGCCCAGGGGCTGTCTGAGGGTTCGATCAAGCCTAGGGTCAACATTTTTGAGACTTCGGCTTGGATACAGGACCGGACCCGATCAGGGACTCGGTAGGCTCGGTGTCTTACTGGCGGGCTGTCCCCGGTATCCACATCATGGACACACCAGTCGGTGACCTTGGGGACCAAGGAGAAAAGGTCCGAAAACTGCCCTAGGAGCTGGCGGCAATCCTCACGTTGCTGGGGAGTGAGAGACGGGGAGAGGTTAACTCCCTCTACGGAGCCGTCCTTCTCCTTGGTGCACAGAAGATCAGGGAGAGGATCTGACTCTTCTTCGGACCAGTCGTCAGTGGCCAGTAGGAGGCTCAGCTCCGTCCGCACAAAGTGGGGCTTGAGGCGGTTCACTTGGAGGACCCAGAGGGGTCCCGGGGTGACTGGACGTCTACCAAGTACGTGACCGGGCTCTTCCGCTCAACTACTTTGAAGGGCCCGGTCCATTTATCCTGGAGAGCGCAGGGTTTCACGGGGGCCATGACCCACACCAGCTGGCCCGGCTGAAACTCGACTAGCGCGGCGTTCTGGTCGTACCAGCGCTTCATCTCCTCCTGACTCGCCTCCAGGTTGGCCTCTGCCATCTCCCGGAACCTCCTAGTCTGATTTCGGAGGGTCAGGACGTAACGGAACACGTCTCGAGGGGGGCCTCGGGGCGCCGCCTCCCACTCTTCCTTGACCAGGCTGAGGGGCCCCCTGACGGGGTGCCCGTAGAGTAACTCAAAGGGGCTGAAACCCAAGGATTTCTGGGGAACCTCTCGGTATGCGAATAGGAGTCAGGGGAGCAGGAGGTCCCACTTACGCCGGAGGGGCTCTTCCAGGCCCGCGATCATCCCCTTCAGAGTCCGGTTAAACCGCTCTACCAGGCCGTTTCCTTGGGGGTGGTACGGGGTGGTGAACTTGTAGGACACCCCGCACTGTTGCCATAAGGACCTCATGTATCGGGAGATAAAGTTGGTCCCGCGATCGCTCACGACCTCGCGGGGAAAACCCATGCGGGAGAAGATTCCCATCAACGCCCGGCCCACCACGGGGGCAGTGACGGTACGCAGGGGGATGGCCTCAGGGTAACGGGTGGCATGGTCCACCAGGACGAGGATGAACCGGTGCCCCTGGGAAGTTGGGGGGTCCAGAGGTCCTACAATGTCGATCCCGACCCGCTCAAAAGGGGTACTGACGACAGGGAAGGGTTGGAGGGGAGCCTTGCGCTTCCCTCCACTCTTCCCACTGGCCTGGCACGTGGGACAGGACTTGCAGTGGGCTTCCACATCCGCTTTCATTCTGGGCCAGTAGAAGTGAGTCACGAGGAGACTGTATGTTTTGTCCTGACCCAAGTGGCCTGCGAGGGGAACGTCGTGGGCCAAGCCCAGGAGGAGGGTTCGGAAGCGTAGGGGTACCACCAGCACCCGGCCGGACCCTAGCTCCACCGACTTCTGTTCGCTGTACAAAAGGTCATTCTCCCAGTATACCCGGTGCGTCCCCGTCTGGTCGCCTGCGGCCTGGGCCTCTGCCTGCTGCCGGGGCCCGACCAGGGAGGGACAGGTAGCCTGCTCTCGGCAGAACTCCTCTCGGGAGGGGCCCCCCTCGTGGCGCCACTGGGCTAATTCGGGCAGATCGCCTAACTCGGTGTCTGGGGTGGAGTCGGAAGGCTGGGGTTCGTCACTGGCGATCGACTCTTCTGGTGGGGGGATGTGGGGACCCTCGGCCGGGACCATCCCATCTTCAGGGGCCAGGGCATCGTCGACGTCCCTCAGGGGGGTCAGTCGAGCCGCCATGGATCGAGTGGTGGCGCACACCCACTCAGGGAGGCCCATCATCCCTAGTTGGGTCTTGCGCTCAACTTGTCCCCAGGGGGAACTTTCCAGGTCGTTCCCCAGGAGACAGTCGACGGGCTGGGAGGTTCTCACTGCGACCTTCAGTTTGCCGACCACCCCTCCCCACTCAAAGGGCACCAGGGCTACCTTACATAGGCTTTCTGTGTTGTCGACTGAAATGACAGGGCAAAATACGTTGGGGAGGACCTGGTCTTCGTGGACTAAGTGGCTGAGGACCCCGGTGATGCTGGCCCCTGTGTCACGGAGGGCTTCTACTTGGTGGCCATTGATCGTTACGAGCTGCCCATATTTCTCTGTGTTAGAGGGCAGGAGGCTCCCAGGGACCATCTCTCTATCTCCTAAGGATACTAGGGCCATAGCGGCGGGTTCCCACTCCTCGGCCTCCTCAACCTCCTCCCCCAGGGCTACATTGGCTATCTGTCTAGCGGGGGGTGCTGCCTGGGTGGTGCGTGGGGCCATGGGGCATTCAGGGTCATTGGCGTAATGCCCGGGCTTCTGGCAACGAAAACAAGTGATGGTTACCCGGTGCCCCCGTCTCAGGGGGGGGCCGGACACAGCTGGTGGGGGTGCCTGGAAAGGTGGAGATTGGGACTTCGGGGGACTAGCCTGGGACTCTCTCTGCCCTCCCTGGTTTCCCCCCCCTCTCTGGCGGGGTGGTCCCTGACTGGCTCGGGGGTACTCTCCTACAGGGCCCCGGGAGACCCGGGTGTTGGTCCAGCGATCCGCCGCGACAGCCAGCTTCCTCGGGTCCGTGAGCTTGCTGTCGAGCAGATGCTGGCGTAGTTCCACAAAGCAGTTGGCAGACAGGTGCTCCCACAACATAAGGTCGGTTAGTTCTTCCAGGGTGGTTACCTTGCTGCCCTTGATCCACCCATCGAAGGCGCGGCTGAAGAAATTCACATATTCCACCCAGGTGGTACCCGGGATCTTCCTGCAGTCCCGGAACCGCTGGCGGTACATCTCCGGGGTGAGGCCGTACCTTGTGAGGAGGGCCGCTTTCATGTGTTCATAGGAGGTCTGCATGAAGGTGGGTAGGTCGAGCAGGGTGTCTCTCCCTTCGCTCAGGAATCATCCCCATAGCCCCCCAATCCTTCTGTGGGACCCGATGGGAGGTCATGGCGACCTCGTAGGCCCGGAACCACTGCTGAATGTCATCATTTTTGTAATATTTTTTGACCACATCCTTGGGGATGTGGACCTTCTGCTCCGTCGGGGCGGCCGCCTCCCGGTTCCCCGGGGGCCGCGCTTCTTCGCTTCTTGCTTTCAGTTCTATTTCCTTCAAGCTGCGTTCATGTTCCAGTTGAAGTCTCCTTCCCTCGTGTTCTTGTTGGAGTTTCTTCTCTTCTAGTTCTCCTTGTACTCGCAACTGTTCTAATGCTAGCTTTTTCTCGGCTAATTTCAACTCGCCCTCAATTTTGAGTTTGGCTAATTCGAGCTCGTGATGGCGACTTTTTTCTCTGTCTGCGAGTTCCTCCGGGGATAGGCCCCAGTCTGGTACGAAGCCTCGCACCTGGTTGCTGCTGCGTTCTTCTTGGGAGGGTCCAGCTTCGTCGTGGGGCTCCCCCGCACCTTCTGGGCGGGAGGCTCCAGAATCCACCCAAGCTTTCAGTGCCTTTTGCATATCTTCTTTGGTGTTGAGACCAGTGGTAGCGATTCTGAGTCCCTTGCAGAATTGCTTTAGTTCTTTGTGAGTGTACTCTTCCAGCTGTTCCACCTGGAACACGGTACTGGCATCGTCTTCTATGAGAACCGCGGCGTTTCCTTCTGCCATCTTTGTCGGTAGTGCGTCAGCCGTTCACTGTACGATCTCTAGATTATGGGCCCGAATCCCGTTGCTGCCACCAATGTTAGAAGGCGACCTCAGAGGGGCCCGGAAGGGGCCCTGACTGCCCTGAGACCCACCCTCGAGGTATCGTAGCCGGGCACTGGCGGGAGACTCCTCAGGGGAGGAACCTCGTATCTAGGATCGTACACTCGGCACCACACGACAGAGAGACAGTACACGAGAAGTTCTTAAGAGCAAATCTTTATCAGATCGGAGTTGTGGGATCTTTATGATCAGCAAGGCAAAATATATACAAGTAGAGCGCAGGCTCACAAGGTCTTGGAGGGGGGTTAGGAGGTAGCGGGACAGTCTTTGGGGATAAGAATCAAATGCAGGAGCATACCCGGCGCACAGCTCACAATCCTCGAGCTGGGGGATACGCTTGTCGTCATGGGGTCCGGCGGGACCAAGAGAGTCTGTGGGAGCCGCGAGTCACTCGGCAGGCTCGAGTATAAGTTTGGAGGTCTTACGATCTTCGGGGAGCCGCGAGTCACTCAGCAGGGCTCAAGCACAAGTTCGGAGGTCTTACGATCTTCAGGGAGCCACGAGTCACTCAGCAGGGCTCAAGCACAAGTTCGGAGGTCTTACGATCTTCAGGGAGCCGCAAGTCACTCAGCAGGGCTCAAGCACAAGTTCGGAGGTCTTACGATCTTCAGGGAGCCGCGAGTCACTCAGCAGGGCTCAAGCACAAGTTCGGAGGTCTTACGATCTTCAGGGGAGCCGCGAGTCACTCAGCAGGGCTCAGGTGTTCCAAGGCGAATCTGCCGGACAGTCCCAGAGCACCCCTTGTTATAGGGCGACTCCTCTTTGATGTCTGGAGTCTGTGCAGGCAGGGGTCTTGTCACCTGGGGTTCGCTTGTTGGGGGTTTCCTGCCATTGTCCTTTGATCCTTTCAGGGCCGGGTCGGGAGGAGCCCCAGACACCCAGCAGGCGTGGAGCCAGCCCTCGGGGAGGCCGGCGGGTCGATCGAAACCCACCTTCCCAGGGAAGCGCAGAGGTGTGATGGAAACTGCTCCTCCCTTTCTCATCCCAAGGGGAGCGCGATGTCCTCCAGCCGGAGTGGCGCCTCTAGGCCAGGGTCGCGCTGGGGCCGGGCGGCCATCTTGGTGCATGAAGTGGGCACGCTGGCCCGGGGTGGCCGAAGGAGGAAGGCCTCGGACGGGGGAAGTCCGGGTCGGGTGTGTGTGTTCTGGTGGGAAGGATCGGCTAGGCCGTGGGCTCGGGGCTGGTGTGAGGTGCAGGGGTCAGGTCTGACCATGTGTTTCAGCAGAACATGAAACACATGTGTGCGAGGCTGGGAGTACACACATGCATAGTGCGGAAAAGGTAACATGTACACATGAAGTCATGTCAATATACTCCAGTCACAAGTACAGTGTCCCCCAAGGATGCCACAAATGATGCAGGTGGAGACCTTGCCCAGCATGCATGGCCAAAGTTGAAGGGGTCCGTCACAAACCCAGCAAATGTAGACACATCACTGCACAAATGTATTCACAACACCCTGCAGGGAAGATGTCAGGGTCCACAGTGGAAGGTACACGCCTTGGGACAATGTCACCATGCAGTAACAGCTTACATGAGCAAAGTTTGATAGCAAATACCGTGTGATGGCACACAGATAACAGGGTCCACCCCATGACCAGCACACTACAACATATCCCAGACACCTAACACATTATCGCCACCCCAAATCATGGAGCAGCACCACCAACAGCAATGCCAGAAAAGCAGTAGTGTGCCAAGGAAAATAAAATAGCTTTATTCAGCAATGTTCTAAAATTTATTGTATGAACATTTCCATATTCACAAGGCCCATAGGGCAGTCCATAGTTCCAATCCAGTTGGGGGACACATTGGGATGCGTGTCCCCTAGCTTGCCTGCAAAATTCAGACTACCTTGTCATCCACAGGGGGGGCATCATGTGGGGGGGAAGGACCAGACTCCAACACAGGGGGTGGGGCAGCGCCAAAGGTGGATTCGAGCACGGCGCTGCACACTACTGCCAGGTCGCCCAGCATCTCCCCTGCACCCGAAGGAACCACAGGCCCCAAGGAGGGGGGGGGAGTCGGAGGAACAGGTCGCAGCGCTACTGGTGGAGGGTGTGGACAGGGGGGGGACTCAACTCCCCTGCCGGTGTCCTGCCTCCACCGCTTGCGGTGTGGTGCCACACTGGGGCTGATGGACACACTGGGCAGGACTGACCCTGTGTCCGACTCTTGGCCAGGAGAGCTGAGGGGAGTAGATTTGGAGGGTGGTGGTCGTGAGGAATGTGGACTCTCACTCTGGCTGCATGTCTTCCGTTTCCCCCCCGACCCAGTGGGTGTGCCTACTTCACCCTGTGTGTGCGTGCCAGGAGGTGTGCGCTTTGCCTTCCCTGGTGGTGTGGTGCCTGTGTCTGGTGGGGTGCGTGCATGGGGACGTCTGGGTGTGCTTTGGACAGGCATGGGAGTGGGAAGTGTGGATGGTTCAGGGGTAGGGGGGACGTAGCGCTGCAGGAGACCCACTGCTGCAGTCAGTGTCGAGTCTATGGACCTCAGCAAGTTGCGTTGGTCAGACTGCGCAGCTGAAATGCCCTCCATGTATGCCTCCATCTGGTTGAGCACTCAGCTGTGGCCATGGAGGACATTAAGCATCGCAGTCTGACCAACCTGCAACTGCCGCAGGATGTCCACAGACTCGGCATTGGTGGCAGCAGTGGAGACAGGGGCAGGGGGTGTGGTGCCTGGCAAGAAGGGGACACGTGGTGACCTAGCATGGCGGGAAGGGACACGAGCAAGTGGGAGGCCGGTGATCGGAATGGAGGGGGCGGGTAGGGATGGATTGCTGCTGTCAGCTGTGGGAGCAGCCTCCGCCCCCTTGGAGAGCTCAGCCTCGGACCCGTCAGCGTCATAGTCGGTGGTGGTTTGACTGGACAGGTCCTCCGCTACACTCCCGTCGGCCTCCGTGCCACTCGATGTGCCAGCCAACTCAGCACTGCTGGCTCTGGTGCTCGCTCCCTCCTCAAGGTCCGTGCCAGTGTCTCCCTCGTAGTCCCCCGACGATGCTGTGGGCAAGGTGAAGAGACAAGAGAAATCAGACACCTGTATACATATGTCACATGAGTCAACTCTACATAGGTCACAGTGCATAGCCTGAAATGCAACAAGAGTAACATCTACAATACAAGGTACATATGTAGTCCCAGCAACACACAGTTTGTTGACCCACCATGCCACTGTAAAAATATGGAGAGCATGACACAATAGCAAATAACTTGATATCAAATTGTACAGAGGAGCCAGGCTCTGGGGACAATCTAGCACAGCATCTGCGACACACAGCGTAGCCAAGAAAGGGATGAGCAGGAACCATGTCTATCAACTCTTGGGACATGCTGCAAAGGTAATACTGAAAACCATGGCCAACATGACTGGGTCACTGCACCTTGAGTGTTTGTCCACACAAACATCCCACACTGGCCAGACCGAGCAAGGAGACTTCAGGTTTGGACATGTAGGCCTTGCCCGCACCAACCCCCCCCTACCTGAGACAATGTGATTGAGACAGAGGAAGTACTTACACCTCTTAGTCTGGGATGAAAACACCTGGCCTGCAATAAATCCTGATCGTACACAAACTACCCCTGGTGCGCCTGTCCACATATATCACTGACAAACAACCATCATCAGATAGTTGTACCAAGACACACAGGCACTGGCTCCTGTGAGTATGCACCAGCTAAATTAGGTCACCCTGTACAGTGGACACATGTAGCACAGTATACGTGAATACAAAGGAGGCCAGGGTACTATGCCACAGGGCCCAAACTATGCTGAAGACACAGAGATTGTCCACATTGTCTGATGACACACATGATACCTAGGAAAAGGTGCCCCAGGGGACTGTAGTGGCCACACTACTCCATGGCCCTGGATGGATATGACTGGAACACAAGCCACCATCCTGCACTATGCATATCTCACACTCAAGCACATCATGTCAGAGGGCACAACATTCGACATGCAGGCAGTAAGGCAGTACACATGAAACACACACTCCCATGTCGGGACTCAGCATCAGTGTCAACTAACATGGACCCCACAATGACAGAACTGGCCAGGGCATAGGCAACGTCCAAAAACCTGTTACACACCACCCCCACACATGATGCTGCAAGCATTGGGCACTTGGATTAACTGCCAGCCTAGATGACCTTGTGCAAGAGTGACTACACACAGACCAGGGAACACATGGCAAGGAGGGGAAGGGAGGAAGAACAGCACTTTACTTTGGGGAACAGGATATGAACTGCACATTGAAACCCTGGCAGTGTATCCATGCAACTGCGTACTTCCAAAAGCTGGTCACACACAACAAACACACATGTACCTACCCCCTTCCTGCTGCTGCTTCTCCAGTAAGCGCCTGTCCAAGTCGGTGAATACCACTGCCAGCACACGCTTCTGGATGTGGGTCAGACGCCGGTGCCCACGGTTTTTGTTGCTCTCAGGTGAGTCCCCCAGCAGGACCCGTGCAATCCTCCGCGTCCAGCACCGGGTATATCCTGCCAGCGTTTCCTCACCTGGGCTAGGCGCCGCTTCCGACCCTCCGTCCTCCTCACGGCACTGACGGCTTGCTTCCAGATCTCCCCCTTGGCACAGACGCCTATCTGTGAGGATGCAAAAGTGACAATACATCAATCCACCTTATCAATGATACAGAGACACACATATTACAAATTATGCATGTTTGAACTGGCCATAGTATGCAGCCAACTCATTACACCTTTGTCATAGTGACATCATCCTCCTGGGAATGGCCAAATGCAGTAGGTGCCATTGAAAGTACACAGGTGGCATGAGGGGTGCAACACAATCAATGATGCAGGCTCACACTGTGCATCCCAAGCTACACCAGGAATCTGAACAGTACCCCTAAGCAGTCACATGCCCCAGCCCACTTACGCTACCTCAGCAGAGTACACAGACACACACAGGCACTGAACAATCACCTGGCATTGGCAACTGCCGCTATAAACCTCACTCTGCACATGTGCCACTAGACTGGGGGTGTCACAGATGTGGGGCTGTCTCAGCATGGCAGACATCCAGCACAGCTCCCTGCTCACATCAGATGGGCAGGGTATATCCATCCCACATGCAGCTGGGGTGCAACACTCCACATATGCACACACCCACATGACAGGGGACTCACACACACACACCAATGTCCAGGGGACGACCACATCATTTGGACACTCTCACCACAGGTACACTGAACAGACACACATCCTTGGGTACTGGCACCTGTCACCCTGGGGGGAGCACAGACTCACATCAGGACTGTAGAAACAACATTTCCAGGAGGATTAGGCAGTCCAAAAGCGGCATGCACCATGCAGTGATCGTCACAGTAAGCACTATGCAAGTGCGTTGTGTACACAGGAACTACAGCATGCTCTGCATGGGAGACATGAGCCCTTCCCCCCCCTGGGAACCACTATGAAGAACCCTGCATGTCTGTCACACCTGGACACAATGCCAGAAGTCACAGTCACAAAAAGGGGCACAATTAAAGCTAGTGGAGTCTGCACTCCCCTGCTCCCCTGGTCGACCATACAGCATGGTGTACTGTGGGAGGATCACATCCACCAACGCCATATTCTCCTCCATGGTGAATGGCTGGGCCCTCTCCACAGACCTGGACATGGTGCCAGAGGAATCACAAGCAGCAGCAGTGTTGTGGAATGAAAGGATGTGCAGGCAAGTGCTCTCTCAAGGGACCTGGCTACCTTATATCTTCCTTGCTGGCCTGTTTCATTTACAGGAGTACAGAGTGATTAGCTCAGTCACATTTGCATCCTACGTGTCCTCCAATCACTTTAAAACTACTCCAGTGACAGGCTTTGCATGGTTTTAAAATTGAGCATGATGTAATGTCAACAACCACATTGCAACAAAGTATATTGTCTCCAACCGACTACTGCTGGCCACATGATGCAAAATTCAAACATGAAACTCGGTCTCCATGACAACCAGCGTGCATTTAGGCCCCTATACTTGTCCCTCATGTGTCCCCTATGTCAATCCTATGTCACAACACAGGTACGGTGCGTTCTACAGCCCTAGGGCACCCCAAATGCATTGCAATGGACCGTACACGCGTGTGTACGGTCCCCATCACTATGGGAGTGCTGGCGTATGCGTACGCCATAGTGATACGGACCAACCCTACACACGCGTGTGTACGGTCCCTATCACTATGGGGGTGCTCGCGTATGTGTACGCCATAGTAGTCCAAACCGTACACACGCGTGTGTACGGTCCCTATCACTATGGGGGTGCTCGCGTACGTGTACGCCATAGTAGTCCGGACTATACACACGCATGTGTACGGTCGTCCGGACCGTACACACGCGTGTGTGCGGTCCCTATCACTATGGGGGTGCTCGCGTACGTGTACGCCTTAGTAGTCCGGACCATACACACGCGTGTGTACGGTCCGGACTACTATGGCGTACACATACGCGAGCACCCCCATAGTGATAGGGACCGTACACACGCGTGTGTACGGTCCGAACTACTATGGCATACGCGTATGCCAGCACCCCCATAGTGATAGGGACCGTACACACGCGTGTGTACGGTCCGAACTACTATGGCGTACGCATACGCCAGCACCACCATAGTGATAGGGACCGTACACACGCGTGTGTACTGTCCGAACTACTATGGCGTACGCATACGCCAGCACCACCATAGTGATAGGGACCGTACACACGCGTGTACGGTCCGTATCACTATGGCGTACGCATACGCCAGCACTCCCATAGTGATAGGGACCCTACACACGCCCTCAGAGCGTATGTACGGTGCGTTTCACTCCTGACAGTGGTGACAGGCGGCACACACAAAGGAATTGAGCTGTCATACATGGCCAAGGCTGGACATCAAGGCATTGTCTGTGCAGTACGACATGTGTCGGGCACAGGTGGGTCAGGCTGTGATGTGGCACCATACTCCTGAGGTGTGAAGCTAATTAAAGTATGATGAGCTGAGTACACATGTCACATGTGATGGTGCCCTATGTGCCACACATCCCCTTCACTCCTTTGACATATGTGCATGTAGTACAGACTTGGTGGGCCATGCGTCACTGGCATGGCACAGTCACCGACACCCGGAAATGTCCCCTGATGCCAGGTACACGGAATGTTACCCCTGACAAGTGAATGCCCGCGTTGCACGCTGTAGCTATGTCATGTGTGTGTCATGTGTTCCCATAGGTTTGCTGTAGGTGTTTGGTCAAATGCATCTGCAGTTGCAGCAACCAACATGTGTCTGTGTGTAGATGGGCATGGCACACTGTTCCGCACACCAGCACACATGTGTAATCCGATGTAAGGTGTGTATGTATGCATCGACATGGAGTTCCAAAACAAGGACATATCTGCATACTCTCAATGTATGTGTGATCAGTCTTGACATGTAATTCTTCATGGCAAGGTGTGTGGTGTGTCCTTATTCTATGACATGTGACCTGTGCCTCTAGTGTTCCGCAACCTGTCTGTACAATAAACATCCTTCTTCTGCACATATTTGGATGTCTGTAACTCCTGTAATGCGTCTGCCTGCTCACTTACACTGGCCCACAGCTAGTTTCATGGCATGGCATATTGAGGTTGAGAATCAACGTTTGTAGCTGGCTCTTGGTAGGAGTGTCACCTGCCTGGCATACGTGTCCAGGGCATATTGCACAGACCTGACTCTGTATGTAGCATATGTGTATTGCCTGTTGAGCATGTGCTCAATACATTGACATTGGTGGTGTACTTTACTCACTCTTCGTTGTTCCTTCTAATTCACTGCAGGGCTCCGCCTCTCCCTCGAGCAATTCCGGACTTGGCTGACCTGAGGGAACATGACTGTATACGCCGCTACCGATTCCCCCAACGTTTGATTGAGGAGTTGACGACACGGCTGGCACCACACCTCCAACCGCTACACAGGTATCCTACTGCACTGACACCCAAGATGAAGGTGATGGCTGCCCTACATTTCTTTGCCACGGGTACCTTTCAACATACCATTGCCCATGTCGGTGGCATGTCCCAAACCATGTTCAGCCGTGTTCTGCCTGATTTTTTAGAGGCCATTTTGGAGCACCTGGATGAGTTCATAAAATTCCCAACTCCTGAGCAGTTGACAGGTGTCAAGCGTGAGTTCTATGCCCTGGGAGGGATGCCCCATGTCATTGGGTCCATAGATGGAACACATGTGGCTTTGGTACCACCACAGGCACAGGAGGTAGCGTATAGGAACCGCAAGCATTATCAATCCATTAATGCCCTTGTGGTGTGTCTTGCCAACATGGTGATTTCACATGTCTGTGCTCGTTTTCCAGGATCAGCACACGATGCCTACATCATGAGGCGTAGCAGGGTGCCTGAAATGATGCTGCAGCTGTGCAACGAACGAGCATGTATTGTTGGTGGGTATACTCTGGCAGTCCTGTATTTAACGTCATCTTCCTGTCTTACTGCTTCTCCTGACCCACTCTTGTCCATGATGTTTCCATGTAGGGGACGCTGGCTATCCCAACATGCCATGGCTGATCACGCCTCTCCGCAACCCCAGCACGGCTGCCGATCACCGCTACAACAACGCCCATGGGCAGACCAGGCGAGTGATAGAGAGGACGTTTGGCCTCCTGAAGAGCCGATTCCGTTGCCTCCACAAGACCGGTGGCGCACTCCCATATGCACCGGTGAAGGTCTGCAAGATATTCCTCGTGTGCTGCATGCTGCACGGCATGGCAGTGGAGAAAGCTGTGCCACACATCCTGGATCCAGATGAGCAGGACCATCCACCCGTGGAGGATGAAGGGCTTGGTCACGAGGCAAGTGATGTGAAGGAGGAGGAGGCGGTAGAGGACATGCGGAGTCGGCTCATACGCAACTTCTTTGCTTAGTGGTGAGTTCCAGTGTCTGAGTGTGCACGCATTGGGCCGTGTGTGGCAAGTGTTGCAATGTGTGTGTCCATCTGCATGTCTGCCAAGTGAGTCAGAGGTGTGTTTGGATGTGTCACTCGAGTGATGGTGCAATAGAAGAATGTTTTTCCAGAGTCATCATTGTCACCTAGCATGTTGACAACCTTATACGTGTCGAGTACATGCACATGCATGCGGATGTGCTTCTTTTGGCTGACTTCTGGTGTGTCTCCCATCCACAGGTACTTGTGCATACTGTCTGCTGGTGGCATTGTTGTGCTCCTGCTATTCCTCATGAACACAGCAACATGTGCTGAATCAGCGTTACATGCACGGACAAGGTCGAAAATCTCCTTCGGGTAAGGGATGCAGCACGGCTTTTTGGGAGTGGTATTTGTTTTGAATGTGTGTGCACTGCTCCTGTTCATGTTTGGATACTTTACATACATGTTGAATCACCATGGGGCACATGACATGGAGCTGAATTCACCTGAATTGATGGTCAGACTTGGTGACAGTCATCTGTAATGGGATTGTGGATTGTGATGGAGCCATCAATGTGTGTAACACTGCCCTCGGAAACAAACGGGTTGCACCGGGTTGACATGGTGTGTGAATTCCCCATTAAGGGCTCAATGGTGTATAGCAGCCTCTCCGTGAGCAGCAGGGGGTGTTTAGCTGTAACCCGTCACTTGTGTGCCAGTGCTATGGATTTCCAGAATCTGTGGTGCAAAGGGGGGTGCCAGTGTTGGTCCCACGTGTTCATCCACATGACCTGTGTATGTGTTGACAGAGTTGCATTAGCATTCCGACACACATGACTAATAAAGGTGTCCCTCTGCCTCCAAGGTGCCTCATCTCTGTCAATGGTGGTCTGTTGCCACTGTGCATGCGGCATGTCTGGCATTGTTCTCAGAGATGATGCATATGAGTCTATGTGTAGAGTAGCAAGATGCAAGCTGTTTGTCAGGGATTAGATTCTGTATTGTGCATGATGTCCATGGCTGTGTAGGTATTGTGGCATGTCAGTCTCCACGACGGCCACTGTGCTGTATGTGAATCCATTGTGTGTGTGTGTGCCATGTTGAACCAGGCATTCCTTCCTTGAGATACACCTTTTGCATAGTTCCTTCCTGAGATCCTTGTCTTTGTGTGCTACTTGTGGCATTGTTTTCTTGACATGGCGAATGCTGCTGCAGGCCCTGCAGCAAGGGCACCCAGTGTCCACGCAAACGAGCTGGTGTCCATCATGGATTGCTTGCTGACATGTGCTATGCTGATCAGCAGCATCTGTGCCTCATGCGGCAGCACACTCTGCATTATGCACAAGATCCCCAGTTCCATCAACCTCAAGGCAAGAGGGAGACCATCCCCCAGGTCAACTACGACATCCGTGTCTAATCCTACCCTGCACTCTACGGACATGTGCGTTAGAAATCCCTTGATACTTGTCCACATCCAGGGTGCATCTGCACAGCTATGCTACTACATCCGGCGACCAGGCCACATCAACGTCCAACAGAGATGGGGGGAGTGGATCACTGCCAGCTGCAGGATGACCTTCTCAATCCATGCACACACTCAGGATGCAGCCCACAACCACAACACAACCTTGTGGCACTGTGATCCAACACCCAATTGTGCCATCTCCATGCATCCAACCTTGGCCGGCCCACCATTCTCCACATCCACCTGACTCAAGCATGCAGGACATGGTTCTGCCACATGTCTACACATACCTGGGACACCCACCCCAGGACACTCCACATGATCCCTGACCTCTGCGCATGACTGTTGCTCTTCTAAATAGGTCTGTAGGCACAGTTGTGCGGGCACCCCCTCAGCTGGTTGGGCCCATCACGGGTGATTATCGTGCTCCATGTCTGTCTTGGATGATACATTGTGACCCATGTGTGTCCTGTGCCAGACTCAGACCCCAGGGTATGGATGGTTGGAGTTACTACTGGAATCAGGCATGGTTTGACTTTACAACACACACATGTAGTGGAATAATGCTAAATGACGGCATCATCTGGTGATTGTGAAGATTTTTATTTGTGGTGGGGCACGTGGTTGGGGGAATGACAAGAGGTGCTTGGCGGGAGTGAAGAATCCAAAGTTCACAGGGGGAGTTGGTATCCTGCCATTGAAAGTCATCAGAGGCTGTGCCACAGTCTTTGTCAACATTGGTCAGACAGTGACCAGCAAGGCCATGTGGCAGAGAATGTCAGTTGCTGCTGTGCTGCTGTTGGGCCAGAGGGCCAGGTGCCAGGCCAGGTGACCTGGGAGATGGTGATGTTCCGCTGACTCTCACGGTCTTTTGCGTGGACGACCCACCTTCCTGCGGGGACCCTCAGAAGCAGGCCTTGACGATGCTAGGGACGCTCCGTCAGATGAATCCTCCTCCTCCTCCCTCCCTGTTTCTGGTGCTGGTCTACGCCTGGTGGCACAGGGAGGGTTTGCCAGTCTTTGGGCGATCTGACGGAGTGATGTGATTGGCTCATGTCCCTGTGCACCGCCAGGAGCTCAGCCAGTCTTGCCTCCATCCGTCCATGGTGTTGTAGATGACTGGCATGATGCTCGACCTGCAGGGTCTTCATCTCATTGAGGGTCTCCACTACCTGGTCGATGCCTCTGGAGTCACGCCGGTATACGTCCAGGATGTTGTGGACGTGTGTCATTACCGGTTCCTGAGCCAACTGGTTAGGTTCGCGCCTCCTCCGTCCTGCACTCCCACCACCCCTGCCCACTTGCACCTGGCCTGCCGTTGTGGGCACATCAGGTCAACGGGACCCCTGAGGGATGGCATTTGCGGTGTCACCTGCCTCCTCCTGGGTGCCCGGAGCACCTTGTCCCTCCTGGACAGACTGGCTGTGTTGTTGTGTGCGGGCAGGGCTCCTGGGTGTCTCCTGGGATGTGGCAGCAATGGGGGTGGTGGTTGGCACAGTTGTACCTGACGCAGGTGCTGCAGGTGGTTGGACACCAGAGGGGCCAGGTTGGTCTGGGTCATCCACGGAGTGGTGAGAGTCGTTGCTGCCGGTGGGGTCCTCTTCACGCAGAGCCTGGTCCTGTGAGTCTTCCCCCCCAGTGTTGGTGGGAGATCAACGACGTTGACCTGTGTGTCTATCAGCCTCCTCCCTCTGTCCGTCTCCCTTTCTCCCTCCCTCTGTCAGCCTTCTCCCTCTGTCCGTCTCCCTTTCTCCCTCCCTCTGTCAGCCTCCTCCCTCTGTCCGTCTCCCTCCGTCTCCCTTTCTCCCTCCCTCTATCAGCCTCCTCCCTCTGTCCGTCTCCCTTTCTCCCTCCCTCTATCAGCCTCCTCCCTCTGTCCGTCTCCCTTTCTCCCTCCCTCTGTCAGCCTCCTCTCTCTGTCCGTCTCCCTCTGTCTCCCTTTCTCCCTCCCTCTATCAGCCTCCTCCCTCTGTCCGTCTCCCTTTCTCCCTCCCTCTATCAGCCTCCTCCCTCTGCCTGTCTTACTTTCTCCCTCCCTCTGTCAGCCTCCTCCCTCTGTCCGTCTCCCCTTCTCCCTCCCTCTGTCAGCCTCCTCCCTCCCTCTGTCTGTCTCCCTGTGTCCACCTCTGTCTCTGTCCCTCACTCTGCCCCTCTCCCTCCCTCTGTGTGCCACCCTCCTGTCACCTCAGCCCAGCTTCCTGGGCACACACAGTTTGCAGGTCTTTCAAAGGCCTTTGGCTTGTTCATGTGGGTTTGTTTCTTCTCTGCGGGCACCCATTGGGCGGAGTGTCTGAGTCTGCGCTGCTGCTGTGGCGGTGTGTGCTGACACTCTTTCAGTGTGATGCGTCTTCATTAGCTGCTGTTATGTGCAAATTGTGCCTTCATACCCATGTCGTCCTGCAACGCGGCCACCATTAGCAGGCAAAACAGTACTGTGTGGGGACACACTGTTTGTATGGCTGTGCCCTAAGCCATATGGGCTGAGGGCATTGTTGTGTGCTTCTGAGTTGCTCTATGTTAGTTTTGAGGCCCACCCTCCCGGCATCGGGGACATCCTGTCTTGTGTTGGTGTTTTGTGTGGCCTGTGACTTGGCATGGCCTTGCTTGGGGCATGGGGCATGGAGGCGCTAGTGGCATGTGTGTGTTTTTGGAGTGTGGTTGTGTACGGTGCGGGCTTTGGGGGGGTTGCATGCATGATTGGTATTTGGGTTGTATATGGCGTTCCCCCCATGTGAGGTGAGTTGTTTGTGTACTCACCAGGCTCTCGGACTCCTTCTAGTCCGTCTACTCCCACCGGCGGCAGCGTGGCCATCACCTTCTCCTCCCAGGGATGGTAGTATACCTGTCTGCGGGACGGACCTCCTCCAGTGATGTTGGCCTGGTTGTGGTCGTCCGTCATTTTGCGGCGGACCGTCCTCCGCAGATCGTACCACCTGGCTTGGCACTCATGCCTGGTCCTTCTGGTGGCCCCAACAGCATTCACGGAATTGACTATCCTCTCCCACATGGCAGATTTTTCCGATATGCTGGTCCGTCTGACCAATGTTCCAAAGAGCTGTGACTCGACTCTGATGATTTCGTCAACAAGGACCTCCAGCTCCTCCTTTGTGAACTTTGGATTCTTGTTAGTGGGCATGGTGTGGGGTGTGGGTGTGGATGGTTGTGGGTGTGTGAGTGTGGTTGTGCAAGTGTGTGTGTGTGAATGTGATGAGGGTGTGTTTGTGATGGGTGTTGTGTGAAGGAGTGCAAGTGTAAGGTGTATTGATGTATGTAGTATGGTGCAGTGCGTTGTCTCTGAGGTCTTGTCGTAAATAAAGTATTACGCACTCAGAATTTCTTTAGCAATATGATCATGCATAAAGCAAGAGGCTGAGTCTGTGGTATCAGGTTCAAAAGGGCTTTATTCCAATAACTCGAGTTATAGGGAGAATAGTTCCATCACCACAAGGGATCAGGAAGGGTCTAATTCTCAGAGTATTCTCAGAATATATTCTCAAACTTTATTCACAGAGTACAGTATATATACATTCTATATTATACGTAAGCAGGAGTGCTTCAGGCGGAGCAAGAGAGAATGAGATAAGAGCATGTGGGCGTGTAAGTAGGCGTGAAGGTGGGCGTCCATGTGGGCGTCCACTTGATGAGTCATAGGTGAGTGTCATAGGTGGGTGGATACCTGGAGGGGGTTGCGTGATCAGCTGGAACTTTACTGGAACTTTGCCTTACTTGTGCTCAACTCGAGCATGACGTGTAACTGACGTGTGAAAGGGTTGCTATGCAACCGGGGAGTCTGTAGTCTAGAAGTGAGGCCTTCAGTGTCAGGGCGACCAGAACATCTTGTATTATCTGGTATCTAAAGTCTGGAGCAGGGACTGATTGGTGACATAGGTTGCCCATCACCAAGAGCCAATGTGGCATCTATTTCTTCATTTACTGCTAAAGTCTTACATGGGGGCTATGGGCTTTTCACTGACGTGAGATTTGTAATCGCACAAAAAGAGACAGGAAGGCTAGGCTTTCTCCTTTGCAGATGGGTCATGTTTATCCCTCCTTCTCCAGGCAGGAATGTGGTTTCGGTAGGAGTAAGCAGATAACCGTGCTCAATACTGTCTCGGCACCTCGGTCGGGGCCCCTTTGGCTGAGGCCCAAGTGTGCAAGGCCAAGGATACGCAGCTGCAGCTTTCAGAGCGTCTGAGGCCTGAAACCTCTTTTCGGCTCTGGCTGAGCCATAAACATGGGCTTCATGAAAATGCAGGAAAACATGATGCAAAACGTGTAGGCCTCAATGCAGAGTTGTCGTTTCTCTCATGGGAGACTGGATGATGGCAGGCCACGTTATAGCATAAGCATCATGATAGACAGGCCATGGAGGGGAAATACATAGGTTACATGTATGTGCACATGAGTGGTGGGGAACACACGGGGACACATAGGCCTTATAATATTTTATTTTCCTCATTCCCTCCTTGTCCCCTAGTGGACCCTCATGTCATATCTATTCTCATGAGACAGTCAATCTGTTCTTGCAGCATTATTTTACCATTTTCAATGCTCTGTAAATGGGGATGTGGAACACATGCAGTAGCACACAGGCCGCAAATGGCCGGGCCACACTGCAGACATAGACAGCAACTGAATACCATCAGTAGTATTAACCCACAGATGGTCCACACTTTCCATCCCCATGCCGATATTATTCCCCAGAGCCAACTGGACCAAGTCCACGTGCCTGGGTCTTGGTGTATGCTTTGGGCAATCTTGTGGAGCCTTGTTATTGCTTTGTATACAGACGGTGCGTTATTAGGAATAAAAGAAATGATATGTAGCACGTCCCACCCCAGTCTAAGGGCAGCTGTACATAGGCTGTCTGGCTACAAATAAAGTAGGTGTGTCGTGATGCTCTGAAATAGGACTTTCCTTTGTCTTTAAACACTATTATAGTATCACACTCGCTGTGCCCCAAATGTACTGAGCCTTCTTTTCTGACACACAAGTTCCCTTTTACTGGCAGGACTGTAATTGAGGATGGACCTAAATTGTGTATGGGCTTGACATTCAACACTATAAAGTTGAGGGTCACATTTCCTTGCAGATACTCTTCATTTTCTAGATCTGTACCTTTCCTTTGGGGAAGATCTTCTTCATCTGGGAAACATACTTCATTCATGACTTTATTCAAGTTACCCCATACCCAGTCGCCTCTACACTCCTTGTCTTGACATTCTTTGGCATCACCGTTGATGGATGTCATTAAGGCAAACCATGCTCCGCAAGAACCATTATGGGAGAATGGAAATGGGAAAAGAGGCAACACTCCCTTCACCTTCTGATGCGGGGGAAGTCGGCCACAGACCCAGCAGTCTGTAGCATTGCTAGTCTGATGTGAATGGTGCAGCATCTGAATAAAGGTATTGTTGCGTAAGGCAAGTCGATATGATAGCTCATGGGATGGCAGATCACTAAATGTGTGCTTTATGGTATCATTAGTGGAAGAGTGTAAGAGTGAGGCAATAGGAGGAAAAATAGCATGTAGTATTAAGCTGATACATATTATCGTGATGCACAGAAGAGATAGAAAAATCAAAGTCACTATACATCTACTACGTAATATTTTACAGTATTTGCTTTTCATCTTGCTCTCTTTTTTTTTTAATGTTATTGTCCAAGATCTTATGCAAGCCAGAATACATGTTCAACCGCTTCACCACCTAGTGGACTTAATTGATCAAACGGGTTCTGACTTTTTAGATCTAAGTGTAGCTCCTCTAGAAAATGGTGCTCAAAGTCTGAAAAGTTCTTTTCCTTTGTAAAAGAGTGGTGAAGGTGCAACCATCCTTTCCGCCCTTTGACTTTAACGGCCGTCCTCGTGGTCCAGAGCACTGACTTCGGTGCCTTCCATCCAGGAGCGATGGAGTGTTCCCTGACCTGGGTGTTGTCAGGGAAGGCGGCAGCAACCTGCGAACGACAAGAGAGTAGTGCAGACATCAAGGAAGCCAGGTAATCTGTCAGCATGTTACTATCAACATCAATAATCTTTTTAGGCATTAGAGGGCCCCACATATTCGGTGGTCTACCAAAGACCACTTCATAGGGAAATCAGCCTGTTCTAGAATGGGCTACCATTCGCATGTAAAAGAGGGCAACCGTCAGGGCTACCATCCAATCTACACCTTTGTCTGCGCAAATCTTTGCTAGTTTTATTTTTAAGGTCTGATTGTGTCTTTCTACAAGGCCTGCTGCTTCAGGATGTCGAACACAATGGAACTTCCAGGTATACCCTAACAGAAGGGACACCTGTTTCATGAGTACCAGGACATATTTATAACCTCTACATCTGTTCATTTGGATATAATCCATTTGGAGGACTTCAAAAGGATGGTCAGGTGGATGGAATCCACCTTGTTCCACCGGAATGCCTTTACCTGGATTGAATTGGCAACAGATCATACATATTCTGACTTTTTGTTTCGCTGCTGCACGCAGGTGCTTGTTGAACCATATATTCTGTAAGCTGTCTAGCATTGCTTTCTCTCCTAAGTGTGCAGGACTATGTGCGGTATTTATGATCACTTGTACCATCGAATCAGGAAGAAACCATGTTTCTTTGCCCTTAGTCATCCAACCCTGATCAGTCAGTACCCCTCCTTGTTCCAACCATTTCTTTAATTCATCTAGAGTAGCATGTGTCTGTATGTCTTGTACATCCCTGGAAGGATCCCTGACTGTCATGGCTTTGGTCATTGATGGTATCTGTGATTTTGTCATGTCTAGTGGGGTCTGAGCTGTCTGTTTAGCAGTTTGGTCTGCCAGATCATTGCCTTGAGAAATGGTATCTGTGGCTTTAGTATGTGCTTTGCATTTCAGGATAGCTATGGCTGTTGGTAAATGTATAGCTTCCAGAAGTGCTTGTATAAGGGGGCCATGCTGTATCTTGGCCTCCATAGTACTCCGAAGTCATGAACTACCCCATATGCGTATTGTGAATCGGTGTAAATGTTTACCCTCAAGTGCTTAGCTCTTATGCAAGCTTGTGTCAGGGCGATGAGCTCTGCTGCTTGTGCTGACAGTACGTCTATTCTTTTAGTCTCTATGATTTCAGTAGCAGTGGTCACTGCGTATGCTGCTACTAATTCTCCCGCCCCCGTCCTCATGCATGAGCCGTCAACATAGAGTGTTAGGTCAGGGTCTGGGAGTGCAACATCTGTCAAGTCTTGTCTTGGCTTAGTCACGGTATGTATTACTTCAACACAGTCATGTGGTGGAACGTTTTCTGTACTGGAGGGCAAAAGAGTAGCAGGATTCAATATGTTGCATCGTCTGATCTCTATGTGTGGTTGAAATAACGTCAGCTCATAACCTGTCAGTCTTGCTACAGTCAGGTGTTGTGTTTGTGTTCGGTTCAAGAGAACCTCCACTGCGTGCGGTACTTGTACTGTCAGGGGGTGGCCCAGCACTATTGAGTCACTTTGTCTTATGGCTAAGGCTGTTGCTGCAACAGATTTTAGGCACGCAGGCAAAGCCTGTGCTACTGGGTCCAATGTACTAGAAAAATAAGCACAGGGCTTGTGTTTTCCTGCATGATCTTGTGTTAGGACAGATAGTGCTGTTCCATCTCGCTCTGTCACAAAAAGCATAAAAGATTTGTTGTAATCAGGGATCGCTAAAACTGGTGCTTGACATAAAGCTCTTTTTAATTCTTCAAATGCCACAGTGTGTTCTTGTGTCCAAGGGAGGACATTAGTAGAAGCTGTCTCCTGTGTTGACAACTGTATTAGGGGCTTGGCTATGTAAGCATACTGGGGAATCCACTGCCTGCAATATGAAGTGAGGCCAATGAATGCACGTACCTCCTTTTGTGTCTTGGGCTGTGAAAAGCCAGAAATCAATTGAATACGTTCTGGTGTCAGTCGCCTAATTTTTAGTAGAACAAAAAAAACTAATTCCCCTGAAAGATCACAATAAAACATGAGAAAAGGGAAGAGCAACATACCTATTTTCTCGGCTTAATTTCTAAGGGGGCTAATTTAATTTCCAAGGGGCTTAATTTCTAAGGGGCTAGCGGGAAGCGAACCTCCTCAGGGGCCAGCAGGAAGCCAATATTCTCCTCCTTCCCCCCTTTTTGACAGGAGGAAATCTGAAACAGATTTCACTGCTGTCAAACACTATCAAACCCTGTGTCTTGTCAACACTATTAATCCCTGTGTGTAGCTACTGGGCGTAAGCAAAATTATAGGAGATACACAGCGTATTTGAAATGGCGAGAAATCCTTCTAACAAATGTACAAACCTCATTGTGTCAGCTCATAGGCTGGCCAAATGACATCTCATATGCAAATGTCCCTATTATGTGAACCTACACCAACCTGAAGTCAATATTAATGCTAGGAGGCCCTAATAGGAATGCTAAGCTTCCTAAATATTTGGAAAACCAAGTTTAAGAACACTAATTAATGTTGATAATTTCATAATTAATAATTTATCTGCTAAAGAAATCAGTCATTTTGCAATAATTTCCACCTATACAATAAGCTGCATCCCTCGCCTTTCATATTCAAACGTCTCCCTTCAGAAGCTCAAACCTAATAGCCTAATTAAAAAACATGACAACTTTTTTTTCCCCCACCATTTACAAGAATGAGCTTATCAAAGTAAACTTTAAAAAGGAAATCCTGGGGTGGCAGTCCTTATTTAAAACAGGCGTTTCAAGTGTTAAGATGCCAGTGTACAGATCATAATTGTTCCTTAATGTCCAATCTGGAAACATATGACCGAGGCTGCCTGTCTATAAGAGAAAGGCAGTCATGTGATACATATTTTAGTCTTGCATAACTTTTTTCTTCTTTTATTCATCTCCAATACCAATTAGACATACACTGATAACGTGTTGTCTGCTATTTTGACAGCATGATAAAGGTAATATCATGTCTGTGAAATTTAGTAATTGTGAACAAGTTCCAGCCAAGCGCTGCGCAAAGATTTACGTCGTCACGACCATCTCTGTAACGCCCAGGAGAAGTTGTATTAATGCTAAACATACTGGTCAATACGACAGAAAAACAAAACATATATAAAATACATATGCCAAGCCATCAGTATACCAAGCACAGAAAGCATAGACAATTACACTAACATACAATAACATATATAAATGAGCAGTGATGCGCAATCACTGTACCTACAGCTCAGAGGCGAACATTCTGGCCTGCTTAATTTGTCAGGCTTATTATCAATAACTGATTTTCCTGCCCTATTCACCCCATCTGACAGAAGCTCATCCTAATGATGAGCAGCTGTCAGCTGGACTGACTGAGTTATTTCTGACACATAGGACCAGCAAAAATAAAAAATGAAAAACACACGAACATTTTTTTTGTTTTTTTTGTTTTTTTTTGGAAAGGTGTTATGACAAAAAAAATACATTTATTTCAACACAATGTACCCTGATTTCCTATTTGAAGGCGCATATCTCATGTGCCTTCTCATACTTGTAACCTTTGGATCTTTTTGCCAATCCAACTGGTGGCAGCTTTGGGCCACAATTTAAAATTGTCTGAATTTGAAAATCGTTTTTATATAGGCATATAGCCCTTAAAATTTCAAGCAAGAGCATCCTTTTACTTTTTGTCTAGAAGCAATGTAACATTTGCTAAAAAATAAAACATAGACATTTCCTCGGGGCACTGGTCTTGCACAGAATCGAACAAAGGAAATGTTTCTCGACTTTCATTTCTCAGTTGCCCTGTCTTATCAGGGAAGCTAAAAATAGCCCCTCAGCGCGGCTTGAGCCTGGGCTGCCAGACATCTGTTTTTTTTTTTTATCTACTCCTGGCCCTCAAGGCTCTCCGGCTGTAGGCATTACACAGATGCTATGTCAGAGAAGCTTTCTAAGCAGTGTCTCTGTTCTGCTCCTTTTTTAGGCCCCCACCTTTACTTCAAGGTCAGAATCTGTCTCCGATTTCTGCATAGCTTTGCATTATTCAGCCCCCACCCTCTCCTCACTCTGAAGCGGGGGCTAAGCCGCGACGAGTAGGAGGGCCGCTGCGGTGCGCACGGACCTCACTCTGAAGCTGTCAAAGACAAAAAGTCTTCTCAATTCCATATAAACTGCAATAATTCGCCCTATTGAAAGATCGTTTTTATATACAATTTGTTCTCAGGGGGTCGTAATCTTATTTTTCAAATCTCAGTTTAGTAGAAACGCTCACTGTGAATAATGTACAGCACATAACGTACTTATTTTATCAACCTCTAATAGGTGGGAGTCTCTGCATGTTCAGCGTGAATCAGGACCCACAACCGTCTGGACCCAGCACATTGGCTCACTGAACCACCAAGAACACAAACCTGTGTTCTGGAACAATTTTGCAAATTCGAAATACCCACAATTTTTCTCAAGCTAAACTTTTAACCGATCACTAATTATTTTTCGTTAACACTTTGTACATTAGGGGTGTCATCAAATCACAGGTGTTGCTCCTTCTCTAGCTACACCCCTCTCAATTTCCTTTTGACAACGTAATCAAATGTTGGACCATGTGAACACCAGCTATGCGCTGTTCGTTTGGTGGGAGGCTCAAGAACCTTTGGGCTACTATATCATTATTATATGTATCGGGGTACTTGCGGTGGCACTCTAACTGGTCCTTCTACTGGGGCCACTCTTGCTAGTTCCTCTGAAAGGACGCGATAAATACCAGCAACGGCAGTATTTTTTTCTCTTTCAGTCTGCTCTCTTTTTACCCGTTCCCCTTCCTCCTGTAACTTCTTTTCTTTGGCTTTTTCAGACTCCTGTCTACTTCTCTCTGCTTTGTGGAACACTTACTCTGTCCTTCTATGTGACTCCTTGCGCCAAAACTCAATGGCATCCTTCTGAGCAGGTCTACATTTTCTCTTCCATAGCTCTTCCTCTATCTTCCTCTACCTTCCTCTACCTTCATAATGCATTCTGCATCCCACGTTCCCGTGATAGGCCATCTGTACTGTGTCTCTAAATCCTTCGTGTAATCTACCCATAGTTCTAAAAACAACACGGCATCTAAACCATGTTTACAGTACATGAAATGTCCAGGTGTGTCTCTAGGCGGAATGTTAACTGGTTCCTCTAGTACACCTTTTCTGGTACATATCTTACGCAGTTTTGAAAACAACGGCATGTTGGAATGTAACCGAAAACAAAAATCGCAATGACCCAAAAAACAAAAATCACAATGAAACAAACTTACATAAAAACCTGACACATTCAAACCTAACTGAACCTGACTAAGACAATAACATTCATACAGTTATATCGGTGCACCTGAAAACTATGACTTTAATTCTTGAAACATTAATTCTTGAATGCATGCTCTTGAACATACCGGTCTCACAAGTGAGACACGTCTTTACCGTGTTCATTAAATGAACCCGTCTTTATTGCAACCCCCATGAGAAACTCACCGGGAAGCAGAACTTGAACTTGAACTTGAAGGCCTCGGACACTTGACGCTGCGCAGGGAATGGCGTATCTTAGGTGGATCTCTAGAAACCTCGGACACAGCTCTCTCGCAGGTGGGCTCTGGGTTAGGACGATCCGCAATCCTCACCGCCTCGTATGGATGCCTGGTCGCAGTCCTCCTCCTTCGGTGGCCTGAGGGAGTTGGCGGGAAAACCCGCGACGTGCGCACTTGAAGTCCGTCACGGCTGTGGAAGAGGGCAAAACTGGACCTTCATCTCCGGCGTGTGGGAAAAGAGATTTGTCCCTATTCGGGCGCCATTAATGTCGTAAATAAAGTATTACGCACTCAGAATTTCTTTAGCAATATGATCATGCATAAAGCAAGAGGCTGAGTCTGTGGTATCAGGTTCAAAAGGGCTTTATTCCAATAACTCGAGTTATAGGGAGAATAGTTCCATCACCACAAGGGATCAGGAAGGGTCTAATTCTCAGAGTATTCTCAGAATATATTCTCAAACTTTATTCACAGAGTACAGTATATATACATTCTATAATATACGTAAGCAGGAGTGCTTCAGGCGGAGCAAGAGAGAATGAGATAAGAGCATGTGGGCGTGTAAGTAGGCGTGAAGGTGGGCGTCCATGTGGGCGTCCACTTGATGAGTCATAGGTGAGTGTCATAGGTGGGTGGATACCTGGAGGGGGTTGCGTGATCAGCTGGAACTTTACTGGAACTTTGCCTTACTTGTGCTCAACTCGAGCATGACGTGTAACTGACGTGTGAAAGGGTTGCTATGCAACCGGGGAGTCTGTAGTCTAGAAGTGAGGCCTTCAGTGTCAGGGCGACCAGCACATCTTGTATTATCTGGTATCTAAGGTCTGGAGCAGGGACTGATTGGTGACATAGGTTGCCCATCACCAAGAGCCAATGTGGCATCTATTTCTTCATTTACTGCTAAAGTCTTACATGGGGGCTATGGGCTTTTCACTGACGTGAGCTTTGTAATCGCACAAAAAGAGACAGGAAGGCTAGGCTTTCTCCTTTGCAGATGGGTCATGTTTATCCCTCCTTCTCCAGGCAGGAATGTGGTTTCGGTAGGAGTAAGCAGATAACCGTGCTCAATACTGTCTCGGCACCTCGGTCGGGGCCCCTTTGGCTGAGGCCCAAGTGTGCAAGGCCAAGGATACGCAGCTGCAGCTTTCAGAGCGTCTGAGGCCTGAAACCTCTTTTCGGCTCTGGCTGAGCCATAAACATGGGCTTCATGAAAATGCAGGAAAACATGATGCAAAACGTGTAGGCCTCAATGCAGAGTTGTCGTTTCTCTCATGGGAGACTGGATGATGGCAGGCCACGTTATAGCATAAGCATCATGATAGACAGGCCATGGAGGGGAAATACATAGGTTACATGTATGTGCACATGAGTGGTGGGGAACACACGGGGACACATAGGCCTTATAATATTTTATTTTCCTCAGTCTGGCAGTAGGGGATCTGTTGCAATGGATCATGGTTTGTGTGTGCTGGGCCTTTTTATTGGTCCATTTGTGGGTGTGGCTGTGTTTGAACTTTGGGTGGGTGTGTTATAAGGAGTGGTAGTGGTTTGGGCCTCTGTTTAGCTGTTTGTCAGTTGCAGGTCAGTGTATAGGATGGATTTGGCCTTGTTGGATATGATTTGTGGTGTTGTGTGCCTCGAATTGACTCTCCTTGTGTTTGTCCTGGTTCAGTAGGAGTGTTTTTTGCGTCTGTACGGTGCGTACATGGGCCATGTTGTTGTACAGTGCTGTCCTTTGCTATGGCTTAGTACGACTTGTACATGCGCCATGTTGGGTGAGGGTGCTGGTGTGTGGGCCTGGGGTAGGGTGCGTATGAACACGGGCAGGGTGTTGGTCCGCACCGTCCATCGGTGGTGGTGTTTCTCTCCGTACATACAGGGGGGGCTGGGTGTAGGGTCTGTGCATACACGGGTGGGGAGTTGGTACGCTCCATGCATACACGGGTGGGGGTACGGTCTGTACATACACTGGTGGGGTGGGGGTACGGTCCGTACATAAACGGGTGGGTTTACAGTAGGGGTGGGCAGAATTTGCGAAAGCGACTTTCGCAAATTATTGCGAAAATGTTAAAAATCTCCGCAAACAAGCGGAAATATCACGAAGATGCGGAAGTTTTTTTCCCGCCCGTTCGCGATATTTTTTGCATGGTTGCAGGTCGCTAACTTACCCCTGCGGTTGCTCGCGGGCGCGGCCATCTTGTTTTCAGTTGTCTCGCGGTGCGAGAAAAAAGACGTGATCGCGCGACGCATGACGTCACTGCGGACGCGAACTGTCGCGAGACAGCACAAATGGCTAAAACAATACAACATCTCATGGAGAACGCGACCGGATCGGGAAAACTTGTCGGCGAACGCGGGGATTCAGGTAAGGCGATCGCGCGCACGCGAGAATGTATTATTTTACAGCGCGAGCAAGAACCAAATTATCGCAAAGCTGCGGAATGCGGAAATGTTGACATTTCCGCGCTCTCCGCGGAACGCGGAAATGCCAAATTATCGCAAATTCCGCGAACGGAACGGAAATTTTGCCCAGGCCTAGTTTACGGTCCGTACATACATGGGTGGGGGTACGGTCAGTACATACACTGTTGGGGTGGGGGTACGGTCCGTACATACACGGGTGGGGAGTTAGTACGGTCCGTACATACACTGGTGGGGTGGGGGTACGGTCCGTACATACACGGGTGGGGGTACGGTCCGTACATTCACGGGTGGGGAGTTGGTACGCTCCATGCATACATGGGTGGGGGTACGGTCCGTACATACACGGGTGGGGAGTTGGTACAATCCATGCATACACGGGTGGGGGTACAGTCCGTACATACACGGGTGGGGGTACAGTCCGTACATACACGGGTGGGGAGTTGGTATGCTCCATGCATACACGGGTGGGGGTACGGTCCATACATACACAGGTGGGGGTACGGTCCGTACATACACTGGTGGGGTGGGGGTACGGTCCGTACATACACGGGTGGGGAGTTGGCATGCTCCATGCATACATGGGTGGGGGTACGGTCCGTACATAAACAGGTGGGGGTACGGTCCATACATACACTGGTGGGGTGGGGGTACGGTCCGTACATACACTGGTGGGGTGGGGGTACGGTCCGTACATACACGGGTGGGGAGTTGGTATGCTCCATGCATACATGGGTGGGGGTACGGTCCGTACCTACACTGGTGGGGTGGGGGTACGGTCCGTACATACATGGGTGGGGAGTTGGTACGGTCCGTACATACATGGGTGGGGTGGGGGTACGGTCCGTACATACACGGGTGGGGTGGGGGTACGGTCCGTACATACACGGGTGGGGTGTGGGTACGGTCCGTACATACACGGGTGGGGAGTTGGTACGCTTCATGCATACATGGGTGGGGGTACGCTCCATGCATACACTGGTGGGGGTTCGGCACGTACATCCGCGGCCGGGGGGCGTTTTGCGCGTACATGCGGGGTCTGTGGTGGGTTGTTCGGTGCGTATGCGGGCACGTGGCTCCATGGTTGCTATGGGAGTTCGGTCCGTACGGTGTTTTTTCCATACAGTTGTGAAATCGAAAGGACGGGAGTGATCGTACTTGCGCGGTCGGACTTCATTTTTCCGATTCGTACGGTAAATCGTCCGGGGATGTGTCGGACACATTTTCCGACCCGAGGACGTGTGGGGAAATTTTCCCGATGTGATTCGTATGGAGTTTTTCCCATGCGAATCGTACTTGGCAGTTTGTATGCTACTTGTACGATTCGTACGGAAAAAAATCCGGATTCAATTCGGACGGGGGAAATTGTTCCTGGATCGGAATCGGCACCTAAGTGTGGAGGTTTGAAATCTAAGGATATTCTTTAAAAATCATGCGCATAACCAAAACTTAATTTCTTACCTGTTTACAGGAAAGATGCCAGTGCTGAATCTAAGTATCCAGCACTGAGTTAGAAAAGTAACGTAAAAAGTTCTGTAATTTACTGAAAAAGCCTATTAATTCCAAGCAATTGAGCAACCTGCTGCATCCCCTGTAAATCAAACAAAGTATAAGTTATATTGCATTTTCAAACTGTTCTATACTCAGCAACCTATTACTGGAAAGTATTTTATGCTTACCTGTGCCAGGCTTGCTTCGTTCTAAAAATAAACAACAGTATATTTTTTATGCAAAAACAATTGGCCTAGAGTTCAGTTCTTGAGTGTGTGAATTCATTTGCTGTCTGAGCGTGTACATCAAATGCTTAACACTGTCCTCTGATATTGCCTTACTGCTCGTCCACTGTACCACAAATAGAGAGTAAGGTTCTATCTAACTTTAACCTCTGCCTACCTCTGGGGTCACCTGCACTCTATACACACTATACCTCATTTTGGTGCAGTATATATAGAGCCTGTTTCCTACATATGTGACATGCACAACTGGTCATACAGATGTGGTTTGCTCAAGGAAGCACGTCTGTGCAGTGCGCAGAGATGACACTGTGGATGTGAATGTAATTTCTGATAAATTGTGAAGTCGTGCAAGCAGCTGCACACAGTGGCCGTGTGCATCAGTCGAAGTATCACAAAACTTCCCTGGTCTTGCAGGGTCTCTGGAGTTCCATTGTATGTGAATGATGCTGTACTTATCCGCCATATTGAAACAAGCAGAGTATGCATTGCAAACTCCATGAATGTTTCTTATGGTGCACTAGTAGTGTTTGGACATAAATAGCCACGAATACCTTTCAAAGAGGCCAGCATCACCTAATGACTCTTCTTAAACACGGTTTAACTAAATATTCTCCACTTGAGGAATGAAAGGCATTTGGGAAATTTCACTCAGGCCACTCACACATTAGTAACGAGAATAAACTTACAGTGGCAAATTGGATGTTTACCTTGGCTTATGGAATTCCCATGGAAAATGCGGCATGCCACCCTTTGGATAAAAAAAGTGACTAATCGGTGGCAACACATTGTATATTACAGTGGAGACTGTGTACAAATGCAAAGCAACTCTATGATAGTAATCCGTGTCTTTTGCAGCTTGAATGGCATTGCATGCTTCTCAAGATTGGCAGATTGGCCATCAAGCCCTCTATGTCAAACATATGAACTGATTAATCAAGTAACTTTTCTCAGTTGCATTAGAAGATAATTAACTAAATACCTCTTGAAATATTTGCATTAGAATATAATGATATAATTTGACAGGGTTCTTGATCATTTGCCAATTAGCGCTCAGCAGTGACTCTTCCAACCTAGGCAGTGCCGGCTTTAGGGCAGTGAGACTGGTGCAGCCGCACTGGGTGCTGACCTGAGTAGGGGGCGCTGATAACTCAATGGGGGGGAGGAGGCTATTTTTAGCAAATACTTATCATTAAAAACACCTTCAGCGGAGTTCCTTGTGGATCAAGTTTTCAGGCAGCATTAAAAATGTCACGATAACTCCTATTATTAATGTTCCTGCTAGAGAAAGGGATCAGAGTTTTGTCTAGGGGCAGTCTTGACACACCATAAAGTAGCACGGAGAGTTAATATGGCTGCTGCAAAGAACGCGTACCATGCAAATCACATACCCCTATTTTATGTGGAGAGCTGAGTGGATCACTGCTTTTGTCACATACATCCTTTTGCTACTGCAGTTCATAAGATACAACCCTAGCATGGAACAGTGACTGTTGCGAACTGTCCTCAAACAGCTGCATTGAAACTTCGTTAAATAGGTTAGGACGTTCTGTTTTTCCCTCGTCTTTCATTATGTATTCCTAATGTTGCTGAAAAGTGTTTGTTTGGGTAAATATACATTTCTATTTGTAAAGTCTGCTTTAAAACAAATAAAATGCATGTGAGGGGGGGGGCTATGGAGAAATGAGGGGCACTTTTGCCTGGTGGTCGTGAGGGAATCCGAGGAGGTGGTCATTGGGGAGTGGGTGTATCGCACTGGGCGCCAACAGCTCTAAGGCCGGCCCTGAACCCAGGTCAAGCATGGCTGCAGGTATGGCACTGATAGCTTGGTCCTTGAGCATCCTATGCACTTGGGCCAAAACGTTTGCACCTGCTAACAAGTTCAGGAAGTCGACCGAGGCAGCTTTGCATATTCTTGCTATATTAATGCTAGCAGTATAAGGACACCTGGTCGAACAGTGTAACAAGACCCTGAGTAGCAACCCTTATACTTTTTCCTGCTTTACTGGTGGGATAAATTACTATTGACTGATGGCTTGCCCATTCCTGTGAGCCAGATGGCCTGCAGACTTGTGCACTACCCCTTTGTAATTCCGGATTCCATGAAGCCCTGTGTGGTACTCTATGCTATGCGACTGTAGTTCGAGGGCTCACCTGCCAGTATCTTCATTCAGTTCTGGAACAGCTTGAGGTTGCTATGACTGGTTCTGCTGTGTAGGTTTGAATGCTGGGCAGTTGTGGAACCTTTAAAAGGAGCTGGTCAGTGCTGATATATGAGGCTTGCACTTAATAAACCCTCTTGGATAAAGCTGAAATGTTGAGTCTAACTTCTACATTGGCAATGAGCAGGTTGAAGAACTCAACAGCGAAGCCTCAATATCAATGTCTCTTTTCTACATTGGAACGGTCACCTTGAATTTTCACCAGTGTACGAACTTACTCCAGTATCAGAAGTCGGAAGACTTATGCCTCCTTGAGGTGAACTGTACCTCAAATGACGAGCATTAGCAGAGCGGAAAATAGTGGAGTCATTAGCTACGGGCAAGAAACTGTAGAGCGGTATGCGCTGTTGTTTTGTGAATAGGTTCTAACTCTGTCATGTTTTGAGGGTGGCACTCTGGCAGTGTTTTGACTCTATCTAACTCTGTTGTAATTTGAGGACGGCACATAGGCAGAGTTTCTCGCTGCGTTTACTTGCATGCACTGTTAAGAGCAAGCTTCAGCAGTAAGCATCATCTGCGTCTGCATCTTTGGTAAGTCGAGTGTTCTGGCACCTGCGCTGACATCTGCATGCACTCTCTGCCTCTGTTGCAAGTCTGTGTGTTCTGGCACCTGCCCTGGCATGCGCTGGCATTGGACAAGCTTCTTCTCACAGAATCTGCCATTAGGATCATCTTAATCGGAACATTCGTGATTAGGCACCTCATGGTCTCAGCCAATCCTCTATTGCGAAATGTGAGGTCATCATGGCACTTGACCCAGCGTAGAAGCCATTATTTTCTTTTATTGTTTTGCTGCGTGTTTCGCCTGGGCAGAGAATCTTTTGGTATCGGTTGAGGAGTTACAGCTAGGTGACATGCTGAAATGCTTTACGTCCAATAAAA